>NC_092776.1:15568538-15869473 GCF_047496795.1 Chiloscyllium punctatum | reverse complement strand
TGCAAGTTGCTAATTAAAGGGGGATTATTGCTCATTAAACTGCCCAGCCCACCTCACAAACCTTCAGCCTTCCATCTTACCAAAGTAAGTTGAACATTCAGAAATCTCAACACAGAAATCGGGGTGGCTAACTACAGACTCAGCTCCTTGCTTGCTCTGAAACACTTCCATGTTTGACATCAGGCATCAATGTCTTAGGGCAGGTTTCATGGGCACCGGCCACACGCACCCCGCATCCACGATCATTGGCATCAGACACGTGCCAGCGTTAAACACCCTCATGGCACATCCCTGCTTCGCTTACAGGATGCTTCTGCACTTCAGTGCTGCACAGGCAACTATCACTGTACTACAGCAGCCAGGACACTGTCTGCTCAGGGACATGCACCCAGCTCATCAGGTGGGCCAGGCTGTATCTCCAGGTTCTTTATTCGCTGTCATAGCACTCACAGCATTCCCATCTTGTATTGCCTTGTCTTCACCCTTTTATGTTTTGCCCCCTCAGCCAGAGATACCAGGTTCATGTACTGTTGTACTGCCAAGCTGATTAGTGCAGACACAAAGCCAGGAAACTTGTCATCAACACTCATCAGTCAACGCAAGGGAGATGGTCTTTGGCCGGATGGTCCTGGCACAGGGAGTTGGGCAGATTCCAATGCTAGGCCGGTCAGCCTCTCCAGGTGGTCAGTGTCAGGAAGCTCTCCGTATTAGGGATGAGGAGCTGAAGATTGGGCAGGCCAACACAAATTATGAGTCTTTCTGCCTTGCAGAAGTTATTAAACTGTGCCGAAGGCGGACAGAGGTGGAGTGAGGTATCCAAGAGAAAATGGAGATGCTTGTGTTGACAGAGTACAGAAGGCCATCGACCCTCTTCCTGCGGGGGCTGGGCATTCCTCCAGATGGTTGTGAATGCACTGACCCAGGTAGGACACAGACCAGGCTGGCATGGGTTAGTTTTGAGGCTTCTCCTACTGGTTCTGGGGCAAGAGGTGGTCCTGACTGTGCCCCACACGATCCATCAGGGACCACACATCACTGCCCTGATAGCGGGGTGAGGATTTCCCCCCTGTCTGCCAGGAAGCAGGCAAGGCAGCTCCAGACTGACAGAGCCTGTCTGGGTCTCATAGAGATGTACAGCACGGAAGCAGACCTTTCAGTCCAACTCATTCATGATGACCAGATAGCCTAAATAAATCTAGTCCTATTTGCCAGCACTTGGCCCATATCCTTCTCAACCCTTCTTAATAATATACCCAGCCTTCTAAATGCTGCAATTGTACCATCCTCCACCACTTCCTCTGGCAGCACATTCCATACATGTACCACCCTCTTTTAAGTGCCTTTTATATCTTTGACCCTCTCACCCTAAACCTCTGCCCTAGTCTTGGACTCCCCCACCCCAGGGAAAATACCTTGTTTATTTATCCTATCCGTGCCCCTCATGATTTTATAAACCTCTATAAGGTCACCCCTCAGGCTCCGATGCTGCAGAGGAAACAGCCCCAGTCTATTCAGGCTCTCCCTACAGCCTAAACCCTCCAACCCTGACAACATCCTTGTAAATTTTTGTTGAACCCTTTCAAGCTTCACAACATCTTTCCAATAGGAAAGAGACCAGAATTGCTCGCAGGATTCTAATAGTCGCCTATCCAATGGGTGCAATGTGAACAAAACGCTTTAAAGATGGTCCATGCACAAGTGATGCTGGTGAATTCTGGGATATCTGCTGAGTGGGTGAGTTGCTCGGCGAACAGCGCAGGGTGAGATGGGGCATGAATCAGACATAACCCAGACTTAAAGACAAAAAAAACAGAAGATTCAGCTCTAAATACTGACAGTGAAGGTAAACAGGGAGATTCAGAGTAACATGAGTGAGAGATTGGGCCGAAATCAGGCAGAGATGGGGATGTATGAGGGAGAGACGGAGGGGGATGTACCTGGGAGAGATTGGGGCGGGGTGGGGGGGGGGGGCATGTCATGGAGATGTGGGCATGTATCAAGAAGAGATTGGGGAAATATTGGAAAAATAGTGGGTAACACTATCTTTGTGGGTGGCACGGTGGCACAGTGGTTAGCACTGCTGCCTCACAGCACCAGAGACCTGGGTTCAATTCCCACCTCAGGCGACTGACTGTGTGGAGTTTGCATGTTCTCCCCGTGTCTGTGTGGGTTTCCTCCCACAGTCCAAAGATGTGCAGGTTAGGTGAATTGGCCATGCTAAATTGCCCGTAGTGTTAGGTAAGGGTAAATGTAGGGGTATGGGTGGGTTGCGCTTTGGCGGGTCAGTGTGGACTTGTTGGGCCGAAGGGCCTGTTTCCATACTGTAATCTAATCTAATCTAATAACAGAGGATTGATCTCATGGTGAGGATGTTGAACAAATTTTTACTGGGTGCAGAACCAGGAAATGTAAAACTACTATTACAAAGTAACTCCAGCTTTATTTCAAATTATGGGGGGATTGTGGTGAAAGGGGAGTGGGGAGGGGTCTGTGGAGTAGAGGCAGAGGCTGGGGCAAAGGGTAGGGGCTTGGGGAGGTGGTGTCCAAGGGACTGCAAATTGTGCAGAAACTTTCACTACATGCCAACATTTGAAAAGGTGCATTCTGTCATTCCAATTGCCAGGGTTTTCAAAGCTTACCCAGTATAGATAGACAGATAGATATTCTGTGAATGTGTGTGTGTGTGTGTGTGTGTGTTTGTGAAGGGCCATATATGAAAGTACAGTTATTAAGGGCTATATCAGTCATTTTAGACAGGCAGAGCTGTGTATATCAATACAGATATCAGGACCGTGTGTGTAAATACAGATGTGCAAGGCTGCTTGTGTTTCAGTACGGATTGCAACGCTGGGTGGGCATCGTCTCAGATGTGCAAGGTTTTGTGTGTTTCAATAAGATGTACCAGGCTGTGTGTGTGCCAATACAGATGTACAAGGCTGTGTGTGTGTGCCAGTACAGATGTGTGAGGCAGTTGTGTGTACTGACAGAGTTAGAGCTGTGGGAGTTAATTCTGGAATATAAACTATTTGGAATGATGTGGAGAGACAGGAGTGTGAAAGCAGCATCTGGCAGTCCAGCCAGTGTTAAACACTCTCCACCCTCCTCTTGCCTGCAGCTCTGGGCTGGAAGACAGACAAGACACTTGCTGGGGGTTAGAGGTCGTGGCTGATGACCTAACTAATACAGGGAAAATCAACAAACAGCTGTCAGTGATGATAAGACAATGGACAGGGGAGCGAAGATAAAGGGAGATTACAGCCAGTAGTCCAGAACACAGTCAGCCAAACAAACATTAGCCAGGGTTTAGGTGACATCCTGAGCCCAGGGACAAGAGGCTACTGCAAGATTCAAACGGTGCCTCCTGAGTCTGTCATCGAGAAATGCCCAGAGCTTCATTGATCAAACAGCGTTGAAAGCAACAGCTCTCACCTGGAGTCTGCTTTCACCAGTTGAACCAGACTGGAAATTGGGAACAGGGGGAAACTGTGTGTCACGTTTCTGTTTTTGTGTGCAGCCCTTGTTCAGTTCCTTAAAAGTGTGATTTTTGGTTGTACTTCAGCTCCAAGCTCCCAATCTATGAGCACCCTGAGTGGTGCTGGTGGTGGTAAGGGTCTTCTCATAGGCCTGCTCCTGGACTTTAGCTTCTATCGCAATGTCAGGAAGCAGCCTCTGGAGGGGGTTATACCATCTGTCTGTGCTCATTGAGAGGAAGTGTGTGGTATCCACCCGCACAATGGAGGCCTTCTGAGAGCAATGGGCACCACAGGGACTGTGGTGTATCGTCACCCCAGGTAACAAGACCTCAGATGGGTTTTGGTAAGATTCCACCCCATTCCGTATGTTTCTGCTGATTCAATTGCCTTTATTTTTGTTACAGTGCCCCCTCAGGGCTTTCTAACCTGTTTGAGGTTTTAGTGGACATGTGCAGAAATCAGGATAGTTCCTGAGTCCTGGAGGGAAGAGAGGAGAGGGAAGGGGGTGAGGTACACGGAGAAGGGGGGGATAGATGGTTGAGTGGGAGGTAGATCGAGGCACTTGGAGGAGGAGTGGCAGAGGGACTGATTGTGAGGACCAGTGGTCGAGAGAGAGTGTGGAAGGTGGGTTGACTGGGAGAGGAGGTAGGAGAAAGCACTGGACGAGGGCAGAGGGATTGAGTGGGACAGTGGGAGAGAAAAATAAGACCATAAGATATGGGAGGAGAATTAGGCCATTCGGCCCATTGAGTCTGTTCTGTCATTCATTCATGACTGAAATGTTTTCAACCCATTCTCCTGTCTTCTCCCTGTAACCTTTTATCCCATTTCCTTTCAGGAACCTACCTATCTCTGTGATAAAGACACTCAATGATTGGCCTCCAGAATGTCTCTGGCAATGAGATCACAGAGTCACCACCCTCTGGAAGAAATTCCTCCTCAGTTCTAAAAGGTCATCCCTTCACCCTGAGGCTGTGCCCATGGACCTCATCACTCCTAATAGTGGAAATATCTTCTCTATGTCCAGTCTGTCCTGGAGCTCTCAGTATTCTGCAAGCTTCAATCAGATTGCCTTTCATCTTTCTCTCCTCTATCAGGTTCAGACCCAGACTCCTCAACCACTCCTCAAAAGACAAGCTCTTCATCCACGGGATCATTCTTGCAATGACTCCATCTGTAAGATCAACCATTTTCCCAGTTCCAGAAAACATTCTACCCCACAGATTCCTTCAGAATATGTGATGTTAGCTTGGGGCTTTAACAGTCTGTCTTTGCAAACTCCTGCCCCAACTCAAAACCCCTTTCCTCGCTCAACTCCTTAAAACTGAGGTCATCTCCAAAATTCACTAAAGTTGAATTCCTCCAATCAGGTTTCTGCCCCTTCCTTACCAATGACATCCTGTGTGACTATGGTTGTGGTAAACTTTCCCTCCTCATCCTGCCTGAAGCTTTGACACGGTGACCACATTGTCCACCTCCGACACCTGTCCACTATCATCAGGCTGGGAGAGGCTGCTTTCACCTGGTTCTATTCGCATTTTATCCCAGCAGAGAATCACTTGCAATGGCTTCTCCTCCTGCTCCTGCTCCTGCTCCATTGTTCTGATTTATCCTTTATTACCTCCTATCTCTAACCTATGTGCTGCCCCTCTGTGATATCTTTCTAAAGCATCAGTTTTAGATTAGATTAGATTAGATTCCCTACAGTGTGGAAACAGGCCCTTCGGCCCAACAAGTCCACACCGACCCTCCGAAGAGTAACCTACCCAGTCCCATTTCCCTCTGACTAATGCACCTAACACTATGGGCAGTTTAGCATGGCCAAATCACCTGACTTGCACATCTTTGAACTGTGGGAGGTAACCGGAGCACCCGGAGGAAGCCCACGCAGACACGGGGAGAATGTGCAAACTCCACACAGACAGTCACCCGAGGCTGGAATCGAACCTGGGACCCTGGTGCTGTGAGGCAGCAATGCTAAGTTCTTACAAGTTTATGGATGACACCCAAGCTAATGATGTAGGAGGTAGCATATTGGTAACCATAGAAGATTGACTGACGTAAAGGAACAGAGTGTAGGCATAAATGCCGCATTTTCATGTTGGCTGGTTGTGATGAGTGTGTACCACAGGGATTGTTGCTGCGATCTCAGTGTTTACAATTTATAAACACATCTCAGAAAAGGGATGGAAGGTATGGTTGTCAAATTTGACCCAAAGATAAGCAGGACAGTAGGTTGTGAAGTGGATACAAGGAGGCTACAAAGTGATTATACAAAAGTAAAAGGTAAAGACGTGCAAGTGGAATATGATGTGGAATAATACAAAGTTGTCCATTTTGATACAAGAATAAACTAGAAGTATGTTAACTGAATGGTGAGAGATTACAGAGCTGTGAGATGCAAAGGGATCTTAACATCCTTGTGTAGGTTAGTAAATAAGTACAACAGGCAATTAGGAAAACTAATAGAATGTTATCATTTATTGCAAGAGAAATTGAATATAAAAATAAAGAGGTATGCTTCCAATTACATTGTTGAGACTGCATTGGGAATATTGTGCATTGGTATTGGACTTCATATTTAAAGAAAAATGTGAATGCAGTGGAAACAGTGCAGAGTTTATTAGACTGATACCTGGAATAGGTGCGTTGACTTAGAGGGAGGTGGAACAGACTAGGCTTGCATTCCCTGGAGTTTAGAAAACTGATTTGATTGAAGTATGTAAAATCCAAAGCAGTCTTAATGGGCTTGCATGTGCAGAGGATATTTCCACCTACAGGCAAATCTAGATCCAGGGATCACTATTTCAAGATTAGGAGTAAGCCATTTAAAATAAAGGTGAGGTGAATATTTTTCTCTGAGGGTCTTGAGTCTTTGGAACTCTTTTTCGAAAAGCTAGTCGAAGCAGAGTCTTTGAATATTTTTTAAGGTAGAGATGGATGGAACCTTGTTGAGCAAGATTATCAGGGCTCTGTGGAGATGAGGTTAGAATCCGATCAACCATGGTTTTAATGATTGGCAAGCAGACCAAAGGGGCTGAATGATCTACTCTTGCCTCCTCCTCCTTGTGTTCGTGTTTTCCTCAGCATCTTGTCTTGTGACTTCTCCACTGTTGCTAAATTCTCAGACTGATATTTAGACATCCAGTACTGGATGAACATAAATTTCCTCCAATTACATATTGGGAAGACTGAAACCATTGCTTTCAGTCTTGTGTTTCAAATTCCCAATTCTCAGCTGCCCACTCTCTGAGGCCAAACCAAACTCAGCGTCATATCTAAACTCCAGATTAGATTTCAACCATCTACTGTGCCTGTCTGCCTATTATCACCTTGGTAACATTGCCCTGGTTTGGTTACCGCTACCTCAGCTTCTCCATGACTGAAGCCAACATTTACTGCCAAAGACTAATCCAGTGCTTTCCCGGCTGGTCTCTCACAGTCCACCCTCTGCAACTTTCACCTTTTCAAACCCCTGTTACCCTTTGTGATTAATGCAAAGTCTGTGCTTGTCTTTGTTCATGAGCATGTATCTATATGCATGTTTGTTCATGTAGTTTACATATTTGCACATGGTTTACAAATATGTATTATCAGACCATTTCCTTGCTCACCATGTGATATTCCTGTCCTCTCAGTTCAGTTGAACAGGCAAGTGGACAGACCATGCTGTGATCCACTGGCTTTCTGCACAGGAATGCGCACTGAGCTCACACCATCATCCAAACTGCTCAGCCCTGGCCCTGAAATGGTTAATGATGTCTGAGAAACAGCAGATTACCTCCCCCTCCCCCCTCCACCCCAGCTCCCTGACACCAGCACTGCACTACATTTTAATCAGACTAATTAAATTCCACCTAAATCAAAGAACCTTATTTCATCAAAGCCTTTACTTAATTACACCTAATTGTCAATCTAATGAGGGGTTTATTAACTTTTTTATGGATTATTGACCCCATTAGCTGGTTATGTCAGCCAACAGAGTTAGGGCACTTATCGCATCAATCATAATGAATTAAGCAGCCATATCAGAGAAGCCAAGGCCAGGCTCAAACCCAGGGCCAGGCCTCGGAACAGGAACAGGAGTAAGGGTAAGGGTAGGGGTAGGGGCAGGGCAGTAGTAGGGCAAGGACAGGGGCAGGAGTAGGGCAAGAGCAGGGAAGGGGTAGGAACACAGGAAGGGGAGGTCAAGGGCCTAGGTCCTCTGGTAATCCCAAGATGTTGACATTGCTGGGTTTTGATTTGCTTTTCATCCTTCCCTGCTTCATGTGCCTGTTGCTGAAACTCTTCTGCTGGAATTTACTCCTGGATCATGTATTTCAACCCTTTCCTGACTGCAAACTCCCCCCTTTGACCTTGTATGACAGAGGTCATCTAAAACTCTGCTGGATGTGGTGTTATTGAGTTGTAAAGTTTTCACACCTTCAGCCCATTGTGTCCTCACCGCCCATCAAGAATTTATCTATTCTAATCCCATTTTTCCAGAACTTGGCCTGTGGCCTTGTGTGCTTTTTACAAGTTCAGTTCACCCAGCATCCTGGCTCACTGACTAAAGTGACTGCTGCAGTTAAGAAGCAACATAACTTCAAAATGCTCACCCTTCTGATATAATCCTTACATGGCTCTAAATCTCCCTATCTCAGCAAGCTCTGACCCTACGATTCACCAAGATTTCTGCAAGTTTCCTCCAATTCTAGCCTTATGCACACCCACAAATAAAATTTCTCAGCCATCCTGAAATTCCCTCCCTAAATCTCTCTTCCTCTCTCTCTCTCCCTCTCTTCTTAACCCTCCTTACAGCTCTAGGAATAAAATACTCAATAAAAATATCTGTGAAGCTGTTGGTCAGTCATTAAAAAAGCCATCTTGTTTCCCAATATCCTTTAGTAAAGGAAATGTATTGTCCATATTCAGTCTGGACCTTAAGCTGACCACAGTCCCACACCAACTGTATCTGGACCTTCATACCTCCTGAAGTAACTCAATTTGTGTCAAGCAGTTGACCACTATTCAGCCCATGGCTGTGAAAGTTCCCAATATCCACTGTTGGAAGGGGTGGAGTATTGCATGGGGGTGTTTAACCTGGTGTCCTGGGCAATATTTATCCCTGCACATGACTGAAACAGCTTATTATAGTCTTATATGTATAAAAAATGTCTTTGTTGAATAGAGTCAAATATTAAATGTTTTTGTTTCCTTGATATGTTACTGGACAGAACCGAACTGTGTTTGTGACTATATTCACAAAAAAAAACTTTATAAATACATAATGCATATTTTAAAAATGAAAAGCTCGATATCATCACATTTCTGTTTGTGGGAGCTTGCTATGTGCAAATTGACTGCCTCATTTTCAATAGACATCAACAATAATCCTTCGCAACAGCTTCATTGGTTGTAAAGGGGGTCAATTTGGAGTGTGAAAGGCGCTGTATAAATTCACAAGTTTTATTCTTGCTGCAGGGAGGGTAATACAAACAGGAAGGCTGAACATGAGGTGCTGATCCGACTTAGTTTCTCCTCTGAGCTGGACTGTTCCTTTAAGGAATGCTGCCATTTACATAACATCTTAAAGGTGTCTTCCACAGCTAAAGTAACTCTTGTCTCCTACCATTACCGTTCACATCTCTCCCTCTACTGATCTGCTCACTTACTCCACATATTCAGGGCTGAGTTCAACTCCAGACCAATTTATCTTTAACTTTAAACCTCTCACTGTGGTCAGTGGCAGTGAGTGCTGTTCCTTGGGAGCTCATTGCAAGCTTAAAAGCCAGACACAACTCTCTCCGTGAGGAATCTGAAGTCCTTTGAAAACTGACTTCAGCATCTTCAGAATTTAGCCAGATCCTTATTTTGCAATGGGTTTTAATTTCACACCTGACCCCGTACTCTGCCGACTGCTCCCCCTGCTCTGACTATTTATAGCTGGCAGCTTCTTTTACTTTTCTCAACATTTACAAACCTAGTGGATGCAGCAGAAACAATGAGATTCTAAGCAATCCGCTGATTACACAATGTAAAAACGATCTACCCCTGGGATTATAATGCACAGAGCACTAAATACCATGGGGAAGCGACTTGCAACTTTCCTGGCCTCCTGTAAACTTTGAACACTTTGCAAAGTCTGGGAGCAGAATAAACCTGTGACCACAACATTCTCAAATGCCCCAATATCCGGGACGCAAACGCATAGGAACAGGGCTTGTCTGATAGAAATGAGAGTCCCAGCGTGTGTGTACTCCCTCTCAGTTAAGTCAGTGCCTGTCTGCATGACAGCTCCATGATTTATTACCCATCCCTGCTACGTTATAACTTGATCAGTCAAATTAATCTGTGACTGCAGGCCCATCTGATGTCGAGTATCACAAATTCAATTTCGAGGCACCAGGTTTTTCTGTGGAGCCTTTGCTCAGATGAGCAGACAGAATGCCTGGCTGACAGGCCCCTCGTCTACACATGATCCAGGGGGAATAGTTGATCAGGTAATTTTGCAGCATAAAACGCTTAACAGACACTAAGTAAGACGTATTAATGTACTAAGGATTTAATGAAGTTCTGGTAAAAAGTGCTTACTTTATTAGTTTACCACAGATTAATGGGGATGGCCATTAAACTGATGGAGATAGATGATGCTCTTCAAGCTGCTCGGTTTGGAACACAGTGCTCCTCCCAATGTTAACTGTTAGGTACTTAATTATAACCCTCAATAATATCCAATACAGGCGAATGAATTGGGAAAATGAAATGACTTCAAGCAAAGTGGTGATGATGACATTTTGTGCACTACCTGACAGTCCTTTGACAGTCTTTTAGACTCCTGTTCATACAGGATCAAGAGTTGTGTCATGGGCAAACTGAGGATTGGTGCGGGGAGGGTGTGAAATACTCCCAATTAAATGTAGACTCCATCGCTGACAGCAAGTGGAAGATTAATCATCCTCGCCCCTGTGAATTCTCACAAACTCCTACAGCCACCTCAATGCCCTCCAACCCAGCTCAGAGCCTTGGACAGTCCAGGTCTTCCATCTTCCCCTCCTGCACACAGTGTTTGTTTTTAGAGAGACAATGTCCACTTCTCTGGGCTGTTGCTCAGTGTCCCCTCTCCCCTCCCCCTCTCTGTTCTCCTCACTCACGTACTGAAGGCAAAAGTGTCCCAAAGCTTTCTACAGAGACCCAATTTCCTGAACTGCTTTTGCATTTGGTGGGTCATTTCTAAAGCTGGACACGAGTCCTGACCAGGAGTCCCTTCAGATCCCGTGGGTAGGAGGGATATCCCATTCCCACCAGAAGCCATTGTTCCTAGCTGATGGAAGCAGCTCAGTTTGAATCCGCAGTCGTGCACCTATTGATCTGCACCGGGACTTGAACCTTCCACTGCTGGGACAGGGTCTCCAGCCACTGAGCTCACTCTCCAAGGATTTCTGAGCTTCACCTAACATTGTAAAGTGTTGATTGGTACAAAGTTCTGCCACCAGAGGGTGTGGCTGTCTAAAAGCACAAATTTTCCGCTGGAGTACAAATATACCTTTAGTGAGCCCTCTCTCTCTCATTCTTTCAAGAAGGTAGATGAAGCTGAAAGGTCAGCTTACTGACTGGCTCCAGGGGTGAGGAGGTGTCCTCTTCGGACAGTCACCTGAATAGTTACACTGCAATCTGTGAAATGGACACAGTCACATGGAACACAACCTCATTAGGGCTGGGCTTTTGAGCAGTTTTTTTATCACCTCTATAGCCTGATGCTAAATTCTACTTTGAGCTTAGAATTCAGATAAATCCAGTTCCTATTGGCAATGCAGGCGACAACCTTGCTCCCTTA
Source organism: Chiloscyllium punctatum (assembly GCF_047496795.1). Taxonomy (NCBI): domain Eukaryota; kingdom Metazoa; phylum Chordata; class Chondrichthyes; order Orectolobiformes; family Hemiscylliidae; genus Chiloscyllium; species Chiloscyllium punctatum. The sequence goes on along the minus strand of NC_092776.1, from coordinate 15,858,184 downwards.
TTCACTCCCTACATACTTTAATATCCCACTCAGTCTCTTCTCACTCTCCCCCTCACTCCCTGCACACTTTAATATCCTATCCAGTCTCTTCTCACTCTACCCCTCACTCCCTACACACTTTAATATCCTACCCAGTCTGTTCCCGATCTCCCCCTCATTTCCAGCACCCTTAATATCCCATCCAGTCTATTCCTGCTCTCCCCCTTATTCCCTGCACCTTTAATATCCCACCCAGTCTATTCCTGCTCTCCCCCTCACTCCCTGCACCCTTTAATACCCCATCCAGTTTATTCCCATTCTCCCTCTCACTTCCTGCACCCTTTATTATCCCACCCCGTTTATTCCCACTCTCCCCCTCACTCCCACACTCTATAATATCTCACCCAGTCTAACCATACTCTGGCCCTTATTCCCCTCACCCTTTAATATTCCACAAGGGGTTGAAATTAAGTTCCAATCACAATGACGTAAGGTGCCAAACACTACACAGGTAACTAGCTCTGATTGGAATTCCCTTTGCTGTATCCAGGAAGAACTGCTACATCAGACTGAGTAACAAATGGTTTGACCACAAGTGAAGGAATCTTAAAATGGTGGTGTTGTGAGACCGTGAACCAGTGTTGGTCAGTGAGCACAGTGACTGCGAATGAATGTGACTTGGTGCGAGTTCAGATAGGGACAGCTGAGTTTTATTGAGTTTAAGGTTATGACAGTGTAAGATGGGAGATCAGCCAGAGCAGCGTGTTGGAATTATTGAGACTGAAAGTAGATAAAAGGCATGAATGTAGGTTATTATATGGATTGGGGCGGAGCGGAGATAGATGGCATTGTAGAGGTGGCCTTGGTAACAAGAATAAGGAGTGAAATGTTCAGCTCACGCAGTTGCAAAGCATCAACTTCAGTCTCAGAAGATCACCAGGGATGGGGATGGAGTTGATGGCAGGGATTAAAAATGATGGAGTTGGCTTTTGCAATATCTGGAGGAACCATGACTTATCCAGTGCTGAGTGTCTGATAGCAGTTTGACAGTTTTGAGATGGTGGCATCACCAAGAGAGATAGTGCTGAGGCTGAATTGTGTCGACAGTGTCCAGGTGAAAACTAACATTGAGCTTTCAGAGCATGTCAATGACAGGAAGCATTGGAGGAGGTCAAGGATAGATCTTTCAAGGGCAACCCAGAGGTAACAATGAAGGGTTAACATGTTGAAGGACTTTGGTGAGGTAATGGTCATTGGAGATGGGAAACTAGTTTGCAAGGACGTTGAGACCAAGAGTTGGTTTTGCGAGGAGAGGGTGATGTTGACTGGTTAAAAGGAGAGAGGGACAACACCTGAAGACAGAGAATTGTTTCCAATTTTCGCAAAATTGGCGGCTTTAAGGGGAGGTCAAGTGATGTTTTTAGAGGGACGAGGGTCGAGGGAACATGAGGCGGGTCGAGTGGACAAATGGAGCTCAAAGAAGGAGAGATCAGGGAAAGTAGAGAAAATTGCAAGTTTAGGTCTGGGTGAGGGTTGGGGGGATTGAACTGAAGGGAGTTTGATGAGGAGGGTGAGTGGGAGGAAGGGAGGGACATAGCAGAGACGGGTGATTGGACTGTTTCAATCTTAATGACAAAGTAACTCCGTGAGCTCTTTGCACCTGTTACTGGAGGAGAGGCTAGTCAGGGTCAAGGCATTTGCTGCTGTGAAAAGAAGTTGGGGATTATATTTGCATTGCAACTTGTTCCTGTGTAAAATTTAGCTGGGAATTTGCGCAATTGCAAAGAGGCTGTATGGGACAGTGAACTCTGATTCACCTACAGAACTTGTTTAAGGTAACAAGACTTTGAAACACTGAAAGATAACTTAATACCTCTTCTTGTTGACATGGGAAGGAATCTTCCCCTCTCTGGTGTGACAAGAACGATGGCAAATGTGATGACTTTATCAGGGAGGAACCAAAAACCTGATTCTCCATGCTGTTGTGATCCTAGCTGATGGTAAAATTAGACAGGTCATAGTGAAATCTGGCTTGATAGATCTTAAGTTTTATTTTTCTTTTTGTTTCCCTTGGACATCAGTCATTGGACATATCCACAAGAGGCTGCCAGTGTACTTTTGACAAATACAATATTTCTGTCGTATTTATACAGATTTTACTTTGACAGTAACAATATTTTATGTTAAATACACAAGGCTTTTCTACAATAACTATAATCAACATAAATCCATTTTGATCACAACATTACTTTCTTAGTAAAGCATCCACTATAATATTGTATCTTCCTATTACATGAATGATTTTCACATTGTATGATTATAGCATTAAACCCCACCAAAAATAGTCTCAGATTATTAGTACAAAACATTTAAAGGGTTATGATCCAAATAAATCAATAAACGTTCTGCTGATTTGTTAGATATGTAGACTTCAAAACTTTGTAGAGACAATTAAAAGTCAACTGAAAGTCTCTTTTACCGCAGTTAAATAGTTTGGCTGGCACAAACTCAGTTTTTGTGAAACATAACTGACTGGTACTTCTTATCCTCTTGTCACAACACGATACCAACTCTAGTTTTATCAGCATCAACAGCCAGCTTAAATGGCTTATTGTAACCTAAAATTGGTTTGGTATTCAGTACAGCAGCATGGTGGCTCAGCGGTTAGCACTGCTGCCTCACTGCAGCAGGGACCCAGGTGTGATTCCAGCCTTGGGTGACTCTGTGTGGCATTTGCACATTCTCCCTGTATCTACGTGTGGCTGTTCCAGTTTCCACCCACAGTTAGAAAGATGTGCAGGCCATGCTAAATTGCCCATAGTGTTAGGTGCATTAGCCAGAGGGAAATGGGTCTGGGTGGGTTACTTTTTGGAGGGTCGGTGTGGACTTGTTGGGCCAAAGGACCTGTTGCCACACTGTAAGGGATCTAATCTAATCACAGCTTTTAAGCTGTCAAAGGCACTCTGTCACTCCTATGACTGTTCAAAATTCTTGCCTTTCCACAACAGTGGAGCCACTACAACAGTGCTGAAATTTGGAACAAACATCTGATGGAATCTGCTAATGCCTATATAACCACAAAGTTTCTCAGGCATAAGTATCTAATTTCTTTTCCCAGCTATGCAGGCATCTGAGGTAGTGTCAATTCCTCAGTGAAAATTGTGTTGATACTAATTGACATGAACTGAAATCACAGCAATTATACATACACACAGTCAAGCAGCTTAGAGGGAATATTGGGCATAAGATAATCCAAAATAGCCCTTACTTTTGCTTCTCTTGGTGCTACTGTTTTGTCCAATAGTATGGCTCAAATAAGTAAGTTTTTCTTGGGCAAATTCATTTTTGACTCTTTGTTTCTGGTCAAACAATTTAAGAGTGCACAGGTTGTAAGTGTTAGTTCCATGTTTGGCTGTATTGAACGAAATCATCAATGTATAAAACAAAGCTGTATGACCCTTCAAAGGTCTTGTTTGTTTAAATCTGTTGAAAAATTGTTCATGCGTTTTTATTCTGAATGGCATAACTTTACATTGATAAAGCCTACTTAGGATTACACAAGACAACATTTCTTTGACTTTATTAGTCAATGTGACTTGCCAATATCTCGGTCATAAATCAATTTTTGTGATGAACCATGCTTGTCCAATCATCACAATACAGTCTTCCAATTCTAAAATTGGATATGAATCAGCTTTTGTTACTGGCTGATTTTGCAATAATTGATCCATGATTGCTATTGTCTTATCTAGTTTTGGAACCATCTCAGTAGGTGAACTCCAGCTACCGTGATTCGATTAACTAATGTCATAGAGTCATTCAGATGTACAGCACAGAAATAGACCCTTCGGTCCAACTCGTCCATACCGGCCAGATATGTTAACCTAATCTAGTCCCATTTGCCAGCACTTGGCCCATATCTTCTAAATCCTTCTTACTCATATACCCATCCAAGTACCTTTTAAATGTTGTAATTGTATCAGTCTCCACCACTTCATGTGGCAGTTCATTCCATACACACACAATCCTCTGCTTCTTATATCCTTTTTAAATCTTTCCCTTAAATCTTTAAACCTTTCACCTTAAACCTATGCCCTCTTGTTTGGACTCCCCTACACTGGGGGAAAGACCTGTCTATTCTCCCTATCCATATCCCTCAGGATTTTATAAACCTCTATAAGGTCACCCCTCAGCTTACGACGATCCAGGGAAGATAGCACCACTCTATTCAGCCTCTCCCTATAGCTTAAACCTTCCAACCTTAGCAACATCCTTGTAAATATTTTCTGAACCCTTTCAAGTTTAACAACCTCTTTCCTATAGTAGGGAGACCAGAACTGAATGCAGTATTCCAAAAGTGGCCTCATCAATGTCCTGTACGGCCAGAACATGCCCTCCCAATTCCTTTACTCAGTGTACTGACCAATAAAGGCAAGTATACCAAATGCCTTCTCTTCCAACCTGTCTACCTGAGACTCCGCTTTCTATTTATCATCATGAAATTGAACTCTTCCCTCACTGGAACAAACCTTTCTGGGTTGAATCTGTAGGCATGTTGATTTATGGGTGGTGCATCCCCTATATTAACATCACAAATGGCAAAAAACATTTTAATTTCTTGGCTTCCTTACACAAATTGATTTTTGAGTTTGTAATAGCAGTCACCTCAACAATTTTCTAGAAAATAGCATAATTTTCTGTCTAACTTTTCAAGCACCTCCATATCATCTAATTTGATTACAAGAGGGTCAACTTTGGAACTTTCAATTTCTGATTAAATCTTAAATTGCTTTGATATTTTATTCACCCTCTAATTCTTTAATCACTGTAAACACAATGCTGTGCTGACTATCCTCCCTGTCATAATTTATAATTAATATGTTAGCAGGACACACTCACTGACTTATTTCGCTTGTCTGGAGTACTCACTACATAATGCACATAATGAAAATTTCTTTTTCATTTGATAAGGCACATTGAACCTTGCTTTCAATGGTTCCACCGAGGAAGGTAGCAATGCTAACACTTTGCTTCGAGCAGCAAAATTCCAAACTTTGTCTTTTTTAGTTGCTCTAGTTTTCATTGCTTGTTGTACAACGTTCAAATAATTTGGTTAATTTTCCTCAGAAGCTTGACCCATAGGTCAAAGTGTAGTCTTTGACCTTCAACTTAACTTTCTCTTTAGTTAATTTACAAGGTTTTTTCACCTCATGACTGTGCATCAGTTTAAAAGGTCTGAATTCCGGGACTCATTAGGAGCATCCCTAGTAGCAAAAAGCAACAGGGGAAGTTCTTTATCTCAGATTATTAAGATGTGCCTGAATATAAGCTCTAGTCATGGTCTCTAAAGTCTCATGCCATCTTTCCAATGTTCCTTAAGACTGTGGATGATTAACTATTGATGTAAATTCTTTTATTCCCAAACTATTTAGTTTTTCTTTGAATATTTGTGACAACATTGATCTGATTGTATTTCATTGGGTAATTCCCATCTTGCAAAACGTTTAACAAACTTTTCCACTACCATTTTTGCCATAATGTTTTCCAAATATTCTGCGTCATGAAATCATTTTGAAGAATCCATAATTGTTAGCAGATACTTATTCCCATTCCTGGTTTTAAATAGGATTAGATTCCCTACAGTGTGGAAATATGCCCTGTGGCCCAACAAGTCCACACCGACCCTTCAAAGAGTAACCCACCCAGACTCATTTCCCTCCCCCTAACACTACAGGCAATTTACCATGGCCAATTCACCTAACCTACACATCTTTGGACTGTGGGAGGAAACCAGAGCACCCAGAGGAAACCCACGCAGACACAGGGAGAACGTGCAAACTCCACACAGACAGTTGCCCGAGGCAGGAATCAAACCTGGGACCTTGGTGCTGTAATGCTAACCACTGAACCACCGTGCCAGTTCTGTGCAATCTGTTAAAACTCTGCTAAATGCTTTATTGAAAGCTGCTACTAGAGTTGAAAGCACGAATTTAATTCAGGGGGTTGGAGATGCTCAGTTCCATTTACTTCCGTCGGTTGTTTGTAAGACCAACATTTTTGAACCAATCCAGACATTCTCAAAGCTACAATCAATAACTTCTATCAGGATTTGTTGCAGTGCTCCAACTACTATGTGAATCTTTAATCCCACCTTATATTGTGACAATTTAATGTTTACATCAGTAAAATGATTGAAGGTGTCATCAGTAGTGACTTCAAACAGATCAGCAATAACCTGCTCAGTGATGTTCAGTTTGGCTTCTAACAGGACCATTCAGCTCCTGACCTTATTACAACCTTGGTTCAAATATGGGCAAAAGAGCTAAATTCCAGAGATGAGATGAGAGTGATAGCCCTTGACATCAAGGCCACATTCGACCAAGTGTGGCATCTGGGAACCCTAGCAAAACCGGAATCAGTGGGTATCAGGAGATAAACGCTCTGCTAGTTGGAGTCATTCCTGGCAAAAAAGCAAGATGGTTGTGGTTGTTATCTCAGCTCCAGTTCATCTGTGCAGAAGTTCCTCACAGTAGTGACCTTCCCCCAATCATAAGGTCAAAAGTAGGGATGTTCATTGATGGTTGCATAATGTTCAGCACCATTCACAACTCCTCAGATACTGAAGCAGTTCATATTCAAATGCAACAAGATATGGACAATATCCAGGCCTGGACTGATAAGTGGCAATTAACATTCACATCAGACAGAAGACTGACTATGACCATCAGCAATAAGAAACAATCTGACCACTAGCTCTTGACTTTCAATTATGGTAAAATCACAGAATTCCCCCACTATCGACGATCTGGGGTTTACCATTGACCAGACCCTCAACTGGACAACAACTGGCTTTGTGTATGTGAAATCATGTCTCACAAACTTGATAGAGTTTTTTTGAAGAAGTAACAAAGAGGATTGATGAGGGTAGAGTAGTGGACGTGATCCAAATGGACTTCAGTAAGGCATTCAACAAGGTTCCCTATGGGAGACTGGTTGGCAAGGTTAGATCTCATGGAATACAGGGAGAACTAGCCATTTGGATACAGAACTGGCTCAAAGGTAGAAGACAGAGGGTGGTGGTGGAACGTTGTTTTTCAGACTGGAGGCCAGTGGAGTGCCACAAGGATCGGTGCTGGGTCCACTACTTTCCGTCATTTACATAAATGATTTGGATGTGAGCATAAGAGGTACAGTTAGTAAGTTTGCAGATGACACCAAAATTGGAGGTGTAGTGGACAACGAAGAAGGTTACCTCAGATTACAAGGGGATCTTGATCAGATGGGCCAATGGGCTGAGAACTGGCAGATGAAGTTTAATTTAGGTAAATGTGAGATGCTGCATTTTGGGAAAACAAATCTTAGCAGGACTTATATACTTAATGGTAAGGTCCTAGGGAGTGTTGCTGAACAAAGAGACCTTGGAGTACAGGTTCATAGCTCCTTGAAAGTGGAGTCACAGGTAGATAGGATAGTGAAGGCGGCATTTGGTATGCTTTCCTTTATTGGTCCGAGTATTGAGTACAGGAGTTGGGAGGTATTGTTGCAGCTGTGCAGGACATTGGTTAGGCCACTGTTGGAATACTTGTGTGCAATTCTGGTCTCCTTCCTATCGGAAAGATGTTGTGAAACTTGAAAGGGTTCAGAAAAGATCTACAAGGCTGTTGCCAGGGTTGGAGGATTCGAGCTATAGGGAGAGATTGAATAGGCTAGGGTTGTTTTCCCTGGAGCATCGGAGGCTGAGGGGTGACATTATAGAGGTTTATAGAATCAATTATAGAATCCTATTTATCGTAGGATAAATAGACAAAGTCTCTTCCCTGGGGTGGGGGAGTCCAGAACTAGAGGGCATAGGTTTAGGGTGAGAGGGGAAAGATATAAAAGAGACCTAAGGGACAACTTTTTCACTCAGAGGGCGGGATGTGTATGGAATGAACTGCCAGAGGAAGTGGTGGAGGCTGGTAAAAATGCAACATTTAAAAGGCATCTGGATAGGTATATGAATAAGAAGGGTTTGGAAGAATATGGACTGGGTGCTGGCAGGTGGGACTAGATTAGATTAGGATATCTGGTCAGCATGGGCGAGTTGGTCCGAAGGGTCTGTTTCCATGCTGTACATCTCTATGACTCTATGACATAAACCCAGTGGCTACAACAGCAGTTCAGAGGCTAGAAATACTGTGATGAGAAACTTATCTCTTGGCTTCCCAAAGCCTATCCACATCTACAAAGCACAAAGAGTGTGATGGAATACTTACCACTTGCCTGGATGAGTGCAGATCCCAACAATGCTCAAGAAGCTTTACACCATTAAGGACAAAGCTGCCTGCTTGATTGGCTCTACATTCACAAGCATTCACTCCCTTCACCACAGACACTCAGTAGCAGCATTGTATACTATTTTTAAGATACACTGAGAAAATTCACCAGTTTCTCTAGCAATTTCTGTTAACGCTTCAAGTCAGGATCTGAAGAAGGATCACTGGACTCACAATATTAACTCTGTTTTCTCTCCACAAATGCTGCTGGACCTGCATGAGTTTCTCCAGCAGTTTCTGTTTTTGACCAATTTGCCTGAACGACTGCTATTCATGACAATAACAATTCAGTCCAGGTTTTGTCATTAACAGCAGCCAGCTCTACTTATTGTAATACAGCAGCCAACGTTAGCATATAGAAGCAAAAGAAAAGAATTCCAATACAATGTTTCTTAAATTATGCCCCTTTTAAAACCCCTAAATAGACACACACTCATTCACAATGAAGACAGACAAATGTTTGACACAGATATAATGGGTGGAAGAAATATAGTCGGGGTCAAAATTATGGAGATCAAAACACTAGATCTTAAGGGTGTATTAAATTGTCTTATAAGGTTCCTCTTGACTTTAACACTATGACATGTTGCTCTCTGGACAATAATGATGGTTTTCTTCACTTTGGTAGTTGACCCATTGGACCCAAGGTTTTCCTTGTTGGAATTTTTATCTTAAGCCTTTTTTTTCTTGTATTCTAACTCCCAAAGAGAGGGATATTTTCTGTTTGCTGGCTCTGGGGGCCTCTGGCTGCTTTGAGCTTGCAGATTTGCAACAAACTGTAGCTGAGCCAATCTGAGGGCTGTTATCGGGCAGTTTGTTTTTTAACTCAAAAACCCCCTGGTGCTCAGTAACCATCTCACTGCTCCGAAAGCAATATTGCCTTGCACAGCTAAAATTGTGCACCACTTAATTTTTCTAAGTTGCAAAACTCTCCTGGCATTTCAGTTATATAGCAGCATCTGACTTTCATTCCAGTTTATAACCCAGAAAGGAAAGATATGTGATCCCTTATATGACATTAGTTTATAATCTCTGTATAAACCTCTAATAAATAGTTTTTTCTTCATTCACCCCCCTGGAAGATGAATTGTATAATTAGCCAAATGAGTGACTTACTTGCCCCAGTGCCTCTCAGTATCTTTTTATGGTTTATTTCTTTATTTACGAAAAATAAACAAATAACTCCTTTTGAAATATTTAGAACCTCGCTGATTTGCTTCCCTCCAGCAACAATTGAGGAAGAATTTTCTCGAGTGCCCTGAATCATCACACCCTTCCTAAAACCACATGACTTCTTGTAACACTGTTTCAAACTCAGTGCTCAAAATGATTTCCTGACATTTAAAAAAAGCAGGTTAGCCCTTCCCAGCACTGAAAAGCTAAAGCCCAATTTTCCTCCATTTCAGAACCCAAGTTCTCAAAGAAGGAAGCGATATTATGAACCTTCATAACAATTGAGAAAAAATCTCACCCAAACTCACACCATAGATGGTGAATGCAGAATCTGTGTAGTGTGTTAGATGTTAATTTCCATGCACTTTCACTTCATTAGCAGCCTAACTGAACATATTAAAATCACATTTCCAATCTTCCCCTCCATAATTGAGAAACGCAACATTGTAAAACCTCGACTGGCAAAACAGAACGAGTACTGGCAATGTGTCCTGTCAGTGTCTATTGAAAATGGGCATCTGGCCTCAGTTTATATGGAACAACTGCTTCTGTGCAAGGAGTCTGCAGGGTCAATGGCCACTTTCTTCTGGACACTTGATCTGCAGAACTTGGGCAGTGGCAAAACACCAGCCTCACAATATCATATACTACCTTTCAGACCAATTTTGCCATGACGTCAGAGCTTCAAGCTTGGAGTTGGGGTACAGGCAGACCCTGTGAGCTTATGGTAGGTTAAGCTTATGTGGAGGGACAGACAGGCATCTCACGTCTCTCACAGACAGGATAATCAACACTGAGCTGGACCCAAGCATCTGCTGTGTCTTAGTTTACACAAGGTCTTTAACAGGCAGAAGAAAATGAGGACTGCAGATGCTGGAGATCAGAGTCGAGAGTGTGGTGGTGGAAAAGCACAGCAGGTCAGGCAGCGTCTGAGGAGCAGGAGCGTCGACATTTCAGGCATAAGCCAGCAGGAAAGCAGCCTTTGTGGTTTAGCTTGCTTTTGGAGCAGAAGGAGACTCGGGAAACTTTTTCTGGTGGCCTACAGACTGTATCTTTTTATTTTTCTATATTTTTGACTGTGAACTGAAATGGGAAAGGGGCTGTTTTAAAACAAAGCATTGGAAAAGAATTGCTGCAATTTTAAGATGCAAGGTACTGAAGCTCATTGTTAGTTGTGTTTGCCCTGCTATCTTGGTGAAGGAAAACCCAGGTTCTTTACTGCAGTTAAGACATGGCATTGGAAATGGCCAGGGATTTCCTACCGATGCAGCATTCTGCCTGACAATCTTCAGTGAACATTCAAAACACAAGTTGCTGGATTGGCAGGTACACTAGAGGTAGCATTACCTGTCACAGCTAGGAAAGCAGAACTAATTGAGATATTAGCATGGTACTCATGTTTCGTAGAAATACAAGATAAGCCAGCAAATTTGAGTAGTGACACATTAGAATTAGGTAATACAGTGTTGCAGTTAAAAAAACTCGAACATGAATAAAAGTTGAAAACGCTGGAGAGAGAGAAACAGAAAAGGCAAATGGAATTCCAAAGGGAATTAAAAAGACCAGAAGTGAAAATGAAACAATTGGAACTAGAATTGCAAGAGAAAAGTAAAGTGAGGGAACATAAATATAAACATAATGTCATTGACATATGAGACTCCTGATGCTGATGCAGGGCCTGGTGAGAAGAACCTGAGTCATAAGGTGAAGTCCAATAAGGAAATTATTACGTTTACCAACATTGGAGGAGAAAGATTTGGAGGTATTCTTCATTTCATTTAAGAAAATAGTCAGACAATGAATCTAGCAAAAGCAGTCTGGGTATTGCTCATGTACAGTAAGTTGATAGGTAAAGCACAGGACATTTATGAGAGAGAGTCATAGAGGTTTTACAGCACAGAATGACACTCGTTGTCCCACACCAGTCATAAGCATCTATCTATTCCAATCTGATTTTCCAGCACTTGGCCCAAAGCTTTGTAAGCATCATTTGTAAACACAGGGAGAGGTAACATCAGATTCCCAAAACCATGATTAAGGAATACTGTCACAAATACACAACAGAATTAGAATAATGCATTAAATTTCTTACTATTTGTTACCAGAGATTCCCCAAATGAATCTATTGAGATTTGGTCCATTTGATTTGATTTATCGCCATGAGATGTATATTAATATTGATTAGGGAGAAGTTCTTGAAATGAGAGACAAATACTCAATGTTGGATTAAGTGTCAATGCTTTGAGAAAGACTCGCAGGTGCATGCAAGGTAGCACAGGAACATTAAAAAGTTTCACAAGTGAAAATGAAAGAATGGACAGATATGCATTTAGCAATGAGAATGTTTTGATTGGGAGATGAAGTATTGATATTGTTGCCTTTGCAAGCTGAACCTGTGAAAGTGACGTGAAATCCAATGGCCCATATAATGTAGTTAGGAAGGCTAGTAAACTGACTGATCTGATCAATACTCCTGATAATCGGAAACAGAATCAGTTATGGCACATTAATGTACTGAAGTAATTTCATCACAGGCAGGGGAATAGGGAGGAGAAGCGTGTCAGGCAGTAGGAGTTGAACGATGATGGCGACAAGAAGAGTGAGATGGAAGGAGAGGTAGACAGTTCTTAAAGCAAACCTCCATCTTTCTCAGTCCCTCAGTATTGAAGGTGACTTGCTTCCACTCCGGGCTGTGTGATCTGCAGTGGCTGAATATACTGGAGCTGCAGACTCAGCTATGGTTGTGGGAGGGCGGGAGAGGTGGTATTGATGAGATGGGTGGGCAGATGCTCTGAATTCTGTGTGCTCTTTCTCTTGCATGTGCTTAACCTCCTCACACTCCACATAGTGACACTCAATGTGGTTGATGCCTTTAAAGATGCTGCTTTACTACTTTGTGCAACCCAGACCAAGTGACTCCAACATGTCAGTGGAGATGTTGCATTTGTTTAGGGAGGATTTCAGGGTGCTCTTGTACCATGACTTATACCCTCCTAGTGATTGCTTATCAGAGCAGAGCTCAGAAGTTCTCAAGGTGAACCTCCTAATATTCAGTTAATTAACACAAATTCTGAGACAGGTAGGCATTGTGTGCCCATAGTTAGAGTAAAAACCTAAGGGGACATTGCAAGATTACTTAGAAAGGATAAAGTAATCAAGGGAGATATACCTGGTTGTAGTACATGAGTTAGACCTGATGCAGAGACATTAAAACCAGTTACTCAGCAGTTGAACCCAGAAAGACAAGGTGGAATCAGAAATTCAATACATGCTGGAAAGTCATTTGATTGAACCTAGTCAAAGCAGCTAGAAATCACCAGAAGTGATAGGTTCTAAACCAGATGGATTAACTAGATTCTATATGGTCTACAGAAAATTAAATGCTGTATATTTACAAGATGCACTGTGGAAATTCAGCAAGGCTCTTTACACAGCATCTTCAAAATGGATGCTGGAAAGACAAGGGCAGCAGATACATAGGAACCTGCAAATTGCCCTCCAAGCCACTCATCATCCTTATTTGGAAATATATCAATATTCCTTTAGTGTGACTGGGTTATAATCCTGGAACTCCCTTCCTAAGGACATTGTGACTCTACTGAAAGCACATGGATTGCAATGGTTCAAGAAGACAGTTAGGTACAGGAAAGAAATGCTGGCACAGCCAGTGACACCTACATTCCAGAAATGGGATGTAACTTTGTAACTTATGGGATGAAATTTGTAACTTATTCAATGTTTAGAACTCTACATTCTTTTCTAAAATTAATCTATTGAAGGGAGAGTCATTAACATCAAAGTCTAAGGAGATAATCACTTTTATCAAACTTAATGGGTTATACCAATGTTGCCTGTTGACATTTGGATTAATGAATGCCCCAGCTACATTACAAAGGGCTTACAAATCAAGTCATAACTGAAGTGCACAACTTTATTGTTTATTCAGGCAATGTCATAATATATAATAGCACATGGAAAGAGCATGTGTGTCAAATATAAGGTTTAACTGCTTAGGTTTGACAGGTTTAGTAATAAATCTAGTCAACAGTGGATTTGCATAAGAAAGAGTATGGTACTAGACATATGGTATGTCAAGGTCAGGTGTTGCCAAGAACAGCAAAAGAAAGTTTCCTGTTCCTAAAACTAAATGAAAAATCATGTGGCTTTTAGGAATATGTATGTTTTACTTGAAATTTGTGTATAATTTCAGCACAACAAGTTCTTTCACAAGTTGTGAAAGAAACAAGCAAAAATAGTGAGGTCAGCAAAATGCAAGATAGCCCTTTGAGAAGCTGGAGATAATCCTCATAAATAAACCAGTTAAAGAATCCCATATAACCTTCACATGGTAACTAGGATGTAATCACCAATTAAATTCTAGTTTTCATAAATTGATGGGTTAATTAACCTTAATGGTCATACTTTAATTCAAATTTAAAAACCATAATAACACAAAAAAAGCTGGAAGGATAAATTATATTGTCTTCCTGTTGTTTCTTCAGATGTCTTCTAACATGAATACTCGCAAAACTGTAAGCTTAATCTTTCTCAGTTTCTAAATTCTTCAAGATTGGTAGTTACACAAACTTAAACTTTCCTATTGTGGTAACTTATTACTTGAACTACTCTGAAAAGCATTTTTCTAGTAGAGAATGTATACTTGCTTCTGACCCCGATCAGGTCTCCTCCAAACCACTCCAAAAAAGTTCAATCCCTCAGTTTCTAAGATAAAACCAATCCTTGATTATTCTGCACTGAAGGTAAGCTAATGGCCTTCCATTTTTACTCTACCTGTTGTAAACTCCATGGCATAAACATCTTATTCCCTTAACATTCCAGGGGTTTACAGTCACTTGCTTTTGGACACATATTGGCTTAGGCACTTGTTCTGGAAGGACTCCATGTCCTTGTTAGCTTTGTTAAAGAGAAAGTAACCAAAAATCATATACCACTACTTTAAAATCTAATCATTAAAAATGACATTGATACTGAAACTAACCTCTTACAAGACAAATGTTTCGAGTTGCAAAAACACAGATGTGATTATAAGGTACAATCTGCCTGTGTAACATGCAAAACACCACTTTTCACTGTACATGTGACAATAATCAATCAATCAATAATTTATCAATCAATCAATCAAATCTGGGTTTGTAATTTATTAGAAAGAGAGATTACTTGCAAGACATATTTATGAGAACATTTGAGATAGATCAAGAAAAATTATTTCCGCTGGTTGGGGAGTTTAAAACTGAATTTAGATTCTTAAAGTTAGAACCTGATGAAAATGTAAAGGTTAAAATTAGTGTCGGGGTAGGCCATCAGGCTCTCGACCCTGCTGTGATATTCAATGCAATCTGATGGCTCCAGATTGATTGTTAGCTTGATTACCTTTCACCCCCTTGATTAACAAGAATTAGGTTGAGCAACTTGGCAAAACGTGGCCGATGGAATTTAATGTAAATTGTAACAAGGTCAGCCAGATGGACCTCATAGAATATGAGTTCCCTGACTGGGGCTATTGAAATGGTCCAACAGGGAGTCCTGGCTGACAGATACTAACAGGAGTGTGCGGGCGGCACGGTGATACAGTGGTTAGCACTGCTGCCTCACAGCGCCAGAGACCCGGGTTCAATTCCCGCCTCAGGCAACTGTCTGTGTGGAGTTTGCACATTCTCTCCATGTCTGCGTGGGTTTCCTCCGGGTGCTCCGGTTTCCTCCGGTTATGTGAATCGGCCATGTTAAATTGCCTGTAGTGTTAGGTGAAGGGGTAAATGTAGGGGAATGGGTCTGGGTGGGTTGCTGTTTGGAAGGGTTGGTGTGGACTTGTTGGGCCGAAGGGCCTGTTTCCACATTGTAAGTAATATAATAGAGAAAAAAAAGTAAAAAATAAGAAAAATAATCAAAAAATATAAACAGAAGTATCTGAGTTCTGTTCAGTCTGAGAGCTGGCTCTGAGGAAGCTGGATCATTGTTAAGGACTGTCCACACATACATAAAGGGTGACTTAGTGACAGGACACCAGCCTTTGTGGAGTTATTTAGATGGTGATGAGAGAAAAGCATGCTCCTGAAGAAATTTGCTCACAACAGTGGTCTTTGAGTTGGGTTGAACATTTCTGGCATCATGTTGTTGTTTGGGAAGCTTGACTCATTCAATCCAGCCATCAAAGACTGGGCCCAATATGTGGAAAGAATGTGTTATTTTTTTCCAGGCAAATGATATTGGGGCGAAAAGCAGGAAATAATTCTCCTGACAGCTTGTGGACCTGCAGTTTTTTCAGTTATTAGGTACCTAACTTTTCCTGAGTCACTAGATACTAAAACCTGTCAAGAGTAAGAGAACACAAAAGCTGGTATCCAGGAGATGTACACCCCAGAGAGCCCACCCATATCCATTGAGGGATGATGGGGTTGTTGAGGTGGAGGGGGTTATAGCATTGCTGTGGGTGGGGTGGTGGGATTGGTGAAGGGGTGGGGTGATGGAGGTGGTGTGGGGTGGTTGGTGTCAGGGGTGTGATGAGGTTGGTTTTGGGGAGGGGTTATGGGATTGGTGTAGGGTGGTTGCTGTGGGGTGGTGATGAAGTTGATATGGGGGAGGGGTGATGGGGTGATGCGGGGTGGTTGGTGTGGGGGGGTGAATGAGTTTGTTGTGGGGAAGGGGTGATGGGGTTGGTGTGAGGTGGTTGGTGGGGGGGTGAATGAGTTTGTTGTGGGGAAGGGGTGATGGGGTTGGTGTGGGGTGCTTGGTGTGGGGATGTGATGGGGCTGGTGTTGGGGAGGGGTGAAGAAGTTAGTGTGGGAAAGGGTGATAGGGTTGGTGTGGTGGGTGTTGGGGTTGGTGTGGGGTGATGGGGTTTGTGTAGGGTGTTTGGTGTCGAGGGGTGATGAGGTTGGTTTTGGGGAGGGGTTATGGGGTTGATGTGGGGTGAATGCTGTGAGGGGGTGATGAAGTTGGTATGTGGGAGGGGTGATGGGGTTGGTGTGGGGTAGTTGATATGGGGGGGTGATGAGGTTGGTTTTGGGGAGGGGTTATGGGGTTAATGTGGGTTGGTTGCTGTGGGGAGGGTGATAAAGTTGGTGTGGGGAAGGGGTGGTGAGGTTGGTGTCGGGTGGGTTGATGAGGCTAATGTAGGGGAGGGGTGATGGGATTGGTGTGGGGTGGTTGGTGTGGGGGCGTGATGGGGTGGGTATGAGGTGGTTGGTGTTGTGTGGTGTGGGGTGATGTGGTTGGTGTAGGTTGTTTGGTGTTGAGGGGTGATGAGGTTGGTTTTGGGGAGGGTTATAGGGTTAATGTGGGTTGATTGCTGTGGGGGGGTGATGAAGTTGGTATGGGGGAGGAGTGATGGGGTTGGTGTGGGGTGGTTGGTATTGGGGGGTGATGAGGTTGGTGTGGGGGTTGATGAGGTTAATGTGGGGGAGGGATGATGGGGTTGGTGTGGAGTGTTTGGTGTCGGGGGGGTGGTGAGATTGGTTTTGGGGAGGGGTTATGGGGTTGGTGTGGAGGTTGATGAGGTTAATGTGGGGAGGGGTGAAGGGGTTGGTGTGGGGTGGTTGATGGTGGAGTTGGTCTGGGGAAGCGGTGATGGGTTTGGTGTCTGAGGGGTTGGGGTGTTGGTTTAGAGAGTTGGTGATGTTCCTGTGTGGCTCTGAGCAGCTTTAATCCAATGGTTGTGATGTTCGAAAGTTCCAGGATGATGAATGAACTGTTCATTTAAATAAACCATTGCCATATTTGAAAGTTGAAAGGAATTGTCTCTCTTCTGGCTCGTAGCTAAATCCGACACTTTTCCAGGAACATGTTTTTCGTTCCTGCTGCATGGGAGTTTTCAGAGGTTGTTCCTAATCCAACATACAACTCTAAAATTTCTCCATTGAAATTCCACTGTGAAAGTGAGACAGAGGAAGGAAAGATTTTTAAAAGTAGGAAGACAAGAGAGGGGAGGAGATTGTGGTGTGGTCTTTCTGTCCATTCCCTATGACCCATGGCATATCCCATGGAATGATGGGGCTGAGGTTTCCCAAACCTTGGCCAAATATTAATTCTGGAGAATTTGATGAAGAATTACCCTCGATTAAATTTTTATCCAGCCTTCGGAACCTGAATAGAAATATGAAACATTTTCTTCTCAACGTCGAGAATTACATTTTTTCATTGTCTCTGCACTCTCCCAAATTTCTCGGCATTGTCCACTCTGTTGAAGGACTCAAGAAGATTCTGTCCATTGAGACTGACAGCACAGCAAGAGGCCATTTGGCCCTCTTTGATAAAGCTGAACAAGTAATCCCACCCTCTTCGCTCTTTCCCTGTCACCCTGAAAATTCTTCCTTTTCAGATAGTTCTGCCATTACCTTTGGAAAGTTCCTATTGTATCTGTTTCCAACATCCTTATAGGCAGTGTGTTCCACACCACAACAGCTCACCATTTAACTGATTTCCCTCATTCTCAATTCTCCTCATCTCCGCTCGCCCCTGCCCATCCCCTGCTTCTTTGGTCGGTCTGTGTCCTTCTTGTTACTGACCCTCCTGCCACCACAAGCAGTTTCTCTTGATTTATTTGCCTTGCTGTTTGTAACTTAACTCCTCTGTTTGGTGTCTCAGGTCTTTGAGACTGAGGCTCTCACCCCTGGGCATCCTGAGCATTGTCTTAGTGGATCGGCAGGTTTGGTAACGTTGCTTTGTGTCGGTGAGACTTGTGACAGCTTTTATATTGTGCCCCATGCAAGCTGACAGCAATCTATTGCAACCTTTACACCAGCCCTGCAGAAAGCAATATAAACTGTCAGTAATGGATCTGTGCAGTGGGCATCTCACAGCCCCCACTAGCACTGCTGTTCATGGAGGTTAATTACTGTTTTCCTTCTCACCCCACTGGAAGATGGATCTAACTGTCACACTGTCTGACAGATGAAGACAAAGAGCAGGTTTGTGTGAACTCAGGGTGTCCCAGCACTCAGTCCTGCAGGCAAGCCAGTTACAAGCACGCGCACACACATGCACACACACACGGAAGCAGAGACAGGATGTTAACAAATCCTTGACCACTTGGACAGGACCTGAATCTGTGACTACTCGCACAGTATTGACCCCTTAACCGCTGGTAGAGGAGCTGAACTTCTTGACCACTGGCATAGGAACTGACCCCCTTGACCACTGGCATAGGAACTGACCCCCTTGACCACTGGTACAGGAGTTGAACCCTTGATCACTGGCATAGGAACTGACCCCCTTGACCACCGGCAGAGAAGCTGACCCCTTGACCACTGGCATAGGAATTGACCCCCTTGATCACTGGCAGAGAATCTGACTCCTTGACCACTGGCATAGGAACTCACCTCTTGACCATTGGCAAAGATGGGGACCCCTTGACAACTGGCACAGGAGATGACTCCTTGACCACTGGCACAGGAGATGAATTCATGGCTTCTGTCATAGAACCTGACCCCTTAACCACTGGAAGAGGAGCTACACCCTTGACCATGGGCACAGAAGTTGGCCAGCTTCTTTATAGGTGACCATGTGGTGATGGTTATCCTCACAGTCTTGACATCTCCCATTGTTTGTGGAAACTCAGTGCCACTCTCTTTTTTTAATTCACTTGTGGAATGTGGGCATCATTGGTTGAGATAGCATTCATTGCCTGTCCCTAGTTGCTCTTGAGAAGGTGGTGGTGAACTGCCTTCTTGAATTGTGACAGTACACCTGCTGTAGGTAGATCCACAATACCCTGAGGGAGGAATTCGAGGATGTTTATCCAGTAATAGTAAAGAAATGGTGATATATTTCCAGGTCAAGACGATAAGTGTCTTGGAGATGAACTTGAGGATGGTGGTGTTCTGATGTATCTGCTGCCCTTGCCCTTCACGATGGAAGTGGTCTTGGTTTGGAAGGTGCTGTCTGAGGATCTTTGATTAATTTCTGCAATGTATCTTGTCTGACCCCCTTCTTAAATGTTAGAAACACGTTCTCTGTGCACCAACTTTTTGGCACTATGTTTCTTCCTAATAATTTATTAACATTAAAAATTAATGCTTCAGAAATTTATTTCTCTAGATTCTTAAAAAATAAACTGATTCAATCCACCTGCACCAGTTCCTGTAGCCTTTTTGGCATTTGTGAAGTTTATTTACTCCAGCCTAGTTTTGGTTCTGAATGTAATTAACTCCTTGCTCACCTCATCACTCAGGGCCTCATTTAATTTCTTGGTAAATGCTGAAGCAATATAATTATTTAATATTTCTGCTATCTTTCTATCATTGAGATTTTCACCTTTTCAGACCCCTTGGCATCATGGTAGCCCACAAACCCACCAACAAACTAAAACAGCAGCTAATGAATTTGAAAGACCCTATACAGATAACAAGCAAAACTAATGTCATTTACAAAATACCGTGCAAGAGCTGTAACAAACACTACATTGGGCAAACAGGCAGAAAACTAGCCACCAGGATACATGAACATCATCTAGCCACAAAACGACATGACGGTCTCTCACTAGTATCCTTACATACAGATAAGGAAGGACACGACTTTGACTGGGCCAACACATCCATCCTAGGACAAATCCAAACAGAAATGTGGATGAGAATTCCTGGAAGTGTGGCATTCCAACCAGAACTCTATTAACAAACACATTAACTTGGATCCCACTGACCACCCCTTGAGAAAAAGAACGGGTAATGACATCACCATAGGATATGGCATCACCACAAGAAATGACATCATCAACCCAAGAAAAACCAAAGAGATCAATAGAAAGCAGGAAACACCAGCAGTGCTTCGTCCAGAGGCTCATTGAAGATGGTACTTAGTATGTTGATGAAACATCTGAAAATGAACCTTCTAGCTCAGTGAGCAAACCTACATCCAGAACATCATGAATTCTCTCAAGCTCAGAGATATAATTGATCTGGGCTTGCTGCTTCACCTGGCTGTTCAGAGATGGCCATGGAGGCAGATGAATACTGAGGCAGGGCTGGTTTGAACACCTATCTCAGTTCTTGGTGACAGGCTCAGTTTTATAAAATGCAGTTCGGACTTCAGCCCTCATTTTCCCCACCCTCATGCCACATTCACAGCTATTTATCCAATACCCATTGTGGGTAGATTTCAGGAGTGATGTGGAGTTATATAACAGTTAAACTTCCAACAATGCAAAGTGCTCTCACTCATAACTACTTGATTAAAAAAGCGATATTCATGAAACATTTTCAAATGTTTAAATCCCCTCAAGTGGTCAATTTTTTTATAAAAACAGACAAATATCTGTTCAGTAACCACAGCAATTCTTTTAATGGCCTGTTAAAACTGTCAATAAAAATGTGAACTCAGACCTCTTCAGAGTTTAATGGTTTTGGATTGTTTGGAACTCTGCCCAGCATTTATAAAGAATCCTCTGACTTTGAGAAATACCAACAATGATGTCTACAAAAGCTGCAGGAAAACATGTTTTGTGTTAAGATTGCCTGATAATCAATGTATAAAAGTAGAATGTTTTATTGTACACAAATTGTCATCAGTGGCCTAGTTTATTTTTCACGTTTAAAGGGCTGTTTCTATAAATACCTCTAGTCCATCGTACCTAACAGATCTTTGTTGCCCTAGAAGAGCATTTATAGAATCCCTACAGTGTAGAAACAGGCCATTCGACCCATTGAGTCCACATCAACACCACCCTTTCCTGTAGCCCTGCATTCCCATGGCTAATCCATCTGGCCTGTACATTCCTGGACACTATAGGTAATTGAGTATGGCCAATTGAACTAATCTGCTCATCTTTGGACTGGGGGAGGAAACCCACTCAGACACAAGGAAAATGTGCAAACTCCACACAGACAGTCACCCGAGGTTGGAATTCAACCTGGATTCCTGGCACTGGAAGGCAGTAGTGCTAACCACTGAACCACCATTCCACTTTAAATTTATATCTGCTGCATAAATTTGTGAATTGCAGACTGTTATTTAGGGCACTTAGAACAACTGAAAATGGGATGGACTTCAACACCTGGGCCTTGCCTGCCATTTCTAAAGACCTTAAAAGTCGGTTTAACTCTGTGATAAAATCAGTTTATCCACTGACGTCAATATATGGGGATGCAGTGGCTTAGTGGCAATACCACAGACCTAGTAATCCAGAGGCACAGATGCAAGGTCTGGGGGCCCAGGTTCAAATCTCATCCTGCCAGATGGTTAAAGTTAAATTTCATTAATAGATCTGAAATTGAAAGCTAGTTTCTGTGAAGGTGTCCATTAAACTATCATTGATTGTTGAAAACCCCGCCATGTTCATTAATGTGCTTTAGCGAAGGAAATCTGTTGTCCTGAACCAGTCTGTCTGACAGGACCCATAGCGATGCGTTGGCCGCCCAGTGAAATGGTCAATTCTGACACTCAGTCAGGGGTAATTAGGAATTGTAACAAATGCTGGCCTTGATGCTAATGCCCACCTTCCATTAAAAACATTTACAAAGCACCATTAGGCCATTCCGAGTTGAGATCAGTGGGCCAATCCATCTTGATCATGGATCCCCAGCAGTTTTAGAAACAGGTGCTTTTAGAGAGTTAAACAGGCAAAATAGTCTATGTTATGTGATCTGGATGATTTGACACCCTGGAATCTCAAACAGAGATGAAACAGTCTGGCTGAGCTTCATCCCCTCACAGGGAAATCATTTCGGAGATGGTGAATGCTTTAGATGTGTTACAGGTGATTTCTGCGGCTGCTGTAGTTATAACATCACAGAATGAAATTGAAGTTGCTCTCTTTCATTTCCATTTATTCCACAACTCATTTCCTCCTCTCTTTCTCTCCTCTCCTCCACCTCCACCTGTTTCCTCTTCTTCCTCTCTCCTCTGCTCTCCACCAAATTTCTCCTCAACTTCTCTTTCTCCATTTTTCTGCTCTTAATCTTCGGTTCTCCTGTTTTGGTCATTGCTTTGTTCATGCTTTTCCCCTTCTACAGTTCAGTTCTTTCCATTTTCCTCCATCTATTTGTGTTCCTTGTAATCACCCTCCACATCTGATTTCCTTTGCCCCTCACTCTGTCTGCTCTCCATTTCTGTGACTGATTTATCCCATTACTCTCATGGGACAAGTCTGATTGTTTTACAATGGCTGCATAGTTATTACAGCTTTAATTGTGTTTGTTTCTTAATACTGTAGTGCCACTATTATGCATTAGCTGAATGAATTATCTCTGTCTCAGAGAGAAACTGCTGGAGAGCGATGAGTGCTCTTCCCTTCCTTTTATTTTCACTGTTCTGTTTCTCTTCTCCCTCGAGCACATTATCCTGCTCTCTCTCTATATCTTGTTTATTCCAACAGTTTATTAACTTTCCTATTTTTCTTTCTTTTTTTCTATTCTCCAGCCACTCCTCCTAACCCCATCTCTCTTTGTGTCCCTATCTCTTTCTCAGTCACTCATTCAGTCTCCTACAGCCTATTTCTGTTTTGATTGGCCTGTCTTTCACTCCACAAAGCTCTTCATCTCTCATTGGAACTGGAACCAAGGGACAACTCGTGTTTATTTCAACCCCTGGACGGGGCTGTTTCCCTTTCACTGAAGCCCTGTCCTGTTAAACAGACAGCTTCATATTTTCACAAAAAATGTGCAACTCCTTCTTGTTGATCTCTCTAAAGTCAATGATGGGACAAAATATCATCATTATACCCTCATTCATGCAGTGTGCACAGCTCAATACATTCCTCTCTGTGTATTTAGTGATAATGGGATTGTTTTGTTGACTGAAATGTTATTTGCCATTGATTAAAGCATTTAGGATTGTGGGGACAGGAGGTGGAGGTTTGGGAGAGTGTATGTGTGTGTGTGTCTGTCTGTGTGTCTGTGTGTATGTCTCTGTGTGTGTGTGTCTGTGAGTGTATGTCTGTATGTGTGTGTCTATGTCTGTGTGTGTGTCTGAGTGTGTGTCTATGTGCCTGTGTGTGTTTGTGAGTGTGTCTGTGTGTGTGAGTGTGTGTGTGTCTATGTGCCTGTGTGTGTATGTGTCTGTGTGTGTGTATATAGGGGGTGGTGTGGTTACGGATGGGGGAGTGGGGGATGTGATTGGGGTTGGAAGGAGGTTAGGGTGATGGGATTGGGGTTGGGGGGAGGTTAGGGTGATGGGATGGCTCCTAGCTTTTTGCCAGGCCCCGGGACAGAGCTGACAGAGGAGTGGACTGATACTGGGGAATGGTGAAGCCGCGGTCAGGACCGAGCGCTGAGTTTGCTTTTGCTGCACTGAATCCTGAGTGAACCATTAATCAGCAACACCTCGTCTCCACAAAACACAGCACTAAACGCGGAGAGCTCAGCCCAATTGTGAAAGCCAGACATTTGGGTGTCTGGTTTATATTTTAGAAATTTCCGGTGAGACAGCTCTGGCTGGACAGTCCCACCCAACCTCATTTAGCCAGGAACTGGGGGGGAGTTGAGGTAAAATATGCTGAATTAATTCAAACTTCGAACACCAATTCACAAATCCCATTGGCTGTGCTCAGCAATTTCTTGCTTACACGTCCTAAGGGTCACTTTTCCCCAAAGTTGAGTCCTTTTCCGTGGTGTCCACTTTCTCAGCACAACCACACTATCAGCGGTAGCTCACAGCATCAATAGTCTGCCTGTGAAACAGATAGGACAGTGCAGATTCTCAGTTAACACTGAGGGAGTACCGCACTGTCAGAGGGTCAGGACTGAGGGAGTGCCACACTGTCAGAGGGTCAGTACTGAGGGAGTGTTGCACTGTCAGAGGGTCAGCACTGAGGGACAGCTGCACTGTCAGAGGGTCGATACTGAGGGAGTGCCCCACTGTCAGAGGGTTAGTACTGAGGGACTGCAGCATTGTCAAAGGGTCAGTACTGAGGGTGTGCTGCACTGTTGGAGATCAGTATTGAGGGAGTACTGTACTGTTGGAGGTTCAGTACTAATGGAGTGCTGCACTGTCAGATGGTCAGTACTGATGGAGTGCTGCACTGTCGGAGAGTCAGTGCTGAGGCAGTGCCGCACTGTCGGAGGATCAGTACTGAGGGAGTGCCGCACTGTCAGATGGTCAGTACTGAGGGAGCGTTGCACTGTTGGAGGGTCAGTACTGAGGGAGTGCTGCACTGCCGGAGGGTCAGCACTGAGGGAGTGCTGCACTGTCAGAAAGTCAGTACTGAGGGAGTGCTGTACTGTCGGAGGGTCAGTACTGAGGGAGTGCCACACTGCCAGAGGGTCAATACTGAGGGAGTGCCGCACTGTCGGAGGGTCAGTACTGAGGGAGTGCCGCACTGTCAGAGGGTCAGTACTGATGGAGTGCAGCACTGTCGGAGGATCAGTACTGAGGGAGTGCCGCACTGTCAGATGGTCAGTACTGAGGGAGTGTTGCACTGTTGGAGGGTCAGCACTGAGGGAGTGCTGCGCTGCCGGAGGGTCAGCACTGAGGGAGTGCTGCGCTGTCAGAAAGTCAGTACTGAGGGAGTGCTGTACTGTCGGAGGGTCAGTACTGAGGGAGTGCCGCACTGTCGGAGGGTCAGTACTGAGGGAGTGCCACACTGCTAGAGGGTCAGTACTGAGGGAGTGCCGCACTGTCAGAGGGTCAGTACTGAGGGAGTGCCGCACTGTCACAGGGTCAGTACTGAGGGAGTGCCGCACTGTCAGAGGGTCAGTGCTGCGGGAGTGCTGCACTGTCACAGGGTCAGTACTGAGGGAGTGCCGCACTGTCAGAGGGTCAGTACTGATGGAGTGTTGCACTGTCAGAGGGTCAGTACTGAGGGAGAGCTGCACTGTCAGAGGGTCAGTACTGAGGGAGAGCTGTGCTGTCAGATGGTCAGTATTGAGGGATCGCCCCTATGTTGGGGGGTCAGTACTGAGGGGATACCACACTGTCGGAGGGTCAGCAACGAGGGAGTGCTGCACTGCCAGAGGGTCAGTAACTGAGGGAGTGCCGCACTGTTGGAGGATCAGTACTGAGGGGCTGCTGCATTGTCAGAGGGTCAGTACTGAGGGAGTCCTGCACTGTCAGAGGGTCAGTACTGAGGGAGTGCCGCACTGTCAGAGGGTCAGTACTGAGGGAGTGCCACACTGTCAGAGGGTCAGTACTGAGGGAGTGCCGCACTGTCAGAGGGTCAGTACTGAGGGAGAGCTGCACTGTCAGAGGGTCAGTACTGAGGGAGTGCTGTACAGTCAGAGGGTCAGTACTGAGGGAGTGCCGCACTGTCAGAGGGTCAGTACTGAGGGAGAGCTGCACTGTCAGAAGGTCAGTACTGAGGGAGTGCTGTACTGTCAGACGGTCAGTACTGAGGGAGTGCTGCACTGTCAGAGGGTCAGTACTGAGGGAGAGCTGCACTGTCAGAAGGTCAGTACTGAGGGAGTGCTGTACTGTCAGAGGGTCAGTACTGAGGGAGTGCTGTACTGTCAGAGGGTCAGTACTGAGGGAGTGCTGCACTGTCAGAGGGTCAGTACTGAGGGAGAGCTGCACTGTCGGAGGGTTAGTACTGAGGGAGTGCTGTACTGTCAGATGGTCAGTACTAACAGAGTGCTGTACTGTCGGAGCGTTAGTACTGAGGGAGTGACGCACTGTCAGAGGGTCAGTACTGAGGGAGTGCCGCACTGTTCAAATGGTCAGTACTGATGGCGTGTTGCACTGTCAGAGGGTCAGTACTGAGGGAGTGCCGCACTGTCAGAGGGTCAGTACTGAGGGAGTGCCGCACTGTCAGAGGGTCAGTACTGAGGGAGTGCCGCACTGTCAGAGGGTCAGTACTGAGGGAGTGCTGTACTGTCAGAGGGTCAATACTGAGGGAGTGCTGCACTGTCAGAGGGTCAGTACTGAGGGAGTGCCGCACTGTCAGAGGGTCAGTACTGAGGGAGAGCTGCACTGTCAGAGGGTCAGTACTGAGGGAGTGCTGCACTGTCAGAGGGTCAGTACTGAGGGAGAGCTGCACTGTCAGAGGGTCAGTACTGAGGGAGTGCTGTACTGTCAGAGGGTCAGTACTGAGGGAGTGCTGCACTGTCGGAGGGTTAGTACTGAGGGAGTGCTGTACTGTCAGATGGTCAGTACTAACAGAGTGCTGTACTGTCGGAGCGTTAGTACTGAGGGAGTGCTGTACTGTCAGAGGGTCAGTACTGAGGGAGTGCTGCGCTGTCAGAGGGTCAGTACTGAGGGAGTGCTGCACTGCCGGAGTGTCAGCACTGACGGAGTGCTGCGCTGTCAGAGGGTCAGTACTGATGGAGTGTCGTAGTGTCGGAGGGTTAGTACTGAGGGAGTGCTGTACTGTCAGAGGGTCAGTATTGAGGGAGCGCCGCACTGTCAGAGGGTCGGTACTGAGGGAGTGCTGTACTGTCAGAGGGTCAGTACTGAGGGAGTGCTGTACCGTCAGAGGGTCAGTACTGAGGGAGTGCTGCACTGTTGGAGAGTCAGTATTGAGGGAGTGCTGCACTGTTGGAGGGTCGGTGCTGCGAGAGTGTGCAGTGTTGGTGGTATGTAATTCAAAGTGTCGCACTATCAGC
The DNA here is from genome assembly GCF_047496795.1 of Chiloscyllium punctatum. Taxonomy (NCBI): domain Eukaryota; kingdom Metazoa; phylum Chordata; class Chondrichthyes; order Orectolobiformes; family Hemiscylliidae; genus Chiloscyllium; species Chiloscyllium punctatum. Next base: position 15,831,234 of record NC_092776.1, on the reverse strand, counting down.
TGGTCAGTACTGAGTGAGCACTGTACTGTTGGTCGGTCAAGTCCAAGGTGATTTATTCTAGCAACAAGTGTTGGACATTGTCACACCCTCGTTCAAAAATTAAGGAGACAAAACAGGTTATTCGAGGCAGGTAGCTTAACATCTGTTACTAATAAATTGAGTTGTCCATTTTAAAGGATGTAATAATAAATTTTTAAAAATTACATAATATAATCCAGCAGGGTCAGCATGGCTCGATGAAGGAGAAATCTTGACTGACAAGTTTATTAGGAGAGAATGAAGATGCTGGAGACAAGAGTTAAAATGTGTGGCGCTGGAAAAGCACAGCCGGTCAGGCAGCATCCAAGGAGCAGGAGTCGACATTTCGAGCAAAAGCTCTTCGTCAGGAATGATGAGCTTATACTCGAAACGTCACCTCTCCTGCTCCTCGGATGCTGCCTGACCGGCTGTGCTTTTCCAGCGCCACACTTCTCGACTGACAAATTTATCAGAATTTTTTGCAGAGGTAACAAACAGGATAGGTTATGAGGAAGCAGTGAATATGATATATTTGGATTCTCAGAAGGTGTTTGATAAGATGTTACTTCGTCAAATGTGGCATTTGGTTTGGTATATTAGCATGGATCTAATTAACAGAAGAGAGTGTTGGAATTGGGGGATTTTCCAGAAGATATTCTTAAATTAATGGAGTGCCACAGGGAATCAGTGCTTGGGCCACATTATTCAATATATACATTACTGACATGAATGAGGAAAGTAAGTGTACTATTGCCGTGTTTGTGCATGACAAAAATGTAGGACAGAGGCAAATTGTAAGGATGATACAAAGAATCTGTAGAAGAAAAGCGACAGGTTAAGTGAGTGGGGAACAAGAGGGAGATGGCATATAATGTGGGAAAATGTGAGGTTATGCAATCTGGCAGGAAGCAATAGGAGCTGACTGTTACTTAAATAGAGAAAGACTGCAGAAAGCTGCATTACAGCGAGATTTGGGAGTCCTCGTACGTTAGTCACAAATGGCTTACAAACAATTTCAGCAGGTAATAGGGAAGGCAAATGGAATTTTGGTCTTTATTTCAAAGGGAATGGAGTATATTATTTCAGAAATTTTGCTAAAATTATATAAGGCACTCATTAGACCACGCCAGGCTATTGTGAACAGTTTTGGTCTTCCCATTGTAAGGAATGATATTTTGAGTTCTGAAGAAAAGTTAACTCAGTTTCTCTCTTTGCAGATGCTGCCAGACCTGCTGAGTTTCTCCAGCACTTTTTGTTTTGATTTGAGACTTCCAGTGTCTGCAGTACGTTCCTTCTATCACATTTACTGATGGTCCCAAAACAGATCCTTGGGGAAAACCGCTAGTAACTGCACTCCAAGATGAACCTTTACCATCAACTACTACCCTCTGTCTTCTTCCAGCCAGCCAATTCCTAATCCAAACCTCCAACTCACCCTCAATGCCATACCTCCGTATTTTTTGCAGTAGCCTACCATGGGGAACCTTATCAAATACCTTACTAAAATCCATATACACCACATCTACTGCTTTACCCTCGTCCACCTCCTTAGTCACCTTCTCAAAGAATTCAATAAGGTTTGTGAGGCACGACCTGCCCTTCACAAAACCATGCTGACTATCCTTGATCACATTATTCCTATCCAGATGTTCATAAATCCTATCCCTTACAATTTTCTCTAAGACTTTGCCCACAACAGAAGTGAGACTCACCGGCCTATAGTTACTAGTGTTATCCCTACTCCCCTTCTTGAACAAGGGAACCACATTTGCTATCCTCCAGTCTTCTGGCACTATTCCTGTAGACAACGAGGTCATAAAAATCAAGGCCAATGGCTCTGCAATCTCCTCCCTTGCTTCCCAGAGAATCCTAGGATAAATGCCATCAGGCCCAGGGGACTTACCTATTTTCACCCTTTCCAGAATTTCCAACACCTCTTCCCTACATACCTCAAAGCCATCCATTCTAATTAATTGTGACTCAATATTCACATCGGCAACAATGTCCTGTTCCTGAGTGAATACTGACAAAAAGTATTCATTCAGTGTCTCCCCAATCTCTTCAGCCTCCACACGCAACTTCCCACTACTATCCTTGACTGGACCTATTCCTACCCTCATCATTCTTTTATTCCTGACATACCTATAGAAAGCCTTTGGGTTTTCCCTAATCCTACCAACCAAGGACTTTTCATGTCCCCTCCTTGCTGCTCTTAGCTCTCTCTTTAGATCCTTCCTGGCTACCTTGTAACTCTCAATCGCCCCAATTGAACCTTCACGCCTCATCTTTATATAGGCCGCCCTCTTCCCTTTAACAAGGGATTCCAATTCCTTATTAAACCATGGCTCCCTCACACGACCCTTTCTTCCCTGCCTCACAGATACATACTTATCAAGGACACTCAATAGTTGCTCCTTGAACAAGCTCCATATATCGATTGCACCCTTCCCTTGAAGCCTACTTTTCCAAGCCACGCATCCTAAGTCATGTCTCACCGCATCATAATTTCCCTGCCCACAGCTATAACTCTTGCCCTGCAGTGCACACCTATCCCTCTCCATCACTAGAGTAAAAGTCACCGAATTGTGGTCACTGTCCCCAAAGTGCTCACCTACCTCCAATTCTAACACCTGGCCTGGTTCGTTACCCAGAAGCAAATCCAGTATGGCCTCACCTCTTGTTGGCCTGTCTACATATTGTGTCAGGAAACCCTCCTGCGCACATTGGACAAACACCGACCCATCTAATGTACTCGAGCTTTGGCTTTCCCAGTCAATATCTGGAAAGTTAAAGTCCCCCATAACAACCACCCTATTACTTTCACTCTTCTCCTGAATCATCCTCGCAATCCTTTCTTCTACGTCTCTAAGACTATTAGGAGGCCTGTAGAAAACTCCTAACAGGGTGACCTCACCTTTCCTATTTCTAACCTCAGCCCAAACTACCTCAGATGGCGAGTCTTCATCCATCGTCCTTTTCCACCGCTGTAATACTATCTTTGACAAGCAATGCCACACCTCCCCCTCTTTTACCCCCACCTCTGACCCTACTAAAACATTTAAACCCTGGAACCTGCAACAGCCAATCCTGTCTCTCTTTTACCCATGTCTCCGTAATAGCCACAATATCGAAATCCCAGGTACCAACCCACGCTGCAAGTTCACCTACCTTATTTCGTATACTTCTCGTATTGAAGTATACACACTTCAAGCCACCTTCCTGTTTACAGGCACCCTCTTTTGAGATTGATGCCATGTTCCTAACCTTCCTACACTCCAGGTCCTGCACCTTAAAGCTACAGTCTATGTTCCCATGCCCCTGCAGAGTTAGTTTAAACCCCCCCCCCAAAGAGCACAAGCAAACCTCCCGCCAAGGATACTGGTGCCCCTCAGGTTCAGGTGTAGACCATCCTGTTTATAGAGGTCCCACCTTCCCCAGAAAGAACCCCAGTTATCCAAATACCGGAATCCCTCCCTCCTGCACCATCCCTGTAGCCATGCATTTAACTGTTCTCTCTCCCTATTCCTCGACTCTCTATCACGTGGCACGGGTAACAAACCAGAGACAACAACTCTGTTTGTTCTAACTCTGAGCTTCCAACCTAGCTCCCTAAAAGCCTGTCTAACTTCCTCAGCACTCCTCCTACCTATGTCATTGGTGCCAATATGGACCACGACTTCGGGCTGCTCCCACTCCCCCTTAAGGACCCGGAAAACACGATCAGAGACATCATGTACCCTTGCACCTGGGAGGCAACATACCAAACGTGAGTCTCTCTTGCCCCCACAAAACTGCCTATCTGTGCCCCGAACTATCGAGTCCCCAATAACTATTGCGCTGCTCTTCTCCACACTTCCCTTCTGAGCAATGGGGACAGGCTCCGTGCTAGAGGCCTGAACCCCATTGCTTACCCCTGGTAAGTCGTCCCCCCAACAAGTATCCAAAACGGTATACTTGTTCTTGAGGGGAATGGCCGCAGGGGGTCCCTGCACTGGCTGCTTCCTCCCAGTCCCCCTCACTGTCACCCATCTGTCTGCAATCTTTGGAGTTACTACTTCCCTAAAGCTCCGATCTATGACCCCCTCTGCCTCCCGAATGATCCTAAGTTCATCCAGCTCCAGCTCCAGTTCCCTAACATGGTCTTGGAGGAGCTGGAGATGGGTGCACTTCCTGCAAGTGTAATCAGCAGGGACGTCCATGGCATCCCTCACCTCAAACATGTTGCAAGAGGAACATTGCACTGCCTTCACTGCCATCCCTCTAAAAGTAACCTTTTAAAAAAAAACTAGGTCTAAACAATAGAACAAGCAAAATGCAGCACTTACCTGCTTACCACAATGAGTCTTATTATTAGGTTAGAAGAGGAGGGCGGGTGGGAGGCACTACCCCTCTAGTACCTCGGGTTCCTCTCCTGCGCGCCTTTATAGGAAAAAACCTACCCAGGTAAGCTTGCACTACACCAGCTTCTGGGTCCGCTCCACGCTTTTTTTAAAAAAATACTTTCAAATTTAAACCGTTAAACAAACGTCACTGAGCCTTCAAGCAGCCACTGCCAAACAGCCCTTACCTGCTCCACTGAGAGAGTGCACCTGCAAATTCAGGAACAGCTTCTTCCCAACTGCTATCAGACTGATGAAGGGACTTTCTAACTTCAAATAATGCTGATCTTGCTAATGTCAATCTTGCCTAGCACACACTCTGTGCAACATAACCTGTATGCCTCTGTCTAATTATTTTTATTCACCCTATCATATATGTCTTTGCTTACTAAGCAAACAAAGCTTTTCACTGTCCTTAGGTACATGTGACAATAAATAAATCAAATCAAATCAAAGTTGCAATATAATAAAATGGTGGGGTCTAACCAGAGTTCAATATAAGTTTTGCATTGCTTGCAAAATTTTCAGTTCTATCCCTCGAAAAATAAAGTATTTTTTTCTTATGGCTTTAAGTGTTTGATGTATTTGCACTCCAAGATTCCTTTGCTCCTCTACCTCATCCAGTGTCAGACTTTCCAAATGATAAGTGACCTCCCTATTCTTCCTATCTACATGATCTCTCTATAATAATGCAGGCATGCATTTGCTGATTATTTGTCCATTTGAGAAGATTTCATTTCATTTGGTGCAGTCCTCCTCAGGATTGACTAGCCCTTCCCAATTTGGTGTCATCCGCAAATTTAGATAATGCAATTTTGATTCCAAAGTCCAAATCTTTTATATAATTTATGAACAGGAATTTTAATCCAAACTGTTTTAATAGACAATTTCAAACTGAAGCCAGAGAATAGAGGAGGAAGTCTCTGGGTGTAATACAGAAAATGTATTGGTATCAAACAGTAACACCATGAAATCTGGAGTTCAGAGCAGCAAACAGTAAATCAGAGAAACACAGAGCCAGAGGTGCAAAAACATTAGTGAAGAAGGTGTTTGGTATGCTTTCCTTTATTGGTCAGAGTATTGAGTACAGGAGTTGGGAGGTCATGTTGTTGCTGTACAGGACATTGATGAGGCCACTTTTGGAATATTGCATGCAATTCTGGTCTCCTTCCTATTGGAAGGATGTTGTGAAACTTGAAAGGGTTCAGAAAAGATTCACAAGGATGTTGCCAGAGTTGGAGGATTTGAGCTGTAGGGAGAGGTTGAATAGGCTAGGGCTGTTTTCCCTGGAGCATCGAAGGCTGAGGGGTGACCTTATAGAGGTTAATAAAATCATGAGGGGCGCGGATAGGATAAATAGACAAAGTCTCTTCCCTGGCATGGAGGAGTCCAGAACTAGACGGCATAGGTTTAGGGTGAGAGGGGAAGATATAAAAGAGACCTAAGGGGCAACTTTTTCACGCAGAAGGTAGTACGTGTATGGAATGAGCTGCCAGAGGATGTGGCGGAGGCTGGTACAATTGCAACATTTAAAAGGCATCTGGATGGGTATATGAATAGGAAGGGTTTGGAGGGATATGGGCCAGTTGCTGGTAGGTGGGACTAGATTGGGTTGGGATATCTGGTCAGCATGGACGAGCACTGGGGTGGCTCAGTGGTTAGCACTGCTGCCTCACAGCACCAGGGACCCGGGTTCATTTCAAGCCTCAGGAGAGTGTTTGTGTGGAGTTTGCACATTCTTCCAGTGTCTGCACAGTTTTCCTCCAGGCGCTCTTATTTTCTCCCAACGTCCAAAGATGTGCAGCTCAGGGTGGATTGGCCATGGGAAGGCAGAGTTATAGGATGAGTTCTGGATGGGATGCTCTTTGGAGGGTCAATGTGGATTCAATGAGTCAAATGGCTTGCTTCCACATTGTAGGGATTCTATGACCTGTCTCCTACGAAAAGCTGTAGATGCTAGTTCAACTGGTAATTTAAACTCTGAAGTTGATAGTTTTTTAGGGAAGAGTATTAAGGAGTATAGTATTCCTATAAAAATATACACTCTTAGTGTTAAGGGATATGGTGTTAGAATGCAGGGATGTAAGGATACAAGATGACTAAAATGAATTAAGATACAGATCGGCCTTCTAATTACATGGCAGAACAGAATGGAGAGGCCGAACAGGTGCTTCCCAGGTTCCTAGGAGACAGGTGAAATGTATTGCCTGCACTTTCGAACAGGGGGACACGAAGGGTTAATGGAGTTAGTGAGGGGGAGAGTCTCACTAGCACATGAAGGGTTAATGGAGTTAGTGAGGGAAAGGGTCTTACAGGCACCCGAAGGGTTAATGGAGTTATCAGGGGGAGGGTCTCACAGGCACAGAAAGGGTTAATGCAGTTAGTGAGGGGGAGGGTCTCAAAGGCACAGGAAGGGTTAATGGAGTTAGTGAGGGAAAGGGTCTTACAGGCACCCGAAGGGTTAATGGAGTTATCAGGGGGAGGGTCTCACAGGCACAGGAAGGGTTAATGGAGTTAGTGAGGGAAAGGGTCTTACAGGCACCCGAAGGGTTAATGGAGTTATCAGGGGGAGGGTCTCACAGGCACAGGAAGGGTTAATGTAGTTAGTGAGGGGGAGGGTCTCCAAGGCACAGGAAGGGTTAATGCAGTTAGTGAGGGGGAGGGTCTCACAGGCACGTGAAAGGTTAATGGAGTTAGTCATGGGGAGGGTCTCACATGCACAGGAAGGGTTAATGGAGTTAGTGAGGGGGCTGTTCATTGTCCAGCACTGTACGTGGTTTGATGGCAGGCAGGTTACTGATAAGCTTTGGTGCCGACGGTTTGTCTTCCTGCTCGCCTCGTTGACATGAGCAATGAGTATTTTGTGTGTGTCAGCCCTGTGTCCCAGGGCAGCAGAGGCAGCCGTTCACACAGTCAGTGGATCTCAGCCCTGGCTTCAATCAGCATCTGATCAGTGTTTCGGCATCTCACAAAAAAACATCAGCCTCCGCACTCACTGCATAGAAATTAATCATCACAGCACCAGGCTCTGTTAAACTAGTTGCGCCCATATCAGAACCTTACAACAGGCAGTCTCACCATCGGGATCCCTAGTAAAGAAGGAATGTCTCCACTGGGACTCCTGTTCAGCCGGGAGTCTCTCCACTGGGTCCCACGTTAAAGAGGGAACCTCACCACCGAGACTCCGGTTAAAGGGGAGTCTGACCTTTGGGACTTCTATTAATGTAAGAGTCCGATGATTGGGATTCCTGTTAATGGGAGCGGTGGGCACACAGGCAGGGGTGGGGGGGTGGTTGGTGAGGACTCTGGAAAGAGATTAAATTGGATTCTCCATTGAGGGGAATGCATAGAGACTGTGGAAGGAAAGGGGTTGATAAACAGTGGGAATTATCTTTTTCACAATTTCAGAATGAAAATGGGCAGCTGAGGGAAGGTCAGTGGTCAGCACTGCAGCCTCACAGCACCAGGAACCCAATTTGGGTTTGCACATTCTCTCTGTGTCTGCATGGGTTTTCTCCGGGTTTCCTTCGATTGTCCAAAGATGTGCAGATTTAGCTGGATTGGCCATGCTAAATTGTTCACAGTGTGCAGGGATGTGCAGGCTAGGTGGGTTAACCATAAGAAATGCAGGGTCACAGGGTAGGAGGGGTGAGTAAGATGCTCTTTCAAATGTTAGTGCAGACTCAATGGGCTGAATGGTCTCTTCCTGCAGTGTAGGGATTCTATGAAGCTCCCTACCTTGTCCCCATCTAAGTAGGCACCGAATCCAAACTGAGCTCAGGGCAGGGTTTGAAGGCTCTCCATTCTTTCACTGGAAGTTGAAAATTTGGAAATGATCATCACCCTGTTCTCACTCAACCCAGAGGCAGGGACATGACTGTTGTACCAGAACAGCCCCCTCACGCTACACAGCCATTCCAGAATGCAGATGACTGTATGGGTTACAATGAGCACCACAGGGCTCTCAGCTCCCACACTCAGCAATCTTGATATTGCAGCCTGGGACAGATCTCATAGTGTCTGGGTAAAATACTGGATGAGATTTAATAAGTAGCACAAGACAAGGTCTACAAACTTTGTTCAAACTGATCGTTGACACGGGGAATGTGTTTGAGAGTTTGTTGCTGGAAAAGCACAGCAGGTCAGATAGCATCCGAGGAGCAAGAAAATCGACGTTGCGGGTCAGGGCCCATCATCAAGAATAAGGCTTGAATCCTTGGGAGTGGAGAGAACGTGGTGACAGCCTGGTGACACTGATATAGACATACAGGAATGTGGAAATGCTTGACATCAAACAGTTAGACCAACATTGAAGCAAACTGGGACCAGTAAACCAGAAGTAGCCACAGTCAAAATCGCCTGACAGATTCTGAGGGCCAAATGATTCCTGGTTGGATCTCCCAGTTGAAGGGCTTTTGCCCGAAACGTCGATTTTCCTGCTCCCCAGATGCTGCCTAACCTGCTGTGCTTTTCTAGCACCACTCTAATCTTGTTTCTAGTTTCCAACATCTGCCGTACCTATTTCTGCGCAGTTGGTCCCAGTCAATATTGATCATTCCAGTGAGAAGCAGTTGCAGGTTTCAATTAACTTCAACTTAATTTCCCATCTGTGTGTTCATCATATGGTAGCTATTATTTTCAAAACATAAATCCACAAGTTAGACTCACAGAAACACCAATCCCCAATCCTGAGTCAAACATGCAGAAAACACAAACCCCAATTGCTAGGTTAGACACTCAGAAACACTAACCTCAATCCCCAGGTTAGATCCTCAGAAACACAAGCTCCAGTTTCCAAGTCAGAAAAAACTCCAATACCCTGGTCAGAAGCACAGAATTATAAGCCTCAATTCCCAGGTCAGAATCTAGTGTATTCCAAAATGTTGTGGGAAGTTAGGGAGGAAGTTGTGGGGCCCCTTGCAGAAATATTTGTATCAATCTATGACGACGGGTGAGGTGCAGTATGACAGGAGAGTGGCTAATATTGTGCATTTGTTCCAGTAGGGATGTAAGAAGAAGCCTGGAAACTATAGACCTGTGAATCTGACTTCAGTGGTGGGTAAGTTGTTGCAGGTGATTCTGAAAGATAGGATTTATCTGCATTTGGAGATGCAAGGAGTGATTCAGGATAGTCAGTAAAGTTTTGTGTGAGGGAAATAGTGTCTTGCAAACTTGATTGAGTTTTTGGGGGAAGTAACCAAGAAGATTGATGAGGGCAGAGCGGTAGGTTTTGTTAATCTTGACTTTAGTGAACAAGGTTTCATATGGTAGGCTAATTAGTAAAATTTGATTACATGGGATTCAGGGTGAGCTTGCCAATTAGATACAGAATTGGCCTAATGGCAGGAGACAGAGTGCGGTAGTGTGGAGTTGTTTTTTAGACTGGAGGCCTGTTACCATTGTTCTACAGCAATAGGTGCTAGGTCCACATTGTTTGTCATTTATGTAAATGATTATGCAAATATAGAAGGCACAGTTAGTGAATTTGAGGATGACACCAAAATTGGTGGTATAATGGACGGTGAAGAAGGTTATCTAAAATGACAAAGAGATCTTGATTAATTGGATCAATGGCAGATGGGATTAAATTTGAATAAATGTGAAGTATTGCATTTTGATAAAACAAACAAGGGCAGGACTTTTAAAATTAAAAGTAGGGCCTTGGATGGTGTTGTAGAACAGAGAGACCTTGGGGTTCAGGTACTTAATTGTTTGAAATTTGTATCACATGTATATCAAATGGTGAAGAAGGCGTTTAGCACATTTGCCTTCATTGTGCTGACCTTTCAGTATAGGGGTTAGGCCGTCATGTTGAGGTTGTACAGGTGAGGCCTCTTCTGCACTACAGTGTCCAGTTCTGGTCGCCCTTTTTTTTAGGAAGGATATTATTAAGCTGGACCAGGTTCAGAAAAGATTTTACCGGGGGATGTTGCCGGAAAAGAATGTGTTGAATTATGAGGAGAGGTTGGATAGGCTGGGACATTTTTCACTGGAGCATAGGAGGTTAAAGGGTGATCTTGCAGAGGTTCATAAAATCATGAGGGATTTAGATAAGGTGAACGTCAGGTATCTTTTCCCTCAGCTGAGGAATTTCAAGACTAGGGGGTATATTTTTAAGGTGAGAGGAGAAAGATCGAAAAAAGACATGAGGGGCAATTTTTTAACACAGAGAATGGTTCATGTGTGGAATGAACAGAGGAAGTAATGGATGCAGCTACAGTTACAACATTTAAAAGAAATTTGGATAAGTTAATGTATGAGAAATGTTTGGAGGGATATGGGTCAAGCACAGGCAAGTGGAACTAGCTTAGTTTGGGATTATAGTCAGCTGGTTGGACTGAACGGTCTGTTTCCTTACTGTATGACTCTAAATATACAAACACAGATGTCAGTTCCCGGGTTAGACAGGCAGAAACGCAGGCCCCAGTTCACAGGTCAGATACGTACAAACAAATACCTCAAATCCCGGGTCAGGCATGCAAAAATAAGAACTTTAATTCCCAGGTTGGACCTGCAGAAACACAATCCCCAGTTCTGGGTCAGAAATGTGGAAATAGAAACCCAGTTTCTGGGTCAGATACATATAAATACAGATCTCAAATCCCAGATCAGACCTGCAGAAACGCAAACCCAAAGTCTATGGTCAGACATGCAGGAACAAAATCCTCAGTTCCCATGTTACACACTGTTATGACTTACGTGGGGTAAAGTTTTGAAAATTGAGCACTGCTAATTCCTTAATTGTCTTGTAAAGAATACAAAGTTTCCCAATTTATGTGACTTTCAAGCCCAGCTTTCTTTTCTAACAAGAATTAATATTTATTCGAAGCATTTAGACCCGGACACAGAAACACAGGCACACAGGCACACAGACTGACAGATGGACACATACGCAAGTTTTTGTTTTTGCCACTGTTTACTTATTATTAACTTATCTATGCTACTTAACTATGTGATCTGCCTGTATTGCTCACAAGACAAAGCTTTTCACTGTGCCTCATTACATGTGACAATAAATTAAATTCAATTCAATTCATGAAGATCATCTCATCACCATCACCTGGACCAAAGACTGAGCTGTCTTTCCAGGTTTCTCCAGCTATGATTCTTTGGCTTATCCGCACATTGCTTCAATCATCTTTCTCTGGATGCTTCCACTGGTTTGGTAAAGGACACAAACTGGCTCCTTCATTTATAACAAATTTCTAACTTATCAAAATGTTACAGTTTACGTCAGCTGCAGGAAAGGTAAACTGTTTTTTTTCAGGTTTACCGTGCATTTTGGCTGCAGAGAACAGTGACCTCTCTTGAGGTGGGAAAGAACTGAACATTCTCTCTCTATGAGTGTTGTTCCCAGCTCCAAGCTGTTTAGTTACCTGAGAGTCACTCACATAGTTATTGCCAGGCAAAAATGCCTCATCCTTGCTAAATTGGTCATTCGTCTATAGATAAATTCTTGTTGCGAGCAAAAACTGCAACTGTACTCAGCTCCGAGTCAACAGCAACTTCAATTACTAATTGCTCAAATAGTTGTTTACACAATGACTGGCGTTATTATCTGTGCACATGCTTTCAAAACATTTGCTTTAAAAACAGTTTCTTCTTAGTTGAATCCAATTTTTTTAAAACACTAGAATAAAAAGGTATAGCCTTTACAACATGCAGAAAAACGGACTCTAATTCAGGATCAAGAACATAGAAATACAAGCCTCAATTCCTGGATCAGATCTACAGAAACAGCAACAACAGTTCATGGTTGCCAGATCTGGGTCAAATAACCCTCAACTCATTCTTTTCAAGAACAGAATTTACCAGTTCTTTCTCTGTTCGGCTCCCAGACTAGTCTCCTTGCCCATACAATGTCCAATATCACTGTACAAACCTTCAAATTAAGAACATCTATCCCCTTGAGTCTACTCCACCATAAGGTGCTAGCTGACCTGTTTGTATCTGGAACTGCACATTGACATGCACTCCCAATAACCCTCAATTCCTCTGTCCATCAAGATTCTATCCAGTCTATTATTCAATGACATCTCTCGCACCCCCCACCCCGACGTCCACCAGCTTCCAAAGTCACGCAAATCTATTTTAAAGGGTAATTTGGTATCCTTTATTAAATAGACAATTCAATATGTCTTATAGAAAAGACCAATGGCAAATATAACTTTACAATGACTGCCACAGGCTGAAATAATTACAGTCCAGCTCACATCAACCTGTCAAGGTCACAGCTAATTAGAACTTGTCTGAACTGACCCACACAAGGAAGATCTCACAGCCTCCTATAGACTCCAGTGTTGGCGTTTCTTCTCCTTCATTCAGGAATCTGAGTCAACCATGCTCCCTGTGTAAAAATGTTCTTTTTCATTCAACCACCAGAGATGCCTTTTCCTGGTTTTATACCTGTGTCCCACTCATCTTAAACTTTTTGTTCTTTTATTGATTACAGATATTTCTACTATTTATCAACCATCCCTAATTGTTTTGGAAAAGGTAGCAGAGTTCTCCCTCTTGAATACAACTGAGGGTCATGCAAGGTCATTTGAGACAGCATTGAAGAACTACCCTCAGTATTGTGTGTTGGGAGTCACATGTACACCAGACCAGGCACAGATGGCAGATTTGGGCAGCACAGTGGTTCAGTGGTTAGCCACTGCTGCCTCACAAATCCAGGTACCTGGGTTCGATTCCACCCTCAGGCAACTGTCAGTGTGGAGTTTGCATATTCTCCCCATGCCTGCAGGGGTTTCCTCTGGGTGCTTCAGTTTCCGCCCATAGTCCAAAGACGTGAAGGTTGGGTGGATTGGCCATGCTAAATTGCCTATAGTGTCCAAGGATGTGCAGGCCAAGTGGATTAGCCATGGGAAATGCAGGGATAGGGAATGGGAGTGGGTCTTCAGAGGGGTTGGTGGGCTGATTGGCCTCCTTCCACACTGTAGGGATTCTATGATTTCCTTCCATAAAAGATACAGTGAAGCAAATATGTTATTACAACAATCCAGTAGTATAATGGTCATCATTACCGAGGCTAGCTCATAATTCCAATTTCATTAAATTTAAATTCCCCAGCTACCATTTTGTGATTTGAGGGCTGTCTCTGCTTTATTAATCCTATAGTGTACACCCAATGTGCTCTCTTACTGTCACTTTTTGCAGTCTAATTTGAAATCGTATTCAGAATGTTCTATCCTGCATTCTGTAAGCCAACTAATTTCCCTCTTTAAGGCAATCTGAGATGCTCAGTGAAATGACTCCACAGTAGCCAATGTCCTGTCACAAAATCTCCCTTTATTTACATGTGTACTTGACACTGGTCTGGCTTCCTAACAGCCAGCTCTCAGGGTGAACAGAATCTCGGACAGTCCTGTTTATATCTGTCAGCCAAGCCTCCCTGATTGAACCAAGTTAACAGCTCCAATCAGGGAACTCATATTCTATGAGGTCGACCTGGCTGACCTCGTTATAATCACTACACTCAGTTTCCAAACCAGAAAAGCTCAAGTTTCTTCACTCTTTTGTGATCATGTCTTACAAGGTGCCAGTGAGGATGAGGACGGCTATTCATCTCATCAGAAGCTCTGTATACATCAGCATTACTGGTTTATTAGATAATTTATATTTCCCCTCTCCATTCCAATTGCTTATCACTTTTTGTGACCAATTATTGTAAAATCATCCAAATCCAATTTGATCATTCTTTCTTGGATGCTTCTGGACGATCATATCTATGACCTATGCTGCAAGTTTTCTCAATCTTTCCTTCCAGATCCTTGTATTGGAATCCCTCCTGTTCTAGATGTTCAGATCATTCAGGACCTTATTAAATTGCAGAGCAGTCTCAGAGGGCTGAATGGCCTCCTCCTACTATTAATTCTAATGCTATGATCTGAATGCACTGCCTGAAAGGGCAATGGAAGTAGATTCAGTAACAGATTCTGAGAAGGAATGGATTAAGTACATGAGGCATAAAGTTACAGAGCTGTGGAGGTGTGTAATTAACTGGATATCTTTTCAACATGGCTGAATAATTGCCTTCTCCACTGTAACATCCTGTAATCCTTAGGGAAGGTGCTGGGGAGAGAAATGCAGAGTGATTTGGTGGTCAAGAGGGCAAGTTGAAGACTTTCCCTTATTCACCGAGGGATAGAATTTAGGAGCAGGGAGGTTACACTGAAATTGACTCGGTCATTAGTGAGTGAGAGACCAAGAGAATGTCAGAAAAGTTACAGAGGAAGAAACAAAGTAAGAGTGAGAGACAGACTGAGAGAAAGGTCACTGTGATGAGTGTTGGGGTTTGAACCAGAAAGAGAAAGACTTCATCTCCATTCCCTCTTGCACACACTGTAGCCCATGCAGCTCCCATAAGACCTTAAACAGTTAGAAGCAGAATTAGGCCATTCAGCCCATTGAGTCTGCTCTGCCAATCAACTACGGCAATATGCATCTCAGCTCCATTCTCCTGCTTTCTCCCCTTAATCCTTGATCCCCTTATTAATCAAGAACCTATCTTCCTTGGTCATAAATATACTCAATGACTTGGCCTCCACAGCCATCTGTGGCAATGAGTTTCAAAGAATAACCATTGTCTGGCTGAAGACATTCTTCCTCATCTCAGTTCTAAAAGGTCAACCCTTCACTCTGAGACTGTGCCCTTGGGTCCTAGTGTCTGATACCAATTGAAAAGTCTACTTCACATCCACTCTATCCAGGCTTCTCAGTATTCTGTAAGTTTCAATCAGATCCTCCTCATCCTTCTAAACTCCATCAACAAACCCAGACTTAAGAGTCCTCAACTACTCCTCATATGACCAGACCTTTAACTCCTGGTTCATTCCTGTAAACTTCCTCTGGAACCCCTCCAACCCTTCCTTAGATACAGGGCCCAAAACTGCTCACAATATTCCCAATGCAGTCTAACCAGAGCCTTATACAACTTCAGCAGCACATCTCTGTTCTTGTATTCCGGCCCTCTTGAAATGAATGCTAATATTGCATTTGCCTTCCTAACTGCCAACTGAACCTGCATGCTAACCTGAAGAGAATTCTGCACTAGGATTTCCAAGTCTCTTTGTGCTTTAGATTTCTGAAGTGCATAACCTCACACATTCCACCATTGTATTCCACATGCCATGTCTTTGCTTACTCTCCTGTCCTGTCCAAGTCCTTCTGCAGCCTCCCCGCTTCCTCAGCACTATCTGTCCCATCACCAGTCTTTGTGTTATCTACAAACTTAGCAAAAAAGCTCACAGTTTCTTTGACCAGATTGCTAATGTATAATGTTAATAGTTGTAGTCCCAATACTGACCTGGGCAGAACTCCACCCTCTGTCCACACACTGTACTCCATCCAACTCCCCACCCTCCCAGACTCTGTACCCCATCCAACATCCCACCCACTCACATAAACTGTACCCCATTTAACTCCCCACCCTCACTCACACACATGTACCCTATCCAATTCCCCACCCTCACACACACACTGTACCCCATCCAATTCCCCACCCTCACTCACACACACACTGTACTCCATCCAATTTCCCACCCTCACGCACACACTGTACCCCATCCAACAACCCACCCTCTCACACAAACTGTACCCCAGTTAACTCTCCACCCTCACGCACACACACTGTACTCCATCCAATTCCCCAACCTCACACAGATGCACTGTACCTCATCCAATCTCCCACCCTCACACACACTGTACCCCATCCAACA
Organism: Chiloscyllium punctatum; assembly: GCF_047496795.1. Taxonomy (NCBI): domain Eukaryota; kingdom Metazoa; phylum Chordata; class Chondrichthyes; order Orectolobiformes; family Hemiscylliidae; genus Chiloscyllium; species Chiloscyllium punctatum. The sequence continues at coordinate 15,815,117 of NC_092776.1, read as the reverse complement.
ACCCACCCTCTCACACAAATTGTACCCCAGTTAACTCTCCACCCTCACTCACACACACTGTGCTCCATCCAATTCCCCACCCTCACAGAGATGTATTGTACCCCATTTTACACTCCACCATCTCACACACACTGTACCCCAACCAATTCCCTACCTCACACAGGTGCATTGTGCCCCATCTTACACCCCACCCTCTCACACACACTATAACCCATCCAATTCCCCACCCTCACACAGACACATTGTACCCCATCTTACACCACACCCTCTGACATATACTATACCACAATCAATTCCCCACCCTCACACAGGTACACTGTACCCCATCTTACACCCCACCCTCTCACATATATTATGCCCCATCCAATTCCCACCCTCACACAGATGCACTGTACCCTACCTTACACCCACTCACACACACACACACTGTAATCGATCCAATTCCCAACCCTCACACAGATGCATTGTGCCGCATCTTATACCCCACCCTCTCATATGCACTATGCCCCATCCAATTCCCCACCCTCACATATATGCATTTACCCCATCTTATACCCCACCATCTCACACACACTGTACCACAATCAATTCCCCACCCTCACATATACGCATTTACCCCATCTTACACCCCACCCTCTCACACACACTGTACCCCATCCAACACCCCACCCTCTCACACACACTGTCCCCATCCAATTCCCCACACTCTCAAACACACTGTACTCCATCCAACACCCCACCCTCTCAGACATACACTATATCCATCTAACTCCCCACCCTCACACAGTTTTCCTCAACTAACCCCCACCCTCACACACATACTTTACCACAACTAACTCCTCAAACATTCCCACTTCATAAACTATCTGCAACTTTGACCCATTGAGCTTTGCTTCCTCCTCCAAAGCCTCTTGAATGTCCTCAGCCTAGTTGTGACTGCTCTATCCGAGTTCTTATGATACAATTATCGCTGGAAAACTACTATCTTTGAGTTCTCGTCTTCCTGCCACACTGTTACTCTGATATGTCCCCATGGATCTATCTGGGCCCTTCCTATTTTGCATCTAGATTAGTTTAGATTCTCTACAGTATGGAAACAGGCCCTTCGGCCCAAGTCCACACCGACCCTCCGAAGAGTAACCCACCCAAACCCATTCCCCTAACTATATTTACCCCTGTCTAATGCACCTAACACTGTGGGCAATTTAGCCTGGCCAATTCACCTGACCTGCACATCTTTGGATTGTGGGAGGAAACTGGAGCTCCCCCTTTCCCCACAATGAGATCATTAGGAAAACAAGAGCAAACTATTGCGGACACTAGAAATCTGATCTGACATAAAAAGAAACAGAAAGTGCTGGAGGCACTCAGCAAGTCTGGCAGGGACAAACAAGAGTTAATGTCTCAGATCTCTGACCCATTGAGCAGAACATAGACCCAGGTTCCACATCTGACTGATCAGCTCCATCCTCCGATCCAGCCAGTCTGGAAATTTCATGTCCAGTCATGTCCAGATTAACTGCTGAGGTCTCTACATTAAAACTCTTACTACACTTCAGAAATACACCTTCTTTCTTTCCACTGGAGGAGGTTTATGTATCAGTTTTCATGTTTTATACAATATTGAGGCATAAAGTAATTTTCGCAAACTCCTTCAAATGAGAATGGAACATACATAATATATATAAATAATAATAACTTGGAGTAATATTATAACGGTTCCCTTCCTGACTGAATCTTTCATTAGTTTATAACTTTGCAGGGAGCTACCTTTGTGCTCCTGGGAGTCACAGAGAAGCTGAATCGGATCTTGCTACATTATAAAAAGCCATTTCCCGCTGATAATTCACAGCCACTTTCTGTGACAGACGGGTGGCTCCTGAGTAATGTAGAAACCTCCATCACTTTGAAAACAGAGTGCTGGGTGATGGAGGTGGATTAAGAGAGAGAGAGAGAGAGAGGACGAGGAAAGGAAATAATATTTTTCGTGTGTGGACGATATTAGGTATTTTATATTTCCTGAAGTACAATAATTTGACAACACAGTCTGTCTGATTCCTGTGCCAGGCTTTGTACATGGCATAAAGCAATATTACAATCAGGTCGGAGGATGTTGTAAATGTTAGATTTACTCTGTAATACACTCGTCTGTTCAGCCAATAACATACCAAAACAAGAAGATCAGAACTTAATAAGAAAATGTTAGAACAAAACCCTGGGTTTGAGGCAATAAACTCGACAATTGGTAAAGGATTATGTATCAGAAAATTGTATTGCTTGTGAGGCAATGAATAATTTATAGAGAACATTACATTATTTAGTAAAGCAAGCTCCCATAACTCAAAGTGTGACATAAGTTATTAAACCTGTATATTATTTATTTAAAATGAATAATTTTTCAAACGGGAACATTTTTATTAAACTATTTACATTTTTTTGAATAATGAATTGTGTGTCACATTATGATCGTCTTTATTAAGACCTAAGTTTTCCTTTCAGTGGTAAAGCAGACAGAATATTTCACTGCACAATCAGAGCAAATCATGACGAGTGTCTTTGGATTCACCCGTAACTTTAATTCTTTAATCTGTTTCTGAGGGAAAGACTTCAAACTGTCTCCATACTCTTTCTATCTCCTCTACATTAACCTCTCATCTCTCTTCTGAATGAATTGCCATCTCCTTGAGTTCTCTCTTTCCTTTCCTTTCCTTTCCACAACTTTAGGATTTCTGGTTTTACACAAGTCACAAAGGTACATGGCAATGGAAAACCAGATCCTTGAAGAGGGTGAGGCCACAGACCTGTGAAAGATGGGTATCAAGTCTGACCTCTGGTTTCCCTCTCCCTTATCACCACCCTTCTACCATGAGAAGGAGAAATTTACAGGGAAAGACCAGGGGAGTGGGGCCAATTAGGTAACTCAGTTGGGTACAACAGGTTAAATGATCTCCTTCCATGATCATCATCCACCACGTGAGCACCTTCATCAACGCAATCATGAAGACCATGTTTCCCTGTACTTTTCCCTGCCTCCTTCTCCTGGTTTGGCTCCAGTTGGATGAACACAATCTTCAGTGTGAGGAGATGGAGAACTTGAGGTCAATGTTGCTTCACAAAGCTCCAATGACAACTGTGTGTTTGGACATCCAGTGACCCTATACCTCACCCTATTCCCCCAGACCAACCTCACTGTCTCCCAACACCAAGCAACAGCTGTCCCAAGAACCTCCTCCTCTACTGGTGGAGTCACATATTCTTCAAAGCCTCGCCCCTCCCTTTTTCTTGACTGCTCTTCATCTTCTTCTTCCCTAATGTAAAGTGTTTCCACTAGATAATGCCATTCCTGACAAGCTGTCTGTTTAGGTAGGGTATATAGGAAGAATCAAAAGTCGTCGCTGGTCTTACAATCCCACTTATAGGCCAAAATAGATCAATGCTTTTGAGGATCAAAACATCAAGAAAATTGCTTCAGTTCCCCAGTTGCAGTCAAATTTTTGAGGCTTACAGACAGCGTGTTAGCATTCCGCATTCAGTTCAAGAGTGAGAAATGTGGTTCTGAAAGTAATGGGTAAATTTTAAACAAATACAATTACAAAGGCCTTAAGGCAAAGTTAGTTAAAGTGAATTGGTGAAAGGGTAATAGGTTAGGGCAGTCTTGACAGACACATTTCATAATTCTTAATGACGTCATATTCCATTAAGAAAGAAAGACACTCTAGAAAGATTTGCAACTCAGGAAGTTGGTGATGTTTGTAAATTGAAAGAAAAGTTACACAATGCTGTGAAGATTAACATCGACCAGAAGACTGGGAAATTTTAGAAACCAGGGAAGAGTGAGTAAAAAAAATAGGAGAAATGAGAGTATTATTGAAAACCAGCAAGAACATAAAAACTGACACTGTAACATTCCTCAGTGTATAGAAAAGAAGTGAGGAGCTGAAGTAGACATTAATCCTTTAGAGGGTGAGATTATGGAATTAGTGATAGGAAACAAGAGAATGGCAGAGTCTATGAACAAATATTTTGGATCTATTTGCATGGTAAAAGACACAGAAAGCATCTACAAAAAATGGAAAATCAAAAGGCAAAGGAGATGTACTTAAAATGACCTCCATTACTGGAGGAAAGTATATCAAGAAAGTGAATGTGATTATGACTGACCAGTCCCCTGGATCTGACAGTCAGCATCTGAGGATGATAAAGGAAATGACTCCAGAGATAATGAATTAATCGGTTGCAATATTCAAGAATTCAACAAGTCTTGAAAGGTTTGAGCAGATTGGAGAACTGAATCAAAAAGTGCGGCACTGGAAAAGCACAGCAAGTCAGGCAGCATCCGAGGAACAGGAAAGTCGACGTTTAGAGCATAAGTTCTTCTGAAGAGCTTATGCTCAAAACATCAACTCTCCTGCTCCTCAAATGCTGCCTGACTGGCTGTGCTTTTCCAGCAGCACACGCTTTGACTCTGATCTCGAGCATTTGCAGTCCTCATTTTCTCCCAGACTGGAAAACTGCAATGGTCGTAACTCTATACAAGAAAGGATGGGGACAGAAAGTAGCAAGGCCATAGGCCAGTTAGAATAACTTCTGCCATTGAGAAAATGCCAGAATCTATTATGAAGGGTGGCACAGTGACTCAGTGGTTAGCCCTGCTGCCTCGCAGTGCCAGGGACCTGGGTTTAATTCCATCCTCAGTGACTGCCTGTGTGGAGTTTGCATACTTTCCCCATGTCCCCATGGGTTTCCTCCGGGTGCTCCGGTTCCCTCCCGTGGTCCAAAGATGTGCAGGTTAAGTGAATTGGCCATGCTAAATTACACAGGGATATGTAGATTAGGTGTGTTAGCCATGGGAAATGTGGAGTTAGGGGGTTTGGTCTGGGTGGGATGCTCTATGCAGAGTCAGTGAGGACTTGTTGGGCTGAACGAGCTCTTTCCACTCAGTAGGAATCCTATGAAAGGGGGTGATGGCAAGTCATTTAGAAATTCATAATACAATTAGGCAGAGTTGATGTGATTTTGTGACAGGGAAATTGTGTTTGACAGATTTATTAGAGGTCTTTGAGGATGTAAGAAGGAGGATGGATAAAGGGACATCAGCAGATGTAGAAAATTTTAATCTCCTGAAGGCTTTCGATAAAGTGCACATTAAAATATCACCACACAAGATGGGAGGTAATGTTGTGGGGATGTTGTGGTTGGGGTGGGGGTTGCCACAAGGTGATATATTAGTATAGATAGAGGGTTGGTTAACTAATAGGAAACAGCGAATAAGGATAAATGGCTCACTTTCAACTTGGCATTCTGTAATCAGTGGAGTGCCACAGGGTTCAGAATCCATGTTAATGACTTGACTGAAGGAATTGACTGTATTGTGGACATGTTTACTCACGATGCAAAGATAGGTGGGAAAAGAAATTCTAAGGTGGACACAATAGCCTGTAAAGTGATGAAGGTGGGTGAAGTGTATTGACAGAAGGAGTATAATGTGGGAAAATATGATATTGTTCACTTTTGGCAGAAGAAGTAGAAAAGCAGATTATTATTCAAATGGGGAGGGACACAGAATTTAGCAAGAAGGAATTTGGAACTCATTTTCCATGAACCACAAAGCTTAGCATGCCAGTGTAGTAAGTAATCAGAGAAACAAATGAAATGTTGGCTTTTATTTCAAGAATAACAGAGTATACATGTTGGGAAGTCTTCCCATAAATATACAGAGCATCGGTGAGACTACACCTGAAACATTTGTATTGATTTTACTGAAGACAGATACATCACCTTGGAGAAACTTTAGAGAATCATCGAATCCCTACATTGTGGGAACAGGCCATTTGACACAACAAGTCCACACCGAACCTCAGAAGACTAACCCACCCAAACCCATTCCCCTGCCCTATTACTCTGCATTTACCCAAGACCAATGCACCTAACCCACATATCCCTGAACACTATGGGCAATTTAGCATGAGCTGAAAATGTGCTACTGAAAAAGCGCAGCAGGTCAAGCAGCATTCAAGGAGCAGGAGAATCGACGTTTCGGGCATGAGTCCTTCTCCAGCAATTTAGCATGGCCAACCCACCTGAGCTTCACGTTTTTGGATGGTGGGAGGAAACCCACGCAGACACCGGGACAACGTACAAACTCCACACAGACAGTTGCCTGAGGATGGATTCAAACCCGGGTCCTTGGCACTGTGAGATAGTAGTGCTAACCACTGAGCCACCGTGCCACCCGAAAGGTTCATTATGTGTGATGAAGGTTTTTCCGTATGAGGAGATATTGGACAGTTGGGCCTATGATCATTGGAAGCTAGAAGAATGGGAGGTGAGCTCAGTGAAATTTATCATATTTTGAGGGGCTTGGTACAATGTTTCCTCTTGTGGGATAATCTAGAACTAGTTTATAGTCTCTCATTTAAGACAGAGTTGAGGCAGAATTTCTTCTCTCAGGAGGTTGTGAATCTGGAATTCTCTCCCCTAAGAGCAGTGGAGGCCCGAGTTAAATGCATGGAGTGAAAAACAAAATGACATGAGCCTTTCCAGCATCTGCAGTCATTGTTTTTACCTCGTTGACTTTAACCCTACTGCGAATCCTCTTGCAAGGATGCCTGCCTTGAAGAAGTTTTCCTCCTCTCTCTACAAGAATCTCAGGGAGTCCCTCTCCCACTGCAACTCCCAGGTCATTTCCTCTGCCCTGAAGCTCTTCCTACCTGCCTATCTCCTTTTCCACCTATCCACTCCACCCTCTCCTCCTTGACCTATCACCTTCATCCCCTCCCCCACTCACCTATTGTACTCTATGCTCCTTTCTCCCCACCCCCACCCTCCTCTAGCTTATCTCTCCACGCTTCACGCTCTCTGCCTTTATTCCTGATGAAGGACTTTTGCCCGAAACGTCGATTTCGCTGCTCCTTGGATGCTGCCTGAACTGCTGTGCTCTTCCAGCACCACTAATCCACTCTGTAATCACTTTAAGTAATCACTGCCATGAAACAGCAGACACCTTTAGCCCTGCCTGCAGCTCTCTGAGGCTCATAGTTAATGGAAGGACAGGGAGAATAGAGGAACGGGACAAAAATCAAAGAAATGTCCTCCTTTACCCTGTGAAAAAAAACAACACAGAGGCACACAAGCAGTAAAATACTAGACGGGAATGAATTAGTCAGTCATTTTGCCCACTCACTGTGCAACTTGTCATTTGGAGAAATGCCTGCAGGTGGTGCTGTTCGGTGGCTGGTGAATTGTGAAGTTCCTGTTCAGATGGAAAACCATAAAATGTTTTAGTTTGAAAGGTTCCGTTAAAAGTGAAGCTGATGGAACCAGAAGTTCTTCTTAAGATGGTGAATCATATCTGAAATAAATATAACCCATTACGGTGAGTGCCTCAGTTAGTATCGCTAATTCATAGATAGATAGGGAGCATGAGCTGAGGGAATCAAACTGGTCAGTTCCCAGTATATATCATCATTTAGTGGTTGGGCAGCTCCGTTGGCTGGATGGCTGGTTTTTGCTGCCAACAGCCTGGGTTCAATTCCTGTACCAGCTGAGGTCACCATGCCTTCATAACCTTGCCCCTTGCCTGAGGTGTGTTGACTCTCAGGTTCAACCACTGGCTGTCTCTCTCTATCTCTAATGGGAGAGTGGAACTATGGCAACTTTCCTCATCCATCACAACAAAAGCATTTTCCTCCTCCCTTCTCCTTCCCCCTTCTTCAGCACTCGGATTTGCTCATCTCTCCTTATCGCATAATCAGCTGGGCTCTCCAGCTGGATTGCAAAAAGCTTCTGTCTTTGAGGGGCTGAATATCCTCCTCCTGCCCCAATGTAACAGGGTGGAAAGATTGAATGACCTCTGCTCTTCCTGTACAACAGACTTGTGGGGCTGCATGGATGCCTTGTGTCCCTGAGTAACATTGAATGGCCTCGGTTGTTCCTGTATAACAGGGTTGAGGGGCTGAATGGTCTTTGCTGTTACTGAGTTCAAGCCCATAGTTTCTGGAAATCGAAGCAGAGATATTAAACTGATTCTGGGGGAAGTGCTGAACACAGATCATAATGAAAACTGACAACCAACTGCTAGCTCTATCATTAGGACAGAAGATTTAACTACCAGGATTCCTAGAATCAAGTGTTTGGTGGGTGAATGTTCATAAATACTTGAATGTGACAAGGTGAGGTGAAGACAGTGTAAAGGCTGTTGTAAATAGGGCACATAATACAAAACAAGAACATTGGGCTAAACATTTACAAAACACTGGGCCCATACTTTAGGCAGTGGTTCCAACCGTTGGTAAGGGTGTAGAGGGGATCTAACAGAATGGCTTCAGGGATAACATGGAGAGACTGGAGAAGGTGGGATTGTTCTCCCTACAAAAAGGGAAGGTTAAGATAGAGATTTGATCAAGGTGCTCAAAATCAGAAAGGTTTTCGACAGAATAACTCAGGAGAAGCTGTTCCCAGTAAGAAATTGTCAGTTAACTGAGCTTAGAGATTTAAAATATTGGCGAAGTAAATTTCTTTAAACTGAGTGATGTTCCAATCAGGAATGAACACCTGAATAGTTCACATGAGTAAAGCTCTGTTTATACTATCTCCATTAAATACATGATAATGTTAAGTGTCTACAATACTCTGTATTGTTGGACTGTCTCTTATGCTCTGTTGTACCAGTGTTTATCACCCTCTGTCATATTGCAATGTCTATCACCCTCTGTAATATCAGTGTTTAAAACCCTCTGTAATATGACAATGTCTATTATGCTCTGTAATATCTAAATTTAATTACCTTCTGTAATATCTGAATGTTTATTACACTCTGTAATATCAGAATGTTTATTATACTCTATAATGTTTGTGTTTATAATCCTCTGTACTATCAGAATGTTCATTGCGCTCTGTAATATCAGTGTTTATCATGCTCTGTAACATTGTAATGTCTATTACCCTCTGTAATATCAGTGTTTATTACCTTCTGTAATGTCAGAATGTTTATTACACTCTGTAATATCTAATATTTATTGAGCTCTTTAACATCAGTGTTTATCACCCTCTGTAATATCAAAGACTGCCTTGTACTGAGAGGCACCAGTGGAGGTTACATAGCCGTAGGCCCAGCTGCACTAAGTGTAAACATCATCCTGTTCTTCATCAAATATTTATGTATTCTATTAAATGATGAAAGGCCTATAGTTTTGGAGAGTTACATATTCCAAGTTTCTCCTTGGATCTATTTTAACTTCAGACTTTCATCATTGTAAATTACAGCTGATTTGATGTCATTGCCATTACATTTAGACAGGGAGAGGATCAGTGTGGGAGATGAAATAGCTTGCCCTGTCATGTATCCAATCGCTCAAGTTCAGGGCCAGAAAAGTACAGCTTTTCGAGGTGGTCTGGTTTGCAATGGACTATGTGACCTACACAGGCTGTGATCTGCAGTGAGGCCCTGGCTGGTATTTTGCACTGAACAGTAGATTGCCATCCTTGACCATGGCCACTGCAAAGTGTTTCCCAAGCAGTCATTGATTGTTTCAATTCCCCCAGGATCCTGGTCAAAGGGGAAGTGGGCAAAGGCAGTGAGATTATTGTGACTTGGGCAGCTTCTGACAATGTGCTGTTGGGAATGGCTGACATCTAAGGCCCTTCTGCCATAAGATACTGAGAGGCTGTTAACTGATGCAGTCCTTCGTTGAAATATACATGGCTTCTGGTCACATTACCCATGAGAAATAAATATGGGGAATCCAAAGCCTGGGTATCTTGGATGACTAAGGGTTTGATGAGAAAATAAAGCAAAAAAAGATGTGTGATACTTATGGAATAATAATCGCAATAGAAATCAGGAAGGGTATCTCAAATACAAGAGAGAAGCGACAGCTGGAATAAGGAAGGTGAAGAGGAAGCATGAGAAAAGGATGGCAGGCTGTACTAAAACAAACAGTAAAATGTTCTTCAAATACCTTAATAGTAAAAGATTAGTGAAGAATAGAATGGGGCCCATAAGGAAGAGTCAGGGTAAGCTGCTCACTGAAGCAAAGATTATGGCAGAGGTTCTCAGTGAGTACTTTGCTTCTGACGTCACCAAATTAGAAATGACTTTGTTGAAAATGCGCAGGCTGAGCAATTGAGCAGTACAGTGATGGTTAAAGAAGTGATGCTGAAAAGGCTGGCAACACTCCAGGTAGAGAAGTCACCAGGCCTGGATAGGATGCATCCTAGATTCCTGAGAGAGGTAAATGAACAAATTGCGTTGACAGAAATATGTCAGGCATCTCTGATGACAGGATTAGCTCCGTGGAACTGGAGGATTGCAAATGTTTCATCATTGTTTAAGAAAGGGGTAAAGGATAATCCAAAAAATTATAGACCTGTCAGCTTGACATCAGTAGTGGGAAAACTGATTGAGACCATAAAGCAGGTATCTCTCCCTTCTCACCTTAAACTTATCTGAAAATGTGTTGCTGGAAAAGCGCAGCAGGTCAGGCAGCATCCAAGGAACAGGAGAATCGACGTTTCGGGCATCAGCCCTTCTTCAGGAATGAGGAAAGTGTGTCCAGCAGGCTAAGATAAAAGGTAGGGAGGAGGGACTTGGGGGAGGAGTGTTGGAAATGTGATAGGTGGAGGGAGATCAAGGTGAGGGTGATAGGCCGGAGTGGGGTGAGGGCGGAGAGGTCAGGAAGAAGATTGCAGGTTAGGAAGGCGGTGCTGAGTTTGAGGGATTTGACTGAGACAAGGTGGGGGGAGGGGAAATGAGGAAACTGGAGAAATCTGAGTTCATCCCTTGTGGTTGGAGGGTTCCCAGACGGAAGATGAGGCGCTCTTCCTCCAACCGTCGTGTTCCCATGGTCTGGCGATGGAGGAGTCCAAGGACCTGCATGTCCTTGGTGGAGTGGGAGGGGAGGGGGAGTTGAAGTGTTGAGCCACGGGGTGGTTGCGTTGGTTGTCCGGGTGTCCCAGAGGTGTTCTCTGAAACGTTCCGCAAGTAGGCGGCCTGTCTCCCCAATATAGAGGAGGCCACATCAGGTGCAGCGGATGCAATAGATGATGTGTGTGGAGGTGCAGGTGAATCTGTGGCGGATATGGAAGTGTACCTTGGGGCCTTGGAGGGAGGTAAGGGGGGAGGTGTGGGCGCAAGTTTTGCATTTCTTGCAGTTCCCCCACCTTGTCTCAGTCAAATCCCTCGAACTCAGCACCATCTTCCGAACCTGCAATCTTCTTCCTGACCTCTCTGACCCCACCCCACTCCGGCCTATCACCCTCACCTTGACTTCCCTCCACCTATCGCTTTCCCAACGCCCCTCCCCCAAGTCCCTCCTCCTTTTATCTTAGCCTGCCGGACACACTTTCCTCATTCCTGAAGAAGGGCTGATGCCCGAAACATCGATTCTCTTGTTCCTTGGATGCTGCCTGACCTGCTGCGCTTTTCCAGCAACACACTTTCAGCTCTGATCTCCAGCATCTGCAGTCCTCACTTTCTCCACCTTAAACATATGCCCTCTAGTTTTAGACTGCCCTACCATGGGGAAATGCTGTTGGCTATCCAATATATCTAGTTCTGTCATATAAGTTTTAATATAATTAAAAATATATTACTACTTGACAGTCAACATGGCTTTGTCAAGGCAGGTCATGTCTGATAAATTTGATTAAGATTTTTGATGAGGTTGTGGTTGACGATAGCATTTGATATGGTGCCACTAGGCAGGTTAGTTAGAAAATTAGAAATGTTTGGAATTAACGGGTCCTTGGCAGCATGGATCAGAAGATGAACAAAAGATATGAAACCGAAGGTAGGAATAGATTGGCATTTCTCAGATTGAAGATGAGTTAAAAGTGCGCTCCCCAGGGATTGGTGTTGTGACCCTTTGTTTATAGATTGGAGTTGGGCGCTAAAGGCAAAACCTCTAAATTTGCAGATGATTCCATGGTAGGGAGAACAGTGAATTGTGAGGATGACACTGAGTGATTTCAGAAGGACATTGACAAATTGGCCAAATGGGCAGACACCTGGCTGATCATTTCATTCCAAAGGAATTGAGTTAGAGCATTTTGGTAGAAGAAACACAGAGAGACAGTAAGGGCTTAATGGTACAACTCTGAGGGGAGTACAAGAGCAGAGGAACCTTGGGGTTCATGTCTATAATTCTTTGAAGGTGGCCAGGCCAGTTGAAGCAGTTTTTAAGAAGGCTCAGAGTCATATATCATCGAGGTCTACAGCACGGAGACAGGCCCTTCAGCCCAACTTGCCAATGCTGCTCGGTTTTCACAATTAAACCAGTCCCATTTGCCTGAATTTGGTCCATATCCCGCCATACCTAGCCCATTCATGTACCTGTCTAAATGTTCCTTAAATGATTAAATTGTATTTGCTTCCACCACTACCTTGGACAGACACTCACCATCCTCTGTGAGAAAAAAATGCCCCTCTGGACCCTTTTGTATCTCTCCCTTCCCACTTTAAACATATTCCTCTAGTTTTAGACTGCCCTACCATGGGGAAATGCTGCTGGCTATCCAATATATCTAGTTCTCTCATGATTTTATAGATCTCTGTAAGGTCATTGCTCAGTATCAATGCTGTAGGGAATAGGTCCGAGTCTTATCCAATCTCTCCTTATAACTCAAACCATCCAGTGCAGGTAGCATCCTAGTAAATCTTTTCTGCACTCTTTCTAGTTTAATAATATCCTTTCTATAGACCAGAACTGCACGCAATACTCCAAATGTGGCCTCACCAACATCTTGTACAGCTGCAACAAGACATCCCAGCTTCTATAATCAATGCTTTGACTGATGAATGCAAGCATGCCAAAAGCCTTCTTCACCACCCTGTCTACCTGTGACACCACTTTCAGGGAGCTATGAATCTGTACCCCTAAATTCCTTCGTTCTATAATGTTTCCCAGAGCCCTACTATTGACTGTGTAAGTCCTGCCCAGGTTTGACCCATCAAAATCCAACACCTTGCATATATCTAAATTAAACTCCATCAACCAATCCTCAGCACACTGGCCCAGTGATCAAGATCTTGCTGCATTCCAAGATAACCTTCCTCACTGCCCACTATACCACCAATCTTGGTGTCATCTGCAAACCTACTGACCATACCTCCTAAATTCTCATTCAAATCACTTATATAAATGATGAATAGCAGTGTACCCAGCACCGATTGCTGTGGCATATCGCTGGTCACAGGCCTCCAGTCTGAAAAACAACTCTCTACCACCACCCTCTGCCTTGTACAGTCAAGCCAATTTTGTATCCTGTTGGCTAGCTCCCCCTGCATCCCATGAGATTTAACTTTACTCAATATCCTACTACGTGGTACCTTGTCAAAGGCCTTGCTAAAGTGCATGTAGATAACATCTACTGCACTGCCCTCATCTACTTCCTTGGTCACCTCTTCAAAAAACTCAGTCAAATTAGTGAAACACGATCTCCCACACACAAAGCCAAGCTGACCATCCAAAATGAGTCTTTGCCTCTCCAAATACCTGTAGGTCCCGTCTCTCAAAGTCCCCTCTAACAATTTACCCACCACAGTCATAAGTGAAATCGCTCTGTAGTTGCCATGCATTTCCCTGCAGCCGTTCTTAAAAAAACACACAACATCAGCCACCGTCGAATCTTCGGGCACTTCATCCATGGCCATCGATAATACAAATATCTGCAATTTCCTCTTCACTTCTCACATAGTCCTGGGATACAGTTAATCAGGTCCTGGGGGTTTATCTACTTTAATGTGTTTTAAAACTTTCAGCACCTCCTCTTCTGCAATGTGGATCCTTGTGTTTATTAAAAGGCATAGAGTATAAAAACAAAGAAATTATGCTACATTTCTACAAATCATTGGTCAGACCACATTTGGAATATTATATTTATTTCTGTGCACCTTATTTGAGGAAGGATGTTAAACCCTTGGAGAGAGTGCGAAGGAGATTTACTAGAATGATAGCAGGATTGAGGAATTTTAGATATGAAGAAAGGTTACTGAAAGTTTGCTTATTCTCCTTGGAACATAGAAGACTCTTGAGGTGTTCAAAATTATGAACAATTTTGACAGGGTAAGGAAGGGTATTCTGTTTCCACTAGTGGGTATGTCATTAGCTAGGGAGTCACAATGGCAATATTGTCAGCAAGAGAGCTAGGAGTGAGGTGAGGAGAAACTTCTTGACTCAGAGAGTTGTCAAGATTTGGAATGCGCTGACTGGGAAAGTGGTGGAGATGGATTCCACAGGAGGTTTCAAAAAGAGCTAGATATTTGAAAGCAATGAATTTCGAGGGATGTGGAGAGAGGACTGGAGATTGGGACTAGCTCATTCACGATGGGTTGAAGGGCCTCTTTCTGTAGAGTAATGTCTACATCTCTATTTCATAAATGTTCCAATTTTGCATTTGGATGGAGGCACCTAAGAATGCACTGCTCAAATAAAATCAAGATTTCTTCATTGTATATCCTCTAATGGCCAACTTGAGTTGTTTTATAGTGTACTTAGAAAAAATAAATAAATAAAGTAAAAATTTTTCCAACAAGAAAAATTGTACCTGTCTTCAATAGCAATGAACGTGATTGTCCAACAGCTGGTGTAAAATCTGTTTCCTGTTGGTTTGGTCAAGTCATTCCCTGTAACCTGTGTTTACACTTGCTCATGAAGGACACAGAGGTGCAGGGCAGGTAATTCCCTCTGGCAGTGAGGGCTATGGGGTTAAAGCCTCTTGCAGAATTTTAAATGCAAAATAGTCTGAAAATCCCAGTGCACGACTGATGGAGCGCCATCTTGTTGGAGAGTCAGTACTGAGGGAGTGTTGCACTGTCAGAGGGCCAGCACTGAGGGAGTACTGAACTGTTGGAGGGTCAGTACTGAGGGAGTGTTGCACTGTCAAAGGGTCAGTACTGAGAGAATGCTGCACTATCAGAAGGTCACTACTGAGTGAGTGTCGCACTGTCAGAGGGTCACCACTGAGTGGGTGCCGCACTGTCAGAGGGCCAGTACTGAGGGAGTGCCACACTGTCAGAGGGTCAGTACTGAGGGAGCGCCACATTGTCAGAGGGTCAGTACTGATGGAGTGCTGCACTGTCAGAGGGTCAGTACTGAGGAAGTGCCACACTGTCATTGGGTCATTACTGAAGGAGAGATTAAACACTCTGCCCACTCTACTCCAATAAAAGATTCAATGCAATTTTTTTTTAAAACAAGGGGAATTCTCCTCACTGTCCTGTTCAATATTTATCATAAGAATTTTCAAATCGTACAGCCCAGAATGTGCCAGTAATGCAAAGAATTATCCATTCAATGTGGAAGTATGTTTTGATCTTGTACATGAGTAACCTACACAAAATGGCTCCTCTCACTGAAGAAGGGAATCCATTACTGATCCTGAAAAATTATTTCCCCTCTCAGCATCCACAGCAACCTCGCTCCCTAGGACGGAAATGCCTGTGTTGAAAACATTGGCCAAAACATCCACACCTGTTACAGACCTGAGAAGAGCAGTCTGGAAAACTACCTGGGTTTCTCTTTCCCTCTCATCCTCTCTGTACCTATATTCTTTCATGTTTGTCTTTCTGTCTATTTCCCAGGAACTCTGTTTCATTGTCAGTTCCTTTCAGATCTCATGGCTCTTTTGCTCTCTGTGTCTCTCCATACACTTGTGTTTCCCTTTCACTCTACCTTCCTTCTCTTTTTCACTTACACTTATTGACTTTGTCCTTCAGACTATACTCACTGGACTTTAGCAAACTATGAGGGGAACTTCATCTTTCACTCAAGTGTTAATGTGCAAAGGATTAACCTTCTCCCCTCTTTCTGCAGTGTTTGAAAGTGTTCTGAGAGTTTTGGAATGTGCTGATTGTTGGAAATACAGGGTGGTTGAAAAGGTTGGGAACAGTATTCCTCATTGAAGTGTTATGACTTTGGGCAAAAATTCTTGACAGTGAGAATCAAAGCACGGCAACACGAGACCCTGGAATAACACCAGGACCATGTTTAAAGTAAATTAATTGGTTTAGTTGATTTTGCTTCCTGCTCCTAATCACTCATGACACTTGCTACAGGCAGCTGGAAAACGATACAGAACAGAAACACAACGTGACCATTCAGCCCTTTGAACCTGATGGTTCAATAAATAGCTGATCGGTTTGCAGCTCAGATTGCTCTTCTCTGCCTGAATCCCATAATCCCATGTCGATGGAGCATCTACACAATGTGTAGACAAGGGCCACGGAATCATGGGAACCCCACCACCCGCAAGTTCCCATCGAAAAGTCATCACTATCCTCTCCTGGAAACATACTGACGTTCCTCCAGTGGGTCAAAATCCTGGAACTCCCTCTACAATGGCATTGTGGGTTTCTCTACAACAAATGGACTGCAGCAGATAGCTCACTACCACCTTCTCAAGGGCAACTAGGGATAGTGAATAAATGCTGGCCCAGCCAGGGGATGTCCACAGTTCATGAATTTTGAACATGTTGATAAGTGATGAATTTTAACTCATCTCACCGGCTGGCATGGAAGTCAGACTTATGGAAAACCAAGTATAACCCTTTGAAGTTATTACAAAATCAGCACAAACAGATTCCATGGAAGCAAATGAGAGAGTTAGATTCTGGGACGGTGAGGGGTGTAAGTCAGTTAGATATGAGAGGTGGGGAGGGTTATCTCCCAAGGAGACCTGTCCCAATGAGGAAAACCATTAGCTCTTAGTTCCTAACTATTCTCACACTCAGCACCAGGAGACTGCCAGAAACCAGCCCTTTGAGGGGTCACCAGTTGGCAGCATCCGCACTAATTGCCCAACTAATTACCATTAGAAACCAGTTCCCCCAACAGAAAGAGTGAATTGTGATATAATCAATATCTGATGGATACTGTTAAACTTTATTAGGATTCATTGCCACATCCAGCAGGGCTGCATTGTTGGCTGATGCACTGGTGTCTCCACATTGAGTGAGTTTAGCCCGCGTTGCAAATTTCCTTCCTCAGTAATAATCATCAGAATAATCCTCTACGAGATGCAGGGACTGCCTCCATGGAGTTTCAATCTCACTCATCTGATCTGAAAGACAAAACACCCAGTTATTTACTGCAGGTAGTTGGAGAGCAGCAATCAACAGGAAGTGCTGGAGAAAGCCACCAGGTCTGGCAGCATCTGTGGAGAGGGGAGCAAAGCTGATTTGCAGACTTTTGCCAATTGAGCTTAGGGCACGACAAGTGAGTCGCAGATACACCCAGGCAGCCGTTGGCACTTTGCCTTGAATTTCAGGGGCATCAGCCAATTAAATGACTGCCACCAGGACATGGGCACACAGTTCCCAAGAGCTGCATCCAGTTGGGGGGCTGGCATTTCAACAGTGCCACCAGCAACAGTGGCCACTTCTGGGAAAGCTGCTCCTGACAGTGGGTGAGGAAAGGAATACACCGAGGAGCTGCGTACTGGAGAGGAAATTCCTCCAGGAATATCACTGGGGTATTGCCCTTCCCGTTCACCATTTCTCATTAAAAAAGATCTTCCCCCTGCCCCCCTCAACCCTACCCCCACCAGTACCTCCCTGCAGGTTGCCATCTGGCAGCTGCCAGCCTCTACCTGTGTTGAGCTGAGGTAGTGGGGGTGTATGATGGGACCCCCCATTGGCACAATTCAATGGCACCACGTTGTCATGCATCAATGGCATGGTGAAGTGGTCCTTCACGTATCGCAGCTGGTTGGTCACCTACATTGGGCTGGCAGCCAATCAGATTCTGATCCTGCCCACTGGTGAGAGAGCACCCTGCAGTTTTAACAAACTCTCCCCCAACTCCTAAATCACACCTTTGGCCCCTCTCCTGCCCATCACTTCCTGGGGTCAGAAATGGACCCATTTGTTGGGCAGGATATTTCTCAAACACATGATAGCGGAAAGTTGGAACATTCCCTCCTTGCCCTCCTGCTGAAAACCGAATGGGGATTGGAAGCCATGGTGAGCTCAAGAACTAGGGACAACTGATGACCGAGCAAAGGTGGTGGAGTTGAAAGACAGATCAGTTTCCATAATTGGATGGAACAGATTTGAGTGGGCAGAATGGCCTCATCCTGGTCCAGTATAAAGAAGGAAGGGAGGTATGGGTGTCATTGACTGCCTGGTCATACTGAGTTGGGTAAATGTTCCCTGAGGTGATTGTTCGGAGGGGTGGGGGGGAGGGGCACTTCAGGCTCTATAATTAGTTTCACTGCCCAGGGGTAGTGAGAGGTAAGATCAAAACAACTCTAAGTCAAATCTCCATGAAGATCAAGGGAATCATATCAGAAAGCAGAGCATGAGGCCATTGAGCCCACCATGCCTCGGTTGTCTCAATGAAAGTTTAATCAAATTCGTCCCAAACATCTGCCCTTATCCCATAGTCTTGCCAATCTTTCCTTCTCAAGGACCTAGCCAATTCACCTTTGAAAATCACTATCAAATTTGTTTCTACTGTCCTTCTGGATGTAAGTAATCTTGCAAAGTTGTTATGGGCCAAATGGCCTCTTTCTACACTGAGTCATTCAGTTATTCGAAGAGAAGGAACAGGAGTTAAGGAGGAACACTCCATGCGCCAGAGTGTGCTTGACCCTCTCTTACCTGGCGAGATGACAGTCAGACTGGCAGCTGCTGACACTTCACCCAGTTTGTTCCTTGCGGAACAGTGATACACTCCCGAATCCGTGCTGCGAATTGCCTGGATCTGGAGCCAACCGGTCACTTCATACTTAAATGGACCTCCTCGAAACTGCCAATAAGGATTGCAATGATTTAGAATCAGTAGGAGGAGGGGTGGGGGGGAACAGCAGTGAGCACTCAAAGATTCCCTGTTACAAAACCATTGTTTCAATGGAGGTTGTAAACTGTATGGAAATGGCCAATTCGACCTTCCTGAGGTCAGGCAGGAGCCAAATGGATCGAATAGCCTCCTTAGTGCAGTAATGACTCTGTGACTCCAAGTCTATAATCATTAACGTTGATTGCAAGTGTCATACATTCCTGACACTAACATTGCCCCACATCAAGGACTAAATGCCTCCGTTGGGCACTCCTACTGAAAGTTCATTATAAATCCACATTTCAAACACGTAGGGTATTCCAGATGGTGTTCTCCTGGCACTTTCCACCTTTGGTTTGGTTGGACTAATACTGATTTCAGGCAGTCACCAGGAATACCTAAAACACCAAGGACCAACATGGGATTGATATACAGTCAGTTCTTCCCTCTTCTTTCTGGATTAGTGGTGCTGGAAGAGCACAGCAGTTCAGGCAGCATCCAAGTAGCTTCGAAATCGACGTTTCGGGCAAAAGCCCTTCATCGGGAATAAAGGCAGTGAGCCTGAAGCATAGAGAGATAAGCTAGAGGAGGGTAGGGGGGTGGGGAGAAAGTAGCATAGAGTACAATGGGTGAGTGGGGGAGGGGATGAAGGTGATAGGTCAGGGAGGAGAGGGTGGAATGGATAGGTGGAAAAGGAGATAGGCAGGTAGGACAAGTCCGGACACGTTATGGGGACAGTTACTGAGCTGGAAGTTTAGAACTAGGGTGAGGTGGGGGAAGGGGAAATGAGGAAACTGTTGAAGTCCACATTGATGCCCTGGGGTTGAAGTGTTCTGAGGCGGAAGAGAGGCATTCTTCCTCCAGGCGTCTGGTGGTGAGGGAGCGGCGGTGAAGGAAGCTCAGGACCTTCATGTCCTCGGCAGAGTGGGAGGGGGGAGTTGAAATGTTGGGCCACAGGGCAGTGTGGTTGATTGGTGCGGGTGTCCCGGAGATGTTCCCTAAAGCACTCTGCTAGGAGGCGACCAGTCTCCCCAATGTAGAGGAGACCGCATCGGGAGCAACGGATACAATAAATGATATTAGTGGATGTGCAAGTAAAACTTTGATGGGTGTGGAAGGCTCCTTTAGGGCCTTGGATAGAGGTGAGGGAGGAGGTGTGGGTGCAGGTTTTACAGTTCCTGCGGTGGCAGGGGAAAGTGCCAGGATTGGAGGGTGGGTTGTTTGGGGGTGTGGACCTGACCAGGTAGTCGCGGAGGGAACAGTCTTTGCAGAAGGCGGAAAGGGGTGGGGAGGGAAATATATCCCTGGTGGTGGGGTCCGTTTGGAGATGGCGGAAATGTCGGCGGATGATTTGGTTTATGCGAAGGTTGGTAGGGTGGAAGGTGAGCACCAGGGGCGTTCTGTCCTTGTTACAGTTGGAGGGGTGGGGTCTGAGGGCGGAGGTGCGGGATGTGG
Source organism: Chiloscyllium punctatum (assembly GCF_047496795.1). NCBI lineage: Eukaryota > Metazoa > Chordata > Chondrichthyes > Orectolobiformes > Hemiscylliidae > Chiloscyllium > Chiloscyllium punctatum. The sequence continues at coordinate 15,794,886 of NC_092776.1, read as the reverse complement.
ACGAGATGTGTTGGAGGGCATCTTTAACCACGTGAGAAGGGAAATTGCGTTCTCTAAAGAAGGAGGCCATCTGGTGTGTTCTGTGGTGGAACTGGTCCTCCTGGGAGCAGTTCCGGTGGAGGCGAAGGAATTGGGAATACGGGATGGCATTTTTGCAAGAGGTAGGGTAGGAAGAGGTATAATCCAGGTAGCTGTGGGAGTCAGTGGGTTTGTAAAAAATGTCAGTGTCAAGTCGGTCGTCATTAATGGAGATGGAGAGGTCCAGGAAGGGGAGGGAGGTGTCAGACATGGTCCAGGTAAATTTAAGGTCAGGGTGGAATGTGTTGGTGAAGTTGATGAATTGCTCAAGGACATTAACCGCCTCAACCTGTCTACCTCCCTCCCCCACTCCAATGTCTCACCCTCACAACGCGCAGCCCTCCAATCCCTCTGCTCCAATCCCAACCTCACCATCAAGCCAGCAGATAAAGTGGGCGCAGTGGTAAGCTGGCGCACTGACCTCTACACCGCTGAAGCCAAACGTCAACTCGAGGACACCTCTTCCTTCTGCCCCCTCGACCATGACCCCACCCCCCATCACCAAACCATCATCTCCCAGACCATACAGAACCTCATCACCTCAGGAGATCTCCCACCCACAGCGTCCAACCTCATAGTCCGGGAACCCCGCACTGCCCGGTTCTACCTCCTTCCCAAGATCCACAAGCCTGACCACCCTGGCCGACCCATTGTCTCAGCATGCTCCTGCCTCACTGAACTCATTTCTACCTACCTTGACACTGTCCTATCCCCCCCTAGTCCAGGAAGTCCCCACATACGTTCAAGACACCACCCACGCCCTCCACCCAAGACTTCTGTTTCCCCGGCCCCCAACGCCTCATCTTCACCATGGATATCCAATCCCTCTACACCTCCATCCGCCATGACCAGGGCCTCCAAGCACTCCATTTTTTCCTCTCCAGACTCCCCAACAGTACCCTTCCACTGACACTCTCATTCGTTTGGCCGAACTGGTCCTCACCCTTAACAATTTCTCCTTTGAATCCTCCCACTTCCTCCAGACCAAAGGGGTAGCCATGGGCACACGTATGGGCCCCAGCTATGCCTGCCTCTTTGTTGGCTACATAGAGCAGTTGATCTTCCGTAATTACACCGGCACCACTTCCCACCTCTTCCTCCGCTACATTGATGACTGCATTGGCGCCACCTCGTGCTCCCACGAGGAGGTTGAGCAATTCATCAACTTCACCAACACATTCCACCCTGACCTTAAATTTACCTGGACCATCTCTGACACCTCCCTCCCCTTCCTGGACCTCTCCATCTCCATTAATGACGACCGACTTGACACTGACATTTTTTACAAACCCACTGACTCCCACAGCTACCTGGATTACACCTCTTCCCACCCTACCTCTTGCAAAAATGCCATCCCGTATTCCCAATTCCTCCGCCTCCACCGGATCTGCTCCCAGGAGGACCAGTTCCACCACAGAACTCACCAGATGGCCTCCTTTTTTAGAGACTGCAATTTCCCTTCCCACGTGGTTAAAGATACCCTCCAACGCATCTCGTCTACATCCCACACCTCCGCCCTCAGACCCCACCCCTCCAACCGTAACAAGGAGAGAACGCCCCTGGTGCTCACCTTCCACCCTACCAACCTTCACATAAACCAAATCATCCGCCAACATTTCCGCCACCTCCAAACGGACCCCACCACCAGGGATATATTTCCCTCCCCACTCCTTTCCGCCTTCCGCAAAGACTGTTCCCTCCGCGACTACCTGGTCAGGCCCACGCCCCTAAACAACCCACCCTCCAATCCTGGCACTTTCCCCTGCCACCGCAGGAACTGTAAAACCTGCGCCCACACCTCCTCCCTCACCTCTATCCAAGGCCCTAAAGGAGTCTTCCACGTCCATCAAAGTTTTACCTGCACATCCACTAATATCATTTATTGTATCCGTTGCTCCCGATATGGTCTCCACTACATTGGGGAGACTGGGCGCCTCCTAGCAGAGCGCTTTAGGGAACATCTCCAGGACACCCGCACCAATCAACCACACCGCCCCGTGGCCCATTTCAATTCCCCCTCCCAATCTGCCGAGGACATGGAGGTCCTGGGCCTCCTTCACCGCTGCTCCCTCACTACCAGACGCCTAGAGGAAGAACGCCTCATCTTCCACCTCGGAACACTTCAACCCCAGGGCATCAATGTGGACTTCAACAGTTTCCTCATTTCCCCTTCTCCCACCTCACCCTAGTTCTAAACTTCCAGCTCAGTAACTGTCCCCATGACTTGTTTGGATTTGTCCTACCTGCCTATCTCCTTTTCCACCTATCCACTCCACCCTCTCCTCCCTGACCTATCACCTTCATCCCCTCCCCCACTCACCCATTGTACTTTATGCTACTTTCTCTCCACCCCACCCTCCTCTAGCTTATCTCTCCACGCTTCAGGCTCACTGCCTTTATTCCTGATGAAGGGCTTATGCCCGAAACGTCGATTTTGAAGCTACTTGGATGCTGCCTGAACTGCTGTGCTCTTCCAGCACCACTAATCAAGAATCTGGTTTCCAGCATCTGCAGTCATTGTTTTTACGTCTTCCCTCTTCTTGCCATTCCATGTTGTCCTGTCCACGGTTACCTAGAATAGGAGACCCTGGAGGAAGCACATCTCAGAGGAGATTCATGGGTTGGAGGGAAGTTATTCAAACATTATTCTATCAAGGATCCAAATCCTGAAGTGAGCTGGCTATAGGGTGTTGGAGGGAGACTTGCCCAGAGTGGGGTGTGCTTGGACGGGACACTGCCCCACCCTTAAGAACTGGAAGCAGGTACAGGTATCTCATTAATAATGCAGCCAGTAAGAGATGCAACTTTACATGTTCCTTAAGGGAATGCCATCCTTATTGTGTGCTACTGAGACATTAATGCATCAATAAAATCAGAATTCAGGCTTATGGTTCATTCGATTTTCAGACTGAAAATACTTTTAAAAAAAATTAAAACCAAATTTACATCCAACAATTCAACCTTTGTTTACATTTCTCCATTTCCAACTCCTGCCCAATTGGCTGATATTAATGGTTAGGGAATGTCTCTAAATTACTGGGAAAGTTTGAAAGCATTCAATGATGCTGCTCTGGCATCAGGAAGGTACCTGTACGGAGATGTGGGGGTCATCACCTGGCAGGAAGGTGTCCAGCCCGTCTTTGCGCCACTCAATAGCTGCCATTGGATAAGCAAAGATCTCGCAACCGAAAATGACATCCTCTCCCGTGGTGTTCCAGATATTGAAGGGAGCGGATATAATCTGAGGGACTGACAGAGAAAGGGTGAAAAATAGCAGGATGGGAATTGACAGGGCACATGGCTTTGATGGAAGATCCAAACTATGGGCAGTTGGGAGAACTGAAAGAGCTACTACACCAGCTTTAGTCATGTTCAGAGCTGGTGATTAATACCAGAAGCAATTGTTTATTTCATACAGCGATATCCATATGTTTAATCAGATAGCCAAAGACTTTAAAACATTAAAAGACTTATTGCAAATCTTCAATTCAGTACAAACATCAGTTTCCACCTTTCTCTTCTGGATCATTTGCCTGACCCGAAGCCAATCCCACAACCTCCTCCTCCTCCCATCCTATAGCTGCACTCTTCCCCATCCTCCCAATGCATCTCTCCCATACCCCTTCCCCCACAGCTCTCTACTGGGGAAGGACTGGGCTTCGTTTGTATCAAAAACTAACTAAACAAAGTAATGAAATCTGCCCACCAGAGATACTGTAACTATCACAAAAAACTCACCATCCAAATGGGTTCGGTGAATTGCCATGCTAAAATTGCCCATAGTGTTTGGGGATATGTAGGTTAGGTGCAGAAGTCAGGGGTAAATATAGGATAACAGGGTAGGGGCGTGGGTTGAAGTGGGTTACTCTTTGGAGGGTCGGTGTGGACTTATTGGGCTGAAAGGCATGTTTCCACACTGTAGGATTCTATTCTATGGATTCTAGGTCACTGAATTCAAAACTTTAACCATGCTTTCTCTTCACAGATGATGCCTGGACAGTTTCTCTAGCAATTTCTGTTGATGTTTCAAACTAGGGGACTAAATCAAAATAGCACTAGAAGGTGAAATAATGCACCCGTGCCAAGAATTCAACTCTTTTTTATTTATACTTTGACAACCAAACATTTATTTTTCGCATTACCAAATCAGCTGTGGTATTTTTCTTCCATCTATTAACTGCCACCCAGTAAGTCACTCTGGTTCTCTAATTGATTCATTTATCTGCAAAGTCCATCAAACTGTCAAAGGTGAAGGAGAGGGAGAGGAGTGGGGAGGGGACTAAATCAAAATGGAGGTGAAAGGGGTTGCTCCTACTTTTCAGAAAAAAAATCACCTAATCATGAAATTAGCACCCAATCTGATCATCCAACAAAACAGAAAATAAAGAAAAACAAAATAAAAGAGGGAGAAACGAGGGAGGAATTAAATCAAATTGATATTGGAGAGGGAGATATTATACTCCACCCCTTGCAGGGCCTACCTCTCCCTGCAGATATTATAGCTTCTGATGGACACAGTTACCCTCGCTCCAAGGGCTGGGCATTAATGTAACCACGGAAGAGGGACAGGCATCGGGGATCGATGGCTCACTGCCCGAACCAGTCGATGGTTACTCACCTTTTCCTTCTTATTCGAATAACCCACCACGAAGTTAACCAATCACTCAGATTATCAGTACGTCCAACACCCAGTGTTACAACAACGAAAATCAACAAAAAAAAATGAGGTGGAAGCAAGGAAAAGAACTCAACCAAAAGGGGAATAGACCCCACCGTGCCCACTCCTCTCTGAAAGCCACGACAGCACTGGTGGAGACTTTCCAAGGATTAAATGGCAGAGTGGACTCGATGGTCCGAATGGCCTTGCTTCCACTCCTATGTCTTATGGTCTTATTAAACACAGATGTAACCCTGACTGAGGACAGGCAGTTAGGAATTACAACCCCCCCCCCGCCATAGTCCACCACCTGGACATGTTGATGACCTAGCTCTCAAATATGAAGTGCTGTGAGCATTGCCTAATCCAATCAATTCTGGAGTTGATTGGTTAGATGCTTCAAAGGATCTAACTTTGACACAGATCACACAGGAACTTCAGTGGCTGGTGTTTCCATGTCCAATTCGGAACTAACCGTAATGGAGTAAATTAATTCTCCAACGTCATTGCCGAATTGACAATTCAGCTGGACTAGTATATGCATTAGAGGTTATGTTGCAAAGTTAATCGAGTGGATTTTTGAGCTCAGGTGAACCATCATCAAACTGAGTGTCAGGAACAGTGCCAGGGGGCCGAATGGCCTTTTCTCGATCCAGCAGAAACACTGGTGAGAAAGTACAATGTTCTGTCACATTAACAGTTGGGGTGTTGTAAATTCTGTAATTGCTTTGAGGTATGGGGAATGTGAGTCTAAATGTTGATGAACAGGCAGAAGGCAAACTGGTCATCAATGCCTCCTTCACTGACCATCAGGCAGGCTACGGTACTGAGGCCAGCTACACAAACCCCAGACATCTGATTCTCATTCCACACTCTCTAATACTATCCGTCTTCAGAACACATTGTAATGTTTGTCTTTTCTCTTTCTCATTCCTGGAACAGTGCCTAAACTCCAGGAAAACAGAATTTGGATTTGGGGGGCTTTTTGGCCTGGAACCTGTTAAAGGGGATCGTGATGCATGGGGAGGCACAGCCAGCCTGTGATATTGCTTATTTAAAATAAAACGCTCATCACACTCCTGAAAAATGTCATGGAAATCTCGTTCCAGCCGGAAACAGAGCAGCTGGGAAATCGTTTTGGAAATGGAGCTGGGGTATTTGAGAGGTGCTGGTGTGTAGTTAAAAACAGGAGGAGGCCAGTCAGCTCCTCCAGACTGTTCCATTATTCCATAAGATCTTGGATGCCCTGTGTCCTGACGGTCAAGGGACATAAGACCTTAAGAGATAGGAGCAGAAATTAGGCCATTCAGCCCATCAAGTCCACCCCACTATTCAATCATGGCTGATAAGTTTCTTAATTCCATTCTCCTACCAGACCATAAGACATAGGAGCAGCAATTACTCCATTTACCCACCTTAACCCCATATCCTCCCAGCCAATAAAAACCCATCTATCTCAGTTCTGATGTTTTTTGGCCCAATGAATATTTATCTAGTGAGGGAAGGGTTCCAGATTTCCTGAAACCCCTCCTGACTGGTCTGGCTCAAGTTCGAAGTTTCTGCCTCGGTGTCCTGGAGTCACGCTCCACCCCCACAAGAAAGGAAATAGTTATTCTCCTTCCACGCAATCAAATCCTTGAATCACCTTAAACCCTTTGATGAGCTCATCATCAGCCTTCTAAGCACAAATGAATCCAAATCAAGTCAATGTTCTCAATTTTAACCCTGGGACTATTCTGGTGAGTTTGCTCGGTTTTCTGTCCGAGACTAACAGATGGACTGGGGATAATGAGGATTCGGTTTTTTTGAATCGTGGTTTGTACTGCCTAGGGAGGCCGGTTAGATAAAGGCTAATGGGGTAGATGGACAAAGTGGAGATTTGAAACTCAAATAGATCAGTTACTATCTTATTGAATGGTAGAGCAGCACTGGGGGCCCAGGGGCCTTGTAGCTTTGCTCAGTTTGCTCAATGGTTTGTGTGTGATTCAACATCAAATTCATAATGGGTGCAATTCCTCTTCCAGCCGACATGGACTTGGCTTCAGCCACCTCACGATTTCTGTGCTGGAGGTGAAGGGATGCTCTCAAGCGATTTAACCAGCTGTCACTCTCCAACAGAGCTTCATTCTCTGTGACTAATAACCGACCTGTTGAGGAGATTTCACTGATCCCTATAGTTAAGCAACTAAATTTTCACTCACCTAGTTTGCAGCTTCTCAACAATTCAACACTAACCCACGCTGGCCAGAGTATTGCTCACTCGCCAATTCTGTTAAAGGACTGTTGCCCTTTCCCAGAGATTGGGTTGCAATCTTATTAAGGTGAATAACAGTTAAGGCCTGCAGGAATCAGGATGGCAGGGGTTCAGTAGGTTTCTTGCTCTCAGTCTCTCGCTTATAAAGATGCCCCTGTAACCCAACGCCACCCCGATCCCACTCACACCAGGGGCCAGAGCTTCGGGAACATGATAGAACATGGAACAATGGTAAATTATCACCCGACTTGGATCATGTCAGAGTACCAATCAGTACCGAGAGACTGCTACACTGTTGGTGGGTCAGTATTAAGAGAGTGTCGCACTGTCAGAGGGTCAGTACTGAGGGAGTGCTGCACTGTTGAAGGGTCAGTACTGAGGGAGTGCCGCACTGTCGGAAGGTCAGTACTGAGGGAGTACTGCATTGTCAGAGAGTCAGTACTGAGGGAGTGCTGCATTGTCAGAGAGTCAGTACTGAGAGAATGCTGCACCATCAGAGAATCAGTAGTTGGAGAACGCCACATTGCTGGAGGGTCAGTACTGAGAGAGTGCTGCACTGTCGGAGGGTCAGTGAGACTGCAGTGAGACAGGAACTGTTGATGTAAACTACGCATGTCACCCTCACTACCACACTCAGTCATATACCCCCTCCAGCTCCAATATTCTTGAAGTACAATGTGGGAAAATGTGAGCTCATGCACTTTGGTAGGAAGAATAGAGGCATGGGCTATTTTCTAAGTGGGGAGAAACTTCAGAAGTCTGAAGTGTTAAGAGACTTGGGAGTTCTAGTCCAGGATTCTGTCAAGGTAAACTTGCAGGTTGAGTCAGTAGTTAGCAAGGCAAATGCAATGATGGCATTTATTTTGAGAGGACTTGAATATAAAAGCAGAATGTACTTCTGAGGTTCTAAAATGGCCTGGTGAGACCATATTTGGAGTATTGTGCGCAGTTTTGGGCCCCATATCTCAGGAAGGACGTACTGGCTCTGGAGTCCCAGGAATAAACAGCTTAACATATGCAGAACATTTGAGGACTCTGGGTTTATACTCGATGGAGTTTAGAAGAATGAGGGGAGATCTAATTGAAACTTATGGAATACTGACTGTCCTGGATAGAGTAGATGTTGGGAAAATGCTTCCATTGGTAAGAGAGACTAGGGCCTGAGGGCACAACCTTAGAGTAAAGGGAAGACCTTTTAGACCAGAGATAAAGAGAAATTTCTTCAGGCAGAGAGTGATGAATCAATGGAATTCATTTCCAGAAGGCTGTGGGGGCCAGGGCATATTTATGACTGAGATAGACAGGTTCTGGAGTTCAAGGGGATCAAATCAAGTGTTATGGGTGGAAAGCAGGAGAATGGGGTTGAGAAACATATCAGCCATGATTGAAAGGTGGAGCAGACTTGATGGGCTGAATGGCCTAATTTCTGCTGTTATGTCTTATGGTTTTAGGGTCTTATTTATGAATTCTCCCCTCCTATGGTGTGCCAACATTTCCCCACTCTAACCCATTCTTACCTCCTTCACAAGGCCCCTCATGTGCCAAGGTGATATTGGATGTTTCGTTGCCATTAGCAGCCTCCTGGAACTTACAGATCTGGGAGTATGTTTGCCCATCGGAGCCACACACGGCCTGGTTGGACTGACACACACACTGGGGCTCAGGGATCTCCCCTTGCCTCAAGTCGCCCAGGTCTAGCTTACACTCCAGGTTCTCTCCGCACTGACCATAGAAATGGTTGCTGTTGTCCAGGTCACAGATCTGGCCTTCAATATTGCCACACTCCCAGCAACAGTGGCAGGGGTCCCTGACCAGACCGGCCAGACACCCCTGGGGGGTAGGACACTGGTCTGACACACAGGGAGGGCAATCATCCTCTTGCTCCATCAACCTCTGCCACCCTCGATGCACAGAATCCAAAGGATTGGCACCTATCAACACTGATCCTGGTGCATTCCAGCTCGAAGAGAGCAGGAGAATCAGATACCAGAGAGGGGACGGACTGGTCAACTTCATCATTACTGCCTCCCTGTGGCCCTTAGGCCAATCTCATTGCCCGTAATTTACTGATGTTCCTGAGAGTTTCTGATTTCCTCAGACCAGGGGCATCTTCTTGCTGCTCAAGCAATGCCTGAAAAGCAACCAAGAAACAAGACTTCAGAAATAATTAAATTTACAACATCGTCCCATATTAATCAGCAAACCCCCCCCCCACCCCCCAATTCGCCCACCTCTCAATATTCAACAATCACACCTCCCTAACATCTCCTCAAGTCCATCAATCAGAATAAGAGCAGAAGTTACAAGTCCATCCTGACTGTATGATTCTCAGGTGTGATAGTGAGGGAATGATTCATAGTCAAAGGTGCCCTGAACACGGAAATTCCCTTTAGCTATGTGGGAGAGGGGTCAATGAATATGGAGCAAGAGCGGGCTATTCTGCACTTCAAGCCTGTTCTGCTTGTTCGATAAGGTCACGGCTGATCTGATTAATCCAGAAATCAGGTTACTGATTTGATGAAAATCTCCTGCAGAAAATGTTCACCACACTGTTTCATTGTCCATCAAAACACTCCCAGGACAGTTCCAGCAAGGGATTAGACACAGATTAAAGCTCCCTCTACACTGACCCCATCAACCACTCCCAGGACAGGTACAGCACAGGGTTAAGTACATAATAAAGCTTCCTCTACTCGTTTAAATGGTAAGTAATGCTTTTGTTTTTTCTTAATGTAAAGCTCCTTTTACACTATCCAGTCAAACACTCCCCGGGCAGTTACAATCCCCGGGATTAGACACAAAATAAAGTTCCCTCTACACTGTCCCCATCAAAAACTCCCAAGGACAGGTGCAGCATTGGATTAGATACAGAGTAAAGCTTGCTCTACTCTTTTAAATGGAAAATAATGCTTCTCTACACTTCAAAACTGAAAGTAAAGCTGCATTGACACTGTCCTCATCAAACACTCCCAGACTGGCGCAGTATGGGATGAGATCCAGAGTAAAACTTGCTCCCCAAGTAAAGGAGTAAACAGATCTTGCTGTAATTGTATAACACCTCAATGAACCGCACCTTGATTATTGTACACAGCTTTGGTCCCTGTCTCCATGGATGTATGCTTTTGCCAAAGAGGGAGTGTGATAGAGGTCCACAGATTAATCTCTAGGAGGGTGAGATTGTCTTCAGAGGAGAAACTGAGGAGGTGGGGTCTGCATTCTGAAGGATCTTGAAAAATGAGAGGTGGTCTTATTAAAGCTGAAACAATTCCTACAGAGTGTGACAAGTTCAGTGTTGATAGGATATTTCCCCGGCTGATGAGTCTATAACAAAGGGATATAATTTCAGAAGAAGAGACAGGCCAGTAAAGACCGGGTTGAGGATGAATGTCTTCATTCAGAGGGTGGTGAACCTTTGGAATTGTCAATGTTAGAGATCTGTGGAATTAATCATTGAGTACATTCAAGCCAGAAAAGGATAGATTTCTGGAAACAAATTACATTGAGGGAACTGGAAATAGTGTGAGAAAAGGGCATTGGGGTGGCTTATTAGCCTTCCTCGAACTGAAAGGCAGGGCAGGCTTGATGGGCTGAATGGCCTACTCCAGCTCCTATCTTCCTAAGTGATGCAACTTCACAATCCCAGACTGTGTAAGCCTTGATAATATAATGGTCAATATTGGACTTCCTGCCCAGGATCTCTGTCCCTGAGCCAAGAGTTTTATTTTAATTCATTCACAGGCTGAGGACATCACTGGCTAGTCCTGCATTTATCACCCAGAGGGCAGTTAGGAGTCAAATTTAGGTACCAGATCAGGTAAGGATGGCAGTTTCCTTCCTTGAAGGGCAGTAATGAACCAGGTGGGTTTTTCATAGAATGCCAACAGTGTGGAAACAGGCCCTTCGGCCCAACAAGTCCACACCAACCCTCCGAAGACCAACCCACCCAGACCCACATTTGACTCTTAATTCCAGATATTTATTGATTTCAAATTCCACCATCTGCTGTGGCAGGATTTGAACTTCAGTTCCCCAGAACATTCCCTGGGTCTCTGGAATAACAGTCCAGTGATGATATCACTAGGCCATTGCCTCCTTTTTTTCTGCTCCTGATCACTACCCACAACCCCTGCTTGAGTGTGAATACTGGATGAAGGTTGGCCTGCGACGCCTTCTATGGAGGAGCAGTCACTAGATCCTTGACCTTTGTTGCATCCAAGGGGAATGACCAGCTTGTGAGTCATCAGTATTCTAACAGCAATGGAGGCAGCTGCACAGAAAGAGGTAATGTCTCATTTACCATCTTTTGAACTTGTGCCTAATCCTGTAGGAAAGCCTGACCAAATCTGGGATACCAGAAACTGAGATTTGTTTAAGGATCTTGGACAGTGAGTAGTCACAGAAAGTCTACAACATTTGTGACTTCCAGAGTAGCATGGTGGCTCAGTTGTTAGTGCTGCTGCCGCACAGTGCCAGGGACCTGGGTTCAATTCCAGCCTCGGGCAACTGTCTGTGTGGAGTTTTCACATTCTCCCCATGTCTATGTAGGTTTCCTCCAGGTGGTCTGGTTTCCTCCCATTGTCCAAAGATGTGCACTGGGTGAATTTGCCATGGTAAGTTGCCCATAGTGTTCAGGGATGTGTAGGTTAGGTGCATTAGTTACAGTAATAGGGTAGGGGAAAGGGTCTGGGTGGGTTGGTCTTCGGAGGGTTGGTCTGGCCTTGTTGGGCTGAAGGGCCTGTTTCCACACTGTTGGCATTCTACAAAAATTCTACATGACCTCTACCATCTAGAAGGACAAGGGCACTAACCCTTCCAAGTCACACATCAGCCTGACTTGTAAATATATTGTCATTCCTTCAGGGTTGCTGACTGAAGCCCTTGGATCTACAACACCCCAAATGAGACAATAGGTGGACATACATCAAATGGACTGCTTGTGTTTGAGAAAGCAGCTCACCACCACCTCTCCAAGGGCAATGAGGATTGAGCAATGAATACTGACCAAGCCAGCAACACCTCCATCCTGTGAATTAATTTAAAATGGCAGATTTGAAGGGGACAAAATCTTTAACAGGGAAGCATTAACAATATCGGCTGAGATGGGACCAGGAGGGGAAGTTGTATGGGCAGTAAATTAGTGGCATGGGGATTGAATTTAGCCAATGAATTTGATACTCCCACTGTTGAATTTCCTGCCAACATTCAGAGGATGAAATTTGCATTTCAAACAGGAAAATCATCAGTTTTATCTGAGAATAATTATTAGTTCATGAAGTCACATTCCAAAAGCTGTATGTTTCAAATCCAGCTTCCTGTATTTCTGGCCTTATTTCTTACATTACAGAGCTAGGGAAGCTAACTTTCTCTTCATACACTTCCCTATATTTGCTCTTTCTCTCTCTCTCTCTCTTTAGCTGCCTCTCTCTTTCTCTCTCTCTCTCTCTCTGACTGCCCCTGCCTGTCTGACTGCCTCTATTCCTTTGTAATGTTCTTATGCCCTCTTTCACTTTGCAGTTATTCTTGTCTCTCCACTCCTTTCAGTTTTTCATGCTGTCCTTCATTATATCTCTGCCCTTCTCTGTCTGTCTCTGTTCCATCATTCTTTCCATTACTCTCTGTCTTTTCTCTCCCTTTTTCAACCTTATTCACATTCTTTTTGGTTTCTCTACCTTTGAATTTTGAGGCCATACATTCTTTCTTTGTCACTTTGTATCTCTCTCTTTCTCATACCTCAATGATTTCTGTTGCTTCCCTCCTCTATATATCTCTCTCTCTGTGCTCATTCATTCTCTCTCCTTCTTTCAATCACTATCTCATCTCTTTCTCTATCTGTCCCTATCTCTTTCTACCTGTGTTTCTTTGGTCTCTATGTCTCTCTTTCTCTTTTTCTTTCTTTCTCTCTCTTCTGCTCTCACTGTTTCTCCCTCTCTGGTTTTAATTGCCAGATTGAAACGATCTTACACAGCTAATCAGACAGAAACAGCTGGTACCCAGATTCCATCACCTGTTTTGTGTGAGTCCCATGTGAGTTAATTGTGTGAATATAAAACCAACACAGACAGAGGTTGTCAGTGTAGGAGTGACAGAGCCTCCAGTTAACATGCACCAGCAGACTGTGACTACAGACGTGCACTGTGAACACATAAGAAGTGACCATTGCATTAATTGTTTGGACTGGAGTAACATTCAGTGAAGGAGGAGACTAGCAATAATGTAGTTTCTGTGTTATCAGAAACTCTGAACTTCTGGTTAAGGCAAGTTTTTTTTTGATCTGCAGAACATTGTGTACAGGAGTTGGAATGTTGTGTTGTGGCTGTACAGGACATTGGTGAGATCACTTTTAGAATACTGTATACAATTCTGGTCATCCTGCTTTAGGAAGAATGTTCTTAAACTAGAAAGGGTACAGAAAAAATTTACAAGGATGTTGCTGGGACTGGAAGGTTTCTGTTATACGGAGAGGCTGGATAGGCTGGGACTTCTTTCCCTGGAATGTAGGAAGCTAGGGGTGACCTTAAACTGGACAGGTTTATAAAATCATGAGTGGCATAGATAAGGTGAAAAGATAGGTCTTTTTTTCAATTAGAAGGCATTTTAAGGTGAGAGGGGAAAGCTTTAAAAGGAACCTGAGGGCCAACTTTTTCAAACAGATGGTGGTGGGTGTATGAGTGAGCTGCCAGAGGAAATGGAAAAGGCTGGTACAGTTATAACACTTAAGAAATTTGGACAGGTATATGGAATAGGAAGGGTTTGGAGGGATATCATTTCTTTCTGGGTGAAACAGTGGTTCTGTGGTTAGCACTGCTGCCTCACAGCACCAGAGACCTGGGTTTGACTCCAGCCTCAGGCAACAGCCTGTGTAAAGTTTGCACATTCTCCATGCTTTGGTTTCCTCCCACAATCCAAAAATGAGCAGGTTAGGTGATTGGAAAGGGCTCATGCCCGAAATGTTGATTCTCCTGCTCCTTGGATGCTGCCTGACCTGCTGCGCTTTTCCAGCAACACATTTTCAGGTTAGGTGATTGGCCATGCTAAATTGCCTATAGTGTGCAGGCTAGGTGGATTAGCCATGGGAAATATAGGGTAATGCTCTTTTGGAGGGTTGGAGTGGATTTGATGGCCTGAATGGCCTGCTCCACAGGGCTTGTCTGAAATGCAGGCAAATAGGACTTGTTCAGTTTAGGGTGCCTGGTCAGCATGGATGTGTTGGACCAAAGGGTTTGTTTCAATGCTGAGCACAAGATAACAGGACAAGAAGGTTGTGTCTTTACAGCTAAACTCAGATGCCAAATCTCACCTACAGAGACTTACACTGAAATCACTGTCAATGTAGAATGTGCACTGCTGAAAAGCAGTTCCTTTATCATCTCTTTTGTGCCAATGTTTCAAATTACTAGTGACTCCCTTCAATGTTCAAGCCACCAACATTGATATTCAGTTCTTTGTTCTCTCCCTTTTTCCTTGAAATTCCCCCTCCGTGACTTTTTTTACCAGCCTGTCTGCCATCTACAAGAGACAAATCAGGAGTGTAAAGGAATAATCCCCACTTTCCTGGATGGGTGTAGCTCCAACAAAGCTCAAAAAGCCTGATACCATCCAGGACAAAGCAGCCCACTTGATTGGCACAACATTCACTCCATCCATCAGTGATGGTCAGGAGCAGCAGTGTGTATTATCTACAAGATACTTGACAGATATTCACCAAAGATCCTCAGACAGCACCTTCCAAACCCATAAGCACTTCCATCTAGAAGGACAAGGGGGACAGATATATGGGGATACCACCATCTTCAAGTTCCTCTACATGCCATTCACCATCCTGACTTGGAAATATATTGCCGTTCCTTCACTGCTGTTGAGTCAAAATCCTGGAATTGCCTAATGGCATTGTGGGTCAACTCACAGCAGATGGACTGCAGCGAAAGAAGAAGACAGCTCACCACCACATTATCAAGGGGGCAACTAGGGATAGATAATAAAAGCAGGCCTGCTAACAAGACCCACATCCTACAAATGAGTACATTTTTAAAAAGTTCCTTCAAAATGAGCCATAGCCAGACTGTCTGCCTTTTCCTCATTACACTCGTCAAATCCTTTGTTTTTATTCATTCTCCTCAGCACTTTGTCATTTGCTACTTCTTGTCTCCAGCTGATCCTTTTCATTCTCCTCCAAACCCACACTTCAAAGTTATCAAGCCAGTCGCTCAACTGTCACTGTGGGGTCCAAGTTTCACATTCATACAAAACAACACTTCCAATCCAATTTTTCACAAGTTGCTTTTGGCGTTGTTTATTCAGCTTTCTAGAAAGTGACTGTCATTTCTTGCTGAATGAAAGCATTCACATAGCTTTCCTTTCTCTCTGTTTCATTGCATCTTCTGCCTGCAGATATGATGTATCCCAAACACTTAGATTCTGTAAAAACCAGGACTGCAGATGCTGGAAACCAGATTCTAGCTTAGAGTGGTGCTGGAAAAGCACAGCAGTTCAGGCAGCATCCAAGGAGCAGGAAAATCAATGCTTCGGGCAAAAGCCCTTCATCAGGAATAGAGGCAGAGTGCCTGCAGGGTGGAGAGATAAATGAGAGGAGGGTGGGGAGAAAGTAGCATGAAGTACAACAGGTGAATGGGGGTGGGGATGGAAGTGATAGGACAGGGAGGAGGGGGGAGTGGATAGGTGTAAAAGAAGATAGGCAGGTAGTTCCAGCTCAGCACTGTCCCCATGACTTGTCCTACCTGCTTATCTTAGTTCCACCTATCCACTCCACCCTCCTCTCTGATCTATCACCTTCATCCCCACCCCCATTCACCTATTGTACTCTTTCCTACTTTCTCCCCACCCCCACCCTCCTCTCATTTATCTCTCCACCCTGCAGGCACTCTGCTTCTATTCCTGATTAAGGGTTTTTGCCCGAAACGTTGATTTTCCAGCTCCTAGGATGCTGCCTGAACTGCTGTGCTTTTCCAGCAGCACTCTAATCTAGAACTTGGATTCTGTACCCTGTTCTCATTCTCCTCCTTTCATTAATGTTGGAATATTTCTTGGTGATTTCAATATATGCATCATTCAGACTTTGCCAAAGTTCACCCACACTCCAGAGTTCATGCTGTTCCTCATCCACCTATTGGTTCTTGTAATAATTTTTCTGAGCTTCACGTCACTTGCAAGTCTAACTGATGTTATCATTTGCAGCCCCCTCCATCATAACACCAGATTATTTAGGATCATATGGGATTTACGGCAGAAAACCTGGCCATTCAGCCCATAAAGCCCATCCTGCTGTTGATGGTCCATCTGAGTTGACTCCCATCTTTCCCCACCTGAACTGCCCATATTATGTGTTAAGTAAGCTTTTATTACAATCTCCCTCTTATTCCTGTCTAGTTTCCTTTTGAATAACCTGTGCTTCAGCCACTCCCTGTGGGCGTGAGATCTACAAACTCACTTCTGTAAGTAAGGAGGATTTTTCTGAATACTGGATTTCTTAGTGACTATCTTATAATGGTCTTTAGTTATAATCTTCTCTATAGGGGGAAACATTCCCTCTGTAACCAAACTTCTATCAAAACTTTTCATAAATTTAAGTACTTCTAGTAATGTATGTCTCAGCCCATACTTCTTTTCAAGAGAATGTTCATCTTATTGGTCCTTTCCTGATCTGTAAATCCCCATGTTTCAAGTTTAATTCCTAACAGAAAATGGTGACTAAAAACTGCACATGGTACCTGATTGTGGTCTAATCGAGGCTCGTTACAAAAGCTCCCTACTTTTCCATTCTATCCCTCTGGAACTAAAGCATGCCACTTTGATTTGTCTTTATATGGCCATGTATTAACTTGTGGCACCACTCTTGGTGACTGATGTGTTTGGACTTTAAGATCCCTCTGCTCTGAGTCCCCATCCAATCTCAGGTCTGCCAAGTAGTTAAGGAGCTCCCTAATCTTCCCATCAACACGCGCTGCCTCAAAGTCACCCGAACTTCACCTCCTCGTTATTGGCCAATGTTGCAAGTTTATGAATGTTCTCCTGTTGTGGTTTTAGCCCTCCTCAGTGTTGATCCAGTTCTCTCACGCCCCACTCTCAAAATTTGGTGCAATTTGCAAATTTAGAAGATGTGTTTTACCTGGCATTGGTCTTTGCAGAACAGCACTTCCCATTTAATTGCCTTTCTGAATAACTACGCTTCACTCACAATCTACTCTCTTTGTCCTTTTTTCTTCTGTTTCTGTGTCTCTGTATCACTCTTTTCCCTTGCTTCCATGTCGCTCTCTTTGTCTCTATGTATCTTTCCGTGTCCCTCTGTATCTCTCAGTATGTCTCTGGTTCTCTGCTTGTGTTTCTATCGCTGGGTTTGTCCCTCCGTATCCCTGTGTCTCTCTGTCTCTCCCTATATCTCTGCGCCTCTCTCTGTATCTCTGTCTCCCTCTCTTGTGTTTCTAGCTCTCTATCCCGGTATTGGTCCCGCTGTATCCCTCTGTCTTTGTGTCTAAGTATCTCTCCGTAACTATATCTCTTCCTATCCCTGTGTCTTCCTCGAGTTCACTGTCAATGTTGTGATCACAATGGAGTACAGAGTGGATTTGAGGTGCTCTGACTGGGTACCGACTCGAGAGAGACCGCAATATACAGAGCAGTTCCAACTTAACCTCAAACACAAGGAGAGCCTGGCGGCTCCCTATCGGAGAAATTTAACTCAATCCGACCCCAGTGTGTCCAGTTATTCCTTACCTTGCCTTTTGTGAAGAGTTTTAACCTCGGCTTCTCCTAAGAACCCATCCCGGACAGTTCATGAAAAAGGCTGGTTCCTGAGCTTCCTCTGTCCAAGAGCTCCAAGTCAATCTTTTTTGACGTTCCTGTCTGTGCACAGCACTAACGCTGAGTGAAATGTGATGCCCGCCCCACACTCCAGCTCTCGCTCTCTAACCAGCAGTTAACTCAGAAACCACATGGTCCTTTAAACTTTACCTCATTACAACAGAGAAACCAGGCGGAACTTTCCAACTAACTCTCGCACTCTTTTCCTCTCCCTGTGTCTGTTACTTTGTGTCAACATCATGTCACTTTATCTTTCCTTTCTCTATTTGTCTAACATCCTCCTTCTCACACATACTTTCTCCAGCTCTATTTTGAGCTCCCTGTCACACACTCCTACTGCCTGTGGTCTTTACCTGCTGATGCGAGCGGGTATAAATCTCCAGTTTGGAGAAAGGGAGGAG
Source organism: Chiloscyllium punctatum (assembly GCF_047496795.1). NCBI lineage: Eukaryota > Metazoa > Chordata > Chondrichthyes > Orectolobiformes > Hemiscylliidae > Chiloscyllium > Chiloscyllium punctatum. The sequence continues at coordinate 15,776,681 of NC_092776.1, read as the reverse complement.
ATCTCATTGAATCTCTCTGACTGGCCTAAGTTATAAATCACACAACACCAGGTTATAATCCAACGGGTTTATTTGGAAGCACTAGCTTTCGGAGCGCTGCCTATGACAGAGCGGACACAGATAGAACCTTTCCCCGGAGGATGACTGACTTTAGCACCAGGGGACACAGTCACAGGATGAGGAAAGCAATTTAACACTGAAGGAGGGAGACATTTCAACATTTAGAAAGCGGGAACTCTTTGGGATTCTCTCCTTCATATCCTGGGAAAGCTCAGTATTCCACTGCATTTAAGACAGATACTGATAGGTTTTTGGAGAGTAGTGACGTAAAGGGATGTGGGGATAGTGCCAGAAAATGGTAATTTAATGGACGATCAACCATGAACTAATTGAATAGTGAGATAGGCTTAGTGGACTGAATGGCCTCCATTTGCCTTTGTTATATCTCCTTCCTATGTCTTCCTCACATACCTATTTTCACATCCTTTTTCTTTAAACTCCCATTCTATTTAAACTCCCAAGGTCAGAGTGGGAGAGAGAGTGATCAGAAAAGGAAGAGAATCACAGCGAGACAAAGAGAGAGAGAGAGAAAATGATAAGGTGGAGGTGGTCTTCAAGATTATAATATAACTAATAGCCTAAGGTCCTTCATAGACTATGTCTGTCCCTATTTGGAAACCAACCTTTCCATAAGCTGTCCAGGATGGGTTCTTATGAGAAGCTGAAGTTAAGACTATTCACAAAGTCAAGGTAGAGAATAACTGGACAAACTATTTAAATCAATTTTGTTCCAACCCTTCCTACAATAACGTACAGTATTTAGATTCCATTAGCAGACAGTCCATGTAAACAGGTCATGTCACAGTTACACCCTCTGTCCAGTGGTGGTGCTGCAGTCACTGCCCAAGCCTCCACTGGAACATGCTTCCATCCAATGATATCCCTGAACCTTCCTCTGTCTGTGAGGGGAAAGAGTCAAAGTCTAGGCTCAATCCAAACAGTAGCATTTCAGGATTCGGTCTTTGGGATACTGGAGGCTGGGTGCAAAATGGGTTCAGAGGAATAAAGTGACCATGACATTTTGCATCTTGTATCTGAAACAAAGATTATACAAAGAAAAAAGTCAGACCTGCATTTTTATATAGCACCATTTAAAACTTTGCGACAAACAAAACACTTCAAAGGAAATGAATAGTCAGTGTTGTGCACGAGTGCAGCAACTTGCATTACTGACCCTCTGAAAGGGTCTCACTCACTCTGTACTCACCTTCAGATTGTGCAACACTCTCTTAGTACTGACCCTCTGCCAGTGCAACACTCTCTCAGTACTGACCCCCTGACAGAGCAATGCATTCTCAGTACTGACCCTCTGACAGTGCAACTCTCTCAGTATTGACCCTCTGACAGTGCAACACTCTCTCAGTACTGACCCTCTGACAGTGCAACACTCTCTCAGTACTGACCCTTTGATAGTGCCACACTCTCTCAGTACTGACCCCCTGACAGTGCAACACTCTCTCAGTACTGACCCTTTGATAGTGCCACACTCTCTCAGTACTGACCCCCTGACAGTGCAACACTCTCTCAGTATTGACCCTCTGACAGTGCAACACTCTCTCAGTACTGACCCCCTGACAGTGCAACACTCTCTCAGTACTGACCCTCTGACAGTGCAACACTCTCTCAGTACTGACCCTTTGATAGTGCCACACTCTCTCAGTACTGACCCCCTGACAGTGCAACACTCTCTCAGTACTGACCCTTTGATAGTGCCACACTCTCTCAGTACTGACCCCCTGACAGTGCAACACTCTCTCAGTACTGACCCCCTGACAGAGCAATGCATTCTCAGTACTGACCCGACAGTACAGCACTCCCTCAGTACAGACCCTCTGACAGTCCCTCAGTACAGACCAGCTCTTGTATTCTAGCCCTCTCCAAATAAATGCTAACATTGCATTTGCCTTCCTAACTGTCAACTGAACCTGCCTGAACCTGTTAACCTTAAGAGAACTTTGAAATCGGACTCCCAAGTCCCTTTGTGCTTCAGATTTCTGAAGCCTTCCCCCCTTTTACGAAATTGATTACGCCTCTTGTTCCGACCAAAATGCATAACCTCACACCTTCCTACATTGTATTGCATCTGCCATGTCTTTGCCCAGTCTTCTAGCCGGTCCAAGTCCTTCTGCAGCCTCCCCACTTCCCCAACACTAACTGTTCCACTACTAGTCCAATGACAATACCACTACACTATAACCACCCCAGTAGCCTGATCGTTCAGGGAGGTCTGTGAATCATTGCTGTCAACCAAGGCCAGAGTGGGAGAGAGAGTGATCAGAAAAGGAAGAGAATCACAGCGAGACAAAGAGAGAGAGAGAGAAAATGATTAGGTGGAGGTGGTCTTCAAGATTATAATATAACTAATAGCCTAAGGTCCTTCATAGACTATGGTTCATTATATAATCAAAGCTAATCAGGTAGTAGTGGCATTAGGAAATGGACACAAATGATTTACAGACAGCTAGAAGATTCAGTGAAGGATAGATACTAGATTCATGGTGAAAATTGTATTTTCTTTGCACTTAGCTGACTGTATTCATCTGCTTTCCACCTTGTATTCTGTACTTTGAAGAAACATCAATTCCTGAGATATGAAGTCCTCTCTTTTTCTCACAGCTGCTCTCCAAATGTTTCTATTCTTTTCTGTTCCCCAATTTCAGCTTCAGTGTCTGGCTTCACTCTTGGTCAGGCAGCGTAAGGCTGATATGCCAATGTGCAGATTCTCCTCTCACTCTCTGTCTGTGTCACTGTCTGAGCTCCGAGAAACACCTTCAGAGATTGTGTTGGCTCTCATCCCACATCAGACTCTGCCTGGAGAGCTCAGCTTACACATTGAAGTATAATAGAAAGTGACTGAGTGAATGCGGAATGATTGCCAGGATGCTAATTGTGTGCAATAACTGGCTTAGATTGTCAGAGATCCAGAATTAGTTACTTGTTTTAATCTGTTCATGAATAGCTGACACTCAATGGTTTCTTGGCTAGGCTTATGTTGGGAAAAAGACCAGTCCGTAGTTTGCTATATTATATATCAGTGAGTAATTGGAGAAAATTACCTTCATCCTGGATTTGGAACTTATCCACACAAAAACACATCACTACTCAATTACCACACACCAAAACGTTTTGTTTTGTTCACAGGATGCAGGCATCGCTGGCATTTAATGCCCGTCCCTAATTATGTAGAGGGCAATTGAGAGCAAACCACATTTCTGTGGGTGTGGAGTCCCTTGTAGAGTAAGGATGGCAGATTTCCTTCCCTGAAAGACATTAGTGAATTGGATGGATTTTGTGACAATCAACCATGACTGCAATGAGGCAAGTTTCTTTATTCAGGATTTGTTTTTAAATTCAATACTTTACCACCCACAGAGATGGGCTTCAAACCCAGGTTCCCACACCAATACACATACACCTACATAGTGACAAACTGACACACAAACACTGACATTTACACAGTGACAAACTGATACACACACAGACACTTACACAGTGATACACTGATACACACACGCTTACACAGTGACATACTGATACATACACACAGACACTGACACACACACTGACGTACAGTGATACACTGACACACACACCGACACTGACACAGTGATACACTGACATACAGTGACACACTGACACACACGCTGACACTTACACAATGATACACACACTGACACACAGTGACACACAGTGACATACTGACACACATGCTCATACTTGCACAGTGACACACTGATGCTTACACAGTGACACATGGACATACATTAACACTTACACAGTGACACACTGACACACACGCTGATACTTACACAGTGACACACTGACACACACACTGACATGTGTATAGTGAAACACTGATACACACTGAAACTTACTCAGTGACACACTGACATAACACTGGCACTTACACAGTATCCCATTGACACAGACACACGTACACCTACACAGTGACACACTGATACACACACTGACATTATGCAGTGATACACAGATACACACACTGACAGTTACTCAGTGACACACTGACACACACACTGACACTTACATAGTAACACACTGACACCTAGACAGTGACACACTGATACACACAGTGACACTTACACAGTGACACACTGACACACACACTGACACTTGCACAGTGACACACTGACACACACTGACACACTGACATACACACTGAAACTTTCACACTGACACACTGATACATACACTCACACCTACATAGTGACACCCTGATACATAAACAGTGACACACTGATACATACACTGAACTTGCACAGTAACACTCTGACACACACAGTGACACACTGACATACACACTGAAACTTAAACACTGACACCTACATAGTGACACACTGATACATACACAGTGACACATACACAGTGACACAGTGACATGTACACAGTGACACACTGACACCCACAAAGTGACACTCTAATACACACTCTGACACCTACACAGTGACACACTGATACATACACTGACACTTACACAGTGACACACTGACACCTACAAAGTGATACACTAATACACACACTGACACTTGCACAGTGACACACTGATACATACAGATTCACACTTACACAGTGACACACTGACACACTGACACACACACTTACACTTACATAGTGACACACTGATACAGACTCACACTTACACAGTGACACACTGACACAGAGTGACAAATTGACACACACATGGTGAGGTCATTGCAGGAGAGAGAGAGAACCTGCACAGTTACTGCCTTTGATGTTTGAATTCGTGTATCGCTGGACATCGGAGTGCATCTGGGAAAATTATCAAACAGTGAAATTCACAACTAATCTTGGAGGAACTGTTGGGTGAAGTTCACAGCACAGAATCAGAGAAGTTAATCATTGTTTCAAGTGTGGCTTACAGAGAATCTGCAGTAGTGAGTAGAGTGGGTTCTTTCTTGATTATATGTTTTTGGAGATATGTCTCTTGATTAAACTTAAAATATAAGCCATAACTATTCATTTAACCTGGGGCAGTGCTTGTAGAGGAATAAGACGGTGTTAATTTCTGAGTCTGTAGATTGTGAAGGAGCAAAAATGGCCTTTAATAGAGTGATATGTACTTCTTGTCAGATGTGGGAATTTAAAGAGAGTTTAAGGGTTACTGGGGATTATATCTGCCATAAATGCTGTTGGCTGTGAATCTTATCAGATCGAATGGATCAGTTGGAGAGACAGTCAGAAGCAATGAGGAATTTGCAACAGCAACAGTATGTGATAGATGGCAGTTATAGTTCTGGGGGAAAGTCTCCGATACAGTCACATAGATGGGTTAACTCCAGGAAGGGTAAGAGAGGTAGGCAGCTAGTGCAGGAGTCTTTTGTGGATATACCCATTTCAAATAGGTATGCTGTTTTGGAAAATGTAGGGGGTGATGAATTCTCAAGGGAACGTGTCACAAACAGCCAAGTTTCTGGTATTGAGACTGGCTCTAATGCAATGAAGGGTACGTTGGCTTCCAAGAGATCACTTGTGTTAGGGAATTCTCTACTCCGAGGTACAGACAGGCGTTTCTGTGGCCAGCAGCAAAAAAGCAGAATGGTGTGTTGCTTCCCTGGTGCCAGTATCAAGGATGTCTCACAGAGGGTGCAGAATGTTCTCACGGGGAGAGGGGCCAGCAAGAGGTCATTGTACACATTGGAACCAATGATATAGGAAATAAAAGGTTGATATTCTGAAGGGAGATTACAGAGAGTTAAGCAGAAATTTAAAAAGGAGGTCCTCAAGAGTAGTAATATTTGGATTACACCCGGTGCTACGAGCTAGTGAGGACAGAGCAGATGAATGCATGGCTGAGGAGCTGGTGTATGGGAGAAGGATTCACATTTTTGGATCATTGGAATCTCTTTTGGGGTAGAAACGAGTACAAGAAGGATGGATTGCACCAAAATTGGAAGGGGACTAATATACTGGCAGGGAGATTTGCTAGAGCTGCTCTGGAGAATTTAAACTAGTAAGGTGGTGGGGGGGGGTGGGGGGGCGGGTCGGATCCAGGGAGGTAGTGAGGAAAGAAATCGATCTGAGATGGGTACAGCTGAGAACAGAAGAGTCAGGGCTAATAAATTAAACTGCATTTATTTCAATGCAAGGGGCCTAACAGGGAAGGCAAATGAACTCAGGGCATGGTTAGGAACATAGGACTGGGATATCATAGCAATTACAGAAACATGGCTCAGGGATGGGTAGGACTGGCAGCTTAATATTCCAGGATACAAATGTGACAAGAAGGATAGAAAGGGAGGCAAGAGAGGAGGGGGAGTGGCGTTTTTGATAAGGGATAGAATTACAGCTGTGCTGAGGGAAGATATTCCCAGATATAAATCCAGGAAAGTTATTTGGGTGGAACTGAGAAAAAGAAAGGGATGATCACCTTATTGGGATTGTATTATAGACCCCCCAATAGTCAGAGTGAAATTGAGAAACAAGCTTGTAAGGAGATCTCAGCTATCTGTAAGAAAAATAGGGTGGTTATGGTTGGGGATTTTAACTTTCCAAACATAGACTAGAGCTGCCATTGTGTTAGGGGTTTAGATGGAGAGGAATTTGTTAAGTGTGTACAAGACAATTTTCTGATTCAGTATGTGGATGTACCTACTCTTGGGAAATAAGGCAGGGCAAGTGACTGAGGTGTCAGTGGGGGAGCACTCTGGGGCCAGCGACCATAATTCTATTAGATTTAAAATAGTGATGGAAAAGGATAGACCAGATCTAAAAGTTGAAGTTCTAAACTGGAGAAAGGCCAATTTTGATGGTATTAGGCAAGATCATTTGAAAGTTGATTGGGGGCAGATGTTCACAGGTAGAGGGACAACTGGAAAATGGGAAGCATTCAGAAATGAGATAATGAGAATCCAGAGAAAGTATATTCCTGTCAGGGTGAAAGGAAAGGCTGGTAGGTGTAGGGAATGCTAGATGACTAAAGAAATTGAGGGTTTGGTTAGGAAAAAGAAGGAAGCATATGTATGGTATAGACAGGATAGATTGAGTGAATCCTTCGAAGAGTATAAAGGAAGTAGGAGTTACTTAAGAGGCAAATCAAGTTTGTGTTTCCACACTGTAAGTAATCTAATCTAATCTAAAATCAGGAGGGCATAAAGGGGACATGAGATAGCTTTGGAAAATAGAATTAAGGAGAATTCAAAGAGTTTTTACAAATACATTAAGGACAAAAGGGTAACTAGGGAGAGAATAGGGCTCCTCAAAGATCAGCAAGGCAGCCTTTGTGTGGAGCTGCAGAAAATGGGGGAGATACTAAACGAGTATTTTGCATCAGTATTTACTGTGGAAAAGGATATGGAAGATATAGACTGTAGGGAAATAGATGGTGACATCTTGCAAAATGTCCATCTTACAGAGGAGGAAATGCTGGATGTCTTGAAACGAGTAATGATGGATAAATCCCCAGGAACTGATCAGGTGTACCCTAGAACTCTGTGGGAAGCTAGAGAAGTGATTGCTGGGCCTCTTGCTGAGATATTTGTATCATCGATAGTCACAGTCTGGAAGACTGGAGGTTGGCTAATGTGGTGTCACTGTTTAAGAAGGATGGTAAGGACAAGCCAGGGAACTATAGACCAGTGACCCTGACGTCGATAGTGGGCAAGTTGTTGGAGGGAATCCTGAGGGACAGGACGTACATTTATTTGGAAAGGTAAGGACTGATTAGGGATAGTCAACATGGTTTTGTATTTGGGAAATCATGTCTCACAAACTTGATTGAATTTTTTGAAGAAGTAACAAAGATGAGGGCAGAGCAGTAGATGTGATCTATATGGACTTCAGTAAGGCGTTTGACAAGGTTCCCCATGGGAGACTGATTAGCAAGGTTAGATCTCATGGAATACAGGGAAAACTAACCATTTGGATACAGAACTGGCTCAAAGGTAGAAGACAGAGGGTGGTGGTGGAAGGTTGTTTTCCAGATTGGAGGCCTGTGACCAGTGGAGTGCCATAAGGATCGGTGCTGGGTCCTCTACTTTTTGTCATTTACATAAATGATTTGGATGTGAGCATAAGAGGTACAGTTAGTACGTGTGCAGATGACACCAAAATTGGAGGTGTAGTGGACAGAGAAGAGGGTTACCTCAGATTACAACAGGATCTTGACCAGATGGGCCAATGGGCAGATGGAATTTAATTCAGATAAATGTGAGGTGCTGCATTTTGGGAAAGCAAATCTTAGCAGGACTTATACACTGAATGGTAAGGTTCTAGGGAGTGTTGCTGAACAAAGAGACCTTGGAGTACAGGTTCATAGCTCCTTGAAAGTGGAATCGCAGGTAGATAGGATCGTGAAGAAGGCGTTTGGAATACTTTCCTTTATTGGTCAGAGTATTGAGTACAGGAGTTGGGAGATCATGTTGCGGCTGTACAGGACATTGGTTAGGCCACTGTTGGAATATTGTGTGCAATTCTGGTCTCCTTCCTATCGGAAAGATGTTGTGAACCTTGAAAGGGTCAGAAAAGATTTACAAGAATGCTGCCATGGTTAGAGGATTTGAGCTATGGGGACAGGCTGAACAGGCTGGGGCTGTTTTCCCTGGAGCTTTGGAGGCTGAGGGGTGACCTTGTAGAGGTTTACAAAATTATGAGGGGGATGGATAGGATAAATTGGCAAAGTATTTTCCCTGGGATTGGGGAGTCCAGAACTTGAGAGCATAGGTTTAGGGTGAGAGGGGAAAGATATAAAAGAGACCTACAGGGCAATTTTTTCAAGCAGAGGGTGGTACGTGTATGGAATGAGCTGCTAGAGGAAGTGGTGGAGGCTGGTACAATTGCAACATTTAAGAATCATTTGCATGGGTATATAGGCCGGGTGCTGGCAGGTGGGACTAGATTGGGTTCGGATATCTGGTCAGCATGGACAGGTTGGACCGAAGGGTCTGTTTCCATGTTATACATCTCTATGACTCTATGACACTTACACAGTGACACACTGATACACACAGTGACTCTTACACAGTGACACACTGGCACACACTGATACATACACAAAGACACTTACACGGTGACACACTGACACACACTGACACTTACACATTGACACATTGGCACACACTGACACACTGATACATATACAAAGAAACTTACACAGTGACACACTGATACACACACTGACACTTGGTGACAAACTGACACATATACACTGACACTTACACAGTGACACACTGACACACATATACACACTGACACTTACAGTGACACACTGTTACATACACAGTGACACCTACAGAGTGACACACACATACACCCTGACATATACACAGTGACACACTGATACACACACTGACACTTACACGGTGATACACTGTTACATACACACTGACACTTACACAGTGACACACTGATATACACACTGACACACAGTGACACACTGACATTTACACAGTGACACCTACACAGTGATACACTGACACACACACACTGACACTTACATAGTGACACACTGATAAACACAATGTGACACTTACACAGTGACACACTGATACATACACTGACACCTACACAGTGATGCACTGCTACATACACACTGACACTTACACAATGACACACTGACACTTACACAGTGACACACTGACACACCTGTCAAACTGCTGCAATGATACTGACACAATGACACATACAGTGATATGGTGACATGTACACTGATACATTGACACACACACATACATGCTCAGAGTCACTTGCACACAAGCTCACACACACAGAGTCACTCACTCTCCTCTCTTTTCTCACACACACACACAAACACAGAGTCACTCACACGTGTACACACAGTCTCTCAGACACACACAGAGTCACTTACTCTCTCACACACACACATACACACGATGAGTTCTGGAAGAAATGTTTAACTCTCAAATGACAGTCACTGAAAGAGATTATGTAATCATTTTCACATTGCTTTGGTGAGAGTTAGTTGTGCATGAGTTAGTTGCTTTGATGTATAAATTGAAACAGTAATTTCACTTCTCAACTCCAAGTTATTTCTGGAATAGACTGTGACAGTTTTGCTGGTTGAGTCTATGCCGTCTCTTTGCACTGTAATCCAACCGTACCGAAACCCTGCTTGATCTCCTTAGCTCGGCAGCTTCCTTTGAGCCAATTCAATTTCCTTTTGAAATCATTCATCATCTCTGCCTCCACCCCCCTCAGGGGCAGCAAACTCTACTCATAACCATTTGCTGCTTGAACAAGTTCTTCTTTGGATTCGCCTGTACCTCTTGCCCAAAATCTTAAATCTGTGTCACCTAATGACAGCACAGTGGCTCAGTGGTTATCATTGCTGCCTCACAGCGCCAGGGACCCAGGTTCAATTCCATCTTGGGTGACTGTCTGTGTGGAGTTTGCATATTTTGCCCATGTCTCCATGGGTTTCCTCTGGATGCTCTGGTTTCCTCCCGCAGTCCAAAGATGTGCAGGTTAGGTGGATTGGCCATGCTAAATTACCCATAATGCTCAAGGATGTGTAGATTAGGTATGTTGGCCATGGGAAATGTGGGGGTTAGGGGATGGTTCTGGGTAGGATGCTCTATGGAGAGTCAGTGTGGACTTGTTGGGTTGAGTGACCTGTTTCCACAAAGTAGGGATCCTATGGGAGGGGGTAGTGACAGGTCATTTAGAAATTCATAATACAATCAGGCAGAGTTGATGTGGTTTTGTGACAGGGAAATTGTGTTTGACAGATTTATTAGAGGTCTTTGAGGATGTAAGGAGGATGGATAAAGGTTTGCATGTTTTCCCTGTGTCTGTCTGGGTTTCCTCTGGGTGCTCTGGCTTCCTCCCACGATGGGCAGGGTAGGTGGATTGGCTGTGCTAAATTGCCCATTGTATCCAGGGTTGGGGTGGGATGATCTTCAGAGAGTTGAAGTGGGCCTGATGGGCCAAATGGCCTGTTTCCACACTGTAGGGATTCTGAACCTCAATCTATTGCCTAATTGAAATGTTCTTCCCTGTCTTAATTTTGTTGATCTCAGTCAAATCTCTCCTCAAGCTCATATGCTCCAAAGAGAGTAACTTCAACCTTTCACACAAACCCACTGACTAAACATTACCTCGCTCATCCCCACCTACTCAACCATGGCATCATACTGGTCAATTTCTACCCCACCTACTCAACTATGGAATCATGCTAGTCAATTTCCAACCCCACTTACTCAGCCATGGAATCATATTGGTCAATTCCCATCCCCACCTACTCAACCATGGAATCATACTAGTCAATTTCCTCTGCACCTTCGCTCATGTACGCTCATGATCTGCCTAATGTGTGGTGACCAGAACTCGCTGAAAAACTGTAGCTGGGGCTTGAAATAAAGTTTTAGAAAAGCCCAGCATAACTTCCCTGCTTTTGCATTTTAGGTCTCTCTTTATGAAAGCTAAGATTGCTTAAACATCATTAACCACACTCTCAATATGTTCCGACAAAGATCAATGCATGTTTAGCCCTGAGGTCTTTCTGTCCTGTATACTGGGAATTGGGCCATTCAATCTAAATTACCTCTCCCTAGCCCTTCTGCCAAAACTTATCACCTCACACTTGTCGATATCAAATTCCTCATCTACCCATTCTGCAAGCCCAGCTAAGTTCTGTTGCAGCCAATTTTTCACCATTTTCAGTTATTTGTTATTTGTTATGGTGCCGGCTGATGGTAATATTCAACAGGTCAGATTTGAGAATTAAACCTGATTCGATAGAACATGTATTTAATGTTTGCAATTAGTTACGGTGGTGATTAGTCTCTGAAGCATTCACATGAGGCTACAGATATTCATTAACCACAGAACATAATTTTATTACACTAATGAAGAAATAAACAAGTTATAGAACTGTTGGAAAGATCTTAACAAAAACATTAAAATGAAGCTTTAACCTGTTTGCCAAAACCATCTGTTACCGAGACCCAAGTCCAGAGATAATCAATTCCTGACATGACTCAATAAGCTTAACTTCTAGTTTCACTTTAATGGACTTCAGGGACAATTTTATAATTCCTTTCCACATCTGCAAGAATAAATCCCTCAGGATCCTGATACCTAGACTTTTCACTTTGAACTGCATGAAAGTTTGAACAATTTGAAGGCTCCTATCCAAACTCTCCTGGCTTGGAAACTCCACAGACTAGAAACCAATTCTGCTGAAGTGACTGATTGCCCTGAACTGAACTGTACACTTGTTTCTGAACTCAACTCCAGATTCTTCTGAACAGAAAGCTTGAAACTTCATTTCTGAAGTCAAAATTAAATGAATCACTTTAATGTATTTACTCTGTCTGCTTTAAATTAACTAGCATAAACATTTTATCATAACACACAGGGTTCTCCCAGGCATCTTACTGTAGTCTTATGTCTTCTTGGAATTGACGCTCTTAGTTCACTGTTGAAATGACCTTCTGACCATTTTTTTTGAAAGCCTTCATAGAACTAACCAAAATTAATCGACCTGTATTTTTCAAACTAAATTCCAAAATTGATAATATATATTCTACACCTTTCATCACACATTCCTTTAAATGTGGTGTTGTTGGACTGGCTCTGTTCTGATCCACTGACGCTGTTCTGATCCACTGGGTCTGTTCTGATGCACTGACTGTCCTCTGGTTCTCTAGATTTGTTCTGCTGCACTGGCTTTATCCTGGCTCCCCCAATTCTGCTCTGGTGAACTGGATGAGATGGGCTCTGCACTGGCCCACTGGCTATGGTGGACTCAGTTCTACTCTGGCCCACTAGGTCTATTCTGATCCACTGACTATCCTTGGATCCACTGTCTGTTCTCTGGTCCACAGACTGCTTTGATACACTGGGTTTGCTTAACTCCACTGGCTCTTATCTACCCCACTGAGTCTGTTGGCGAGTGCCCTGGGCTGTGCCTGGCAGTCACTCCAGTAGCCGTGCAGTTAGTCAGGAAACACAGACACAAATTTGTGCAGGTTAGGTGGATTGCCTGTGCTAAATTGTCCATAGTGTCCAGGGATGTGCAGGCTAGTGGGGGGGCGTCAGTCAAGGGAAGTGCAGGGTTATAGGGATAAGGGAGGGGAGTGGGTCTGGGTGGGATGCTCTTTTGAGGGACGGTGTGGACTCAATGGACCGAATGGCCTGATTCCACACCATAGGGATTCTATGATTCTATGACAAAGAGGCAGCACAAAATGGAAGAGAACTATCTTAAGTGCAACACCAGATCCGGAATCACTTGTGTTTGTGGAGCTTTTTACCTCTCAGTTCTTCATTTGCTTTGTCTGTTTTCCTCTGCATGTGATATTGTTGTATTGTTTAAAGGCTGAGGCACTATATGGTGCACTGAAGTATCCCGGGTTCCACATCACTCACTACTGCACGACAGTCAGCTCACCGAGCTCATCATGAATCAGGTTAAAGTGACAGACCCAGTGAGACTGGGTGTGATTGAGATCTTGAGATTGAAGGGGCAACCATGGAAATCAGAAGTGAAGATAATTCTGGAGCCAGGCTGCCGTTTTGAGAGTTGTCACCATTGGAGTGTTCCCAAAAGGGTGTGTGTCTGTCTGTGTCTGTAGGGGGTGGGGTGGTGGAGGGGACAGGGTATCACTGAGTCCTGACTTTCGGTGCCCGACTCTTCACATTAACTGCAACGGTTGTTGACCGGTATCTTCAATCCTCCTCCTAACCCGTCCAGCTGGCAACTAACTGCCCTGACCCCCAAAACATTCCATCAAGAGCCTGCACTTCACACTACAGTCCCCTCGACAGGTCAGAAAGATTCTTTTGAAAAGCTCTCAGTGGCTTGAGCGTGCAAAGTGCCTGAGCTAAATGCAGTGGTGAGTCTCTAATCCACCAAAGTAGGCTCCTCTGACTAGGTTTCCTTTTATTATCAAACCACTTTCATATATGTTTCTGAGCAGCAAATGATAAGCATTGACATAGACACATGGGGCTTCTTCTCACTGTCGATTATACTCCATATCCTGACCAGCTGAATCTGTGATAATCCCAACTGCATTGGTGTATCTGGTGAATTCCAGTGTGGAATCTGCAAGAATGATATCACAGAGTCATAGAGATGGACAGCACGGAAACAGACCCTTCGGTCCAACTTGTCCATGCCGACCAGATATCCCAACCCAATCTAATCCCACCTGCCAGCACCCGGCCCATATCCCTCCAAACCCTTCCTGTTCATATACCCATCCAGATGCCTTTTAAATGTAAGCAATTGTACCAGCCTCCACCACTTCCTCCAGCAGCTCATTCCATACACGTACCACACTCTGTGTGAAAATGTTACCCCTGCGGTTACTTTTATATCTTTCCCCTCTCACCCTAAACCTATGCCCTCCAGTTCTGGACTCCCCCACACCAGGGAAAACTATTATTGTGTCCATGCCCCTCATGATTTTATAAATTTCTATAAAGTCACCCCTCAGCCTCCAACGTTCCAGGGAAAATAGCCCTAGCCTATTCAACCTCTCCCTATAGCTCAAACCCGCCAACCCTGGCAACATCCGGAATTAGAATTACAATAATTGGTGGCGTTTCTATTGACATTGTCACAGGGATCGCCGTTAGCAACAGCCTCTCTGACCATCCCACTGTGCTCACACCCTGAATGTCACACCACTGCAGGAAGTAGTGACATGGAAGGATTTGGATTCCTCGTGAATAAATTGCAAAAAAGCAAGTATACCAATTCAATGATCATTGAACAGGAAAATAGAATGCTGCCGTTTGTTTCAAAGGGAATGGAGTATAGTTATAGGGAGGTTTTGTTGAAAGTCTAAAAGGTGATATTCAGGCCACATTATGAATATTATGAACAATTTTGGACACTGAAGAAGGATACACTGCCATTGGAGGCAGTCTGTATGGTTTTCCTCCGGGTGCTCTGGTTTCCTTCCACATTCCAAAGATATTCAGATTATGCGAACTGGCCATGCTAAATTACCTATAGTGTTCAGGGATGTGTAAGTTAGGTGCATTAGTCAAGGGTATATGTACAGTAACAGGGCAGGGGAATGAGTCTAGCTGGGTTAATCTTCAGAGGATTGGTGTGGACTTGTTGGGCCAAAGGGAGTGATTCCACACTGTAGGGTGAGAGAGGAAAGATACAAAAGGAACCTCAGGGGCAACGTTTTCACACAGAGGGTGGTACGTGTATGGAATGAGCTGCCGGAGGAAGTGGTGGAGGCTGGTACAATTGCTACAGTTAAAAGGCATCTGGATGGGTATATGAACAAGACGTAATGACTAGAGTTGATAAGGGAGAGCCAGTGGATATGGTTTACGTGTTCTTTCAGAATAGTTTCAAGAAGGTCCCATATAAGAGATTAGCATGTAAGATTAAAGTGCAAGGGATTAGGGGTAGAGTAGATGTGGGTAGAAAACTGAAAGAAAAGCAGAGATTGCTGGAGAAACTCAGCAGGTTTGGCAGCATTTGTCAGAAGAAAGAAGAGTTAACATTTTGAAAATGGTGACTCTTCAGCAGAATCACCAGACTTGAAATGTTAACTCTGTTTTTTATACCTGAGATGGCCCAATGAATGGTGGATTCTGTATACACTTCACTGCACTCCTGTATTCCTGTAGCTGAGTACATGTGACAATAAAAAGCTAATTGTAATTCTCGTTCTAATTTGTTTTTATGGTGCTCTTTGAGGGATAAATATCGCCCAGGAAACTGGGTAGAACTCCCTCTTGCCCCTAGTTAAATGATGACTGTGTGTTTTTAAATCCAATCAAGGCTTTGGGTGAAAGCAGTATGTAAAAGACAACAAGATTAGATTCCCTACAGTATGGAAACAGGCCTTTTGGCCCAACAAGTCCACACCGACCTTCTGAAGAGTAACCCAACCAGACCCATTCCCCTACCCTATATTTACCCCTGATTAATGCACCTATCAGTATGGGCAATTTAGCATGGCCAATTCACCTGACCTGTACATCTTTGGACTGTGGGAGGAAACTGGAGACACGGAGAATGTGCAAACTCCACACCTGAGGCTGGGATCAAACCTGGGTCCCTGGTGCTGTGAGGCAGCAGTACTAACCACTGAGACATGGTGCCGCCCAATAAGAAAATTGTGTATTTATGTAGCATCCTTAACATAATCAAAAGTCTTTAGATATGACACAGGAACATTACAAGAGCAATATTTGACATTGCATCCTAAGCAGAATTTAGGTCAGATGACCAAAAGTTTGGTGGTTTTAGAATTGACTGTAGGGTGTAAAGAGGGAGAGCTTTAAAGAGGGTGTTTCCAAGCTCAAGAGCTGAGGCAACTGAAGGCCTAGCAGTCAGTGCTGCACTGGGAGTGTCAACCTACATTCTGGGCTCAAATTGTGGGAGTGGGACAAAGAACTGCATCCTTCAGACTCTGGGTGAAAATGCAACGTCCCTGAGTCAAAACCATAATCACCACTGGAGTGCTAGATGTTTCCAACTAATGTATGATCTCTCTCTGGATGCAGAGTAACTGGGATCAACACATCGCGAGGATGGGGTTGAATGAGGGACTTAGGTTGGAGAGACTGAGTATCCCCAGGAGGAATAAATGTCTATTAATAGGAATGTAACCCGAACCTGTCCTTCCACAGCTAGTGGGAGCAGTGATACCCAGAACTCTGCTGGATCCCCAGTGACACTGGTCTCCAGAGGGTTGGTGTGATCTCCCTCTTGTCTCTTGTGAAGAAGTTCTGTCATGAAGTGCACCATTCAGCTCAATTACTGAGAATACGTTCACTTGGACGCAGGTTTGCTCGCTGGGCTGAAAGGTTCATTTCTAGATGTTTCGTTACCTCACTAGGTAATGTCTTCAGTGGACCTCAGGCGAAGCAATGCTGAAAATTCCTGCTTTCTATTTATATGTTTGGGTTTCATCTTTCTTTACCAAAGAAATCCAAGCATATAAATAGAAAGCAGGAATTTTCAGCATTGCTTCGCATGAGGCCCACTGAAGATGTTACCTACTAGGTAACGAAACATCTGGAAATGAACCTTGCAGCTCAGCGAGCAGACCTACATCCAAAACCTCAACCTGAGCTACAAGTCTTCTCAAAACTCACTAATAAGTCCACTATTTTTCATGTATACGGGTGTAAGTCTGAAATAAAGAGTGAGAGTACTAGAGAAACTCAGCATGTCTGGCAGCATCTGTGGGGAGAGAAACAGGATTAATATTTCGACACCAGTTGACTCTCCTTCAGAGCTCAGACTAACTCTGAGTCAGCCTGATGTGATCAACAATAAGTGTAATTTTATCCAGGTTTGCAGACACATTGTGTTAAACTGTTTCCTGGACGATTGCTGTATTAAGACTGAGAAGAATGATCAATAACATTTGCAGCAAAACTGCTTTGCTTGTTAGGTCTGGGGGAACAGTAGACACTCTGAGCTGGGATTCATTACTTTCTGGCTTTGCTGTTTTTGCAGGGAGTGTGTTTTTTCTATAAGTTATGTCTGCAGGGAGTCAGGGAGAGATGAGGATGTAAACTACACTCCTCACAACCACAGTTGAAATTCTCAACCTCATTACAAACTTTCCCTTCAGCTCCTGTCGATGCAAGCCCGTCCAGACTTGGGAACCCATCCAAACTCTCTCTACCTCCGAGACCGTTTGAAATCAGGTCTGTCTCACTATTACTTAGCTTCACAATTGTGAGGAGATCTGGTGCCCATCCCCCACACCAGGTTACCAATCAGACAGGATCGTCAGATTTTTATGCAGAATATTACTTCTGTAAAGAAATGCTGAAGCATTTCTGCTTATTCATTTCAGCGATTTTCAAGCTGGGGAGAAAAGAGAACCGGGATGATCAAATTTTTTCATGAAAAGTTTTTGCTTCTCAATTAGCTGTGAGCAAGTGGGATGGGGGTCTTGGCTGACCAATGACATGAGTGTGAGGGGATGTGATAAAACCTTCAACAACACTTGGTACACAAGTTGCAGCATCGTGGGTCTCCCTGCCCCTAGTGACTGCAACAGTTTGAGAAGACCGCTCACCATCACCTGATCTGAGGTAACTAGCGATAGACAATAAATGTTGGCCCAGTATCTCATGAATGAGTCAAAACAACATTGGGCGGCACAGTGGCACAGTGGTTAGCACTGCTGCCTCACAGCGCCAGAGACCCGGGTTCAATTCCCACCTCAGGCGACTGACTGTGTGGAGTTTGCACATTCTCCCCGTGTCTGCGTGGGTTTCCTCCGGGTGCTCCGGTTTCCTCCCACAGTCCAAAGATGTGCAGGTTAGGTGAACTGGCCATGCTAAATTGTCTGTAGTGTTAGGTAAGGGGTGTGGGTGGGTTGAGCTTCGGCGGGCCAGTGTGGACTTGTTGGGCCGAAGGGCCTGTTTCCACACTGTAAGTAATCTAATCTAATCTAAACATCTTGATAACACTCCAAAACCTCCATTCAGCGTCTTTGGAATAGTCAGTGGTTGCCTGCTGATAGATAGCTGTGTCCCAGGCTGTGAGGGTTCTGAAGAGACTCAACAGTTGTTGCAATTTAAAGCTGTTTGACCGTGCAATCAGTGCTGGTTCACTCATGCTGCCAGAGCATTAGCCGAGGCTATGAGTCAGGAATATCTGAGTTACCCTGAGCTGCAGCAGATACACAGCGATTGGGAACAACTGAGTCCTTCAACTTGAGCCACACTGGAAAAAGGTACAAAATGATAAAATGCTCAACAACGCTGCAGGTAGTTTTGAATGACACTGTGATGGCCTTTGGCCTGAAGATGTACAAACCAGCTACAACTGTAGGAGATTCCAAACACCTCTGTGATCTACAAAGCTAGATAACAATCTGATCCACCAAACATTTACACTAATCCTGTCCATGAAATGAGGAACTCAACGGAAAAGTTCTAAACACTTCAATTTAATAATCCCCCTTCACTGTCCCCATCAAACACTCCCAGGTCAGGTACAGCATGGGGTTAGATACAGAGTAAAAGCTCTCCCTACACTGTCCCCCATCAAATACTCCGAGGAAAGGTACAGCACAGGGTTCGATACAGAGTAAAGCTCTCTTTACACAATTCCCATCAAACAGTCCCAGGACAGGTACAGCACAGGGTTAGATACAGACTAAAAGAAAGCGAGGACTGCAGATGCTGGAGGCCAGAGTCAAGAGTATTTCCTGATGAAGGGCTTATGCCCGAAATGTCAATTCTCTTGCTTCTCGGATGGTGCCTGGCCTGCTGTGCTTTTCCAGCACCACACTCTAGATACAGACTAAGGCTTCCTTTACACTGGCCCATCAAACACTCCCAGGACAGTATTATGATCCACTGGTATAGCATGCTATAAATCAAGTCCAACTATTCCTGGAATTTTTTTTTGAATTATGTACAGCAGCCCAGTTTACATGATTGTTAAACCAGGGTTGATAGAGAGCATGGGTCAGAATTAAACAAGAATTACTATTTATTGCAAGTATCTAGATCAAAGCTATAAATAAACAAATATGAACCACTGGCATAGAACATTGTTAAATAACATTCTAATCCCCTTCAACCTCTCCCTTTTACACACAAAAACAAACACAGTTTACTGGGGAAGTAGAAAAAATACGCGATAGTCAGTTTAGATTTCTTTGCTTCCCAAATTCAATGTTGAGGGAATTTTTCTTTGATTAGCCAGGCTGTTGCTGTTCAGTTGTCTTTTGCTGCAAACTTCCAGAACACAGCAACTGATTCACTCGGAAAATACCTCTGATTTATTAGTTCAAATGTCACAGCTCACAATAACTGCTGTAAGAATGAGAAATGGTTTTCTTCATGTTTACAGGATCAGTACTGATGGAGAACTGCACTGTCAGAGGGTCAGTGCTGAGGGAGTGCTGTGCTGTCAGAGGGTCAGTGCTGAGGTAATGCTGCACTGTCAGAGCATCAGTACTGAGGGAGTGCTGCACTGTCAGTACTGAGGGAAAGCTGCACTGTCAGAGGGTCAGTGCTGATGGAGAACTGCACTGTCAGAGGGTCAGTATGAAGGGAGAGATGTGCTGTCAGGGGGTCAGTACTGAGGGAGTGCAGCACTGTCAGTACTGAGGGCGTGCTGCAGTGTCAGAGGCTCAGTACTGAGGGAGTGCCATGCTGTCAGACAGTCAGTTCTGAGGGAGTGCTGCACTGTCAGAGTGTCAGTACGGAGGGAGTGCCGCACTATCAGAGGGTCAGTACTGAGGGAGTGCTGCACTGTCAGAGGGTCAGTACTGAGGGAGTGCCACACTGTCAGAGGGTCAGTACTGAGGGAGTGCCATACTGTCAGAGGGTCAGTACTGAGGGAGTGCCGCACTGTCAGAGGGTCAGTACTGAGGGAGTGCCATACTGTCAGAGGGTCAGTACTGAGGGAGTGCCGCACTGTCAGAGGGTCAGTACTGAGGGAGTGCCATACTGTCAGAAGGTCAGTAATGAGGGAGTGCCATACTGTCAGAGGGTCAATAGCGGGGTTGTGTGGCCTTGTTTTGAGTTTTCAGAAATCATGAAACAATGGCTGATTTTGTCCTTTCAGGGGAATGTGTAAGATGACGTGACCTGGCCTGGAGGACGAATCAGGAGATAGCCCCCTGATGTTGTTCTCATATTTCTCCTTTAGCCTATATCACCTGGAGAGGATTATCTGAACATTGTGGAATCCTGCTGTTTTCAAATTTTCTCTGTCATAGAAGAAATAGCATTTTTTGTGTTACATCAGTGGCAACACATCAAAAGGTATTTAATTGGCTTTGTCAGATTAAGGCTGTGTGTGAAATTGGCTAATTGCCCCTAGTGTGGAAGGGGTTAATTGTTCCTAAGGTGGAAGGGGTTAGTATTCCTGAGGGTTGAATGGGTTAATGACTCTCTCTGTTGGGCTGGAGTTACAGCTGGAATGCATTATGTGGTGATTGGAAGACGCAGTTTTTAAATCTGTGTGGACAGCTCATGCTTTGCTTTTTATATCCCCCTGGACTCCAAGAAGCACATTTGCAACTTTTGCGGAAGTTTTCCTCAGTTAAAGGCAGCGTGGGATAGAATATTCAGAAATACGTGTTTGGGTTTCTAACAGAGCTGAGGCTTTTAGCCCTGAAGACTGTGCTGAGCACAGAGCCCGTCTTTGGAGTGTGAGCCTCAATAGAGATGACAGGAAGCCAGCGCAGTCCAGCTGAATTTACCCCTCGGCAATGACCCTTTTGAGGGGTTGGGGCGGAGCACTAGGCAGGGTTCAAGCAGCAGGGTTTATATCTCATTCTCACTACACCTTCTCCAGTGACTATAGCACTGAAGTGTGACCATGGATCGGAGCAACTAACTGAGCACAGTCCCTGAGCTGCCTTGGTAGGGGAATGATCAGTTTCTATTCTGAAATATGCAGCAATCAGAAAGCTCCTGACACACCACCTCTGGGTTGGCATGGTGACAATGGCCAATGGGGTGAAGGAAGCTGGCATTTGTGAAATCAAATTGAAGCACAGGACAACTCCCCAGGATGAACAGAAAGTCTCCATTGCCTCTGAGCAAATCTGAGAGGTAACTAACATGGACAGCAGAGCCAGGGGTGTGGTGCCTGTGCTGATGAGCGAATATTATTGTGCTATCAGACAAAGGCAAATCACAGCAGGACTTATACACTTAATGGGAAGGTTCTGGGACGTGTTGCTGAACAAAGAGACCTTGGAGTGCAGGTTCATAGCTCCATGAAAGTGGAGTCGCAGGTAGATAGGATAGTGAAGAACGCGTTTGGTATGCTTTCCTTTTGTAGGAGTTGGGAGGTCATGTTGCAGCTGTACAGGACATTGGTTAGGCCACTTTTGGAATATTCTGTGCAATTTTGGTCTCCTTCTTATCGGAAGAATGTTGTGAAACTTGAAAGGATTCAAAAAGGATTGACAAGGATGTTACCAGGGTTGGAGGATTTGAGCTACAGGGAGAGGCTGAATAGGCTGGGGCTGTTTGCCCTGGAGCGTCGGAGGCTGAGGGGTGACCTGATAGAGGTTTATAAAATCATGAGGGGCATGGATAGGATAAATAGACAAAGTCTTTTCCCTGGGATGGGGGAGTCCAGAACTATAGGGCATAGGTTTATTGTGAGAGGGGAAAGATTTAAAAGGGACCTAAGAGGCAACTTTTTCATACAGAAAGTGGTGTGTGTGTATAGAATGAGCTGCAGAGGAAGTGGTGGAGGCTAATATAATTGCAACATTTAAAAGGCATCTGGATGGGTATTTGAATAGGAAGGGTTTAGAGGGAGAGAAGCCAAGTGCTGGCAAATGGGACTAGACTATGTTAGGATATCTGTTCGGCATGGAAGAATTGGACTAAAGGTCTGTTTCCGCGCTGTACATCTCTATGACTGCAAAATCATTGAGTCTCTGTGAATACTGACATGATGAGCTGAACGGCCCTTCTCTGCACCATGACAATTCTGTGATTCTGTAAGGCCCTTGTCTCTTACACACAAACATTGCAGCTTCAAATGACACCCTTGTGACAAACATTCTTAACTGTGGCTAATACTCCCTCTGCAGAACTGAGGGAGTGCCACACTGTTGAATCGTCAGTACTGAGGGAGTGCTACACTGTCAGAATGTCAGTACTGAGGGAGTGCTACACTGTCAGAATGTCAGTACTGAGGGAGTGCTACACTGTCAGAATGTCAGTACTGAGGGAGTGCCGCACTGTCGGAGGGTCAGTACTGAGGGAGTGCCACACTGTCGGAGGGTCAGTACTGAGGGAATGCTGTAGTGAGAATGCTGCTAACATTGGGACCACGTGTTAAACCAAGGTCTTGTCTTCCCTCTCAGGCTATTATCTATGTTTCAGTGCACAAGGTAGCCGCTGCATTTCCTCAGTTACAAAAACACTTCTCAAGCATTCGTTTGATGGGGAAGGTTGTTCATGATGAATGTGAGTGTTCTGCAAGCTCCTTTGTTTCGCACTAATGTTCAGGGCCAGTAGTGGTCCCTCTGATGCTGCCAGTTGTCTGATGGTTAGTAGAGTTTGCAATGTTATGCTGCATTGCCCCAATGTCTTACTTTCTGGGAAGCACTCAGCTCTGCACTCTCAGTAACACACTGGCTGAAGGGTGACCACAGATCAAGTTACTGAATACACACTCACTCTTATATATAACAGCTGTTCCTGGCCAACTCTGTACAAACAGTAATTATCAACCCCCCTCAAGTTAAAATAACAGCGATTGACCCAACTGTCTTTCATCTGTAATCACAGGATTGAATAACACAGACGTTATGCCAAATTTAGACCAATCAAGAACATTTAAACAAAGGAGCAACTCACTTTATTATTGCAGCTAGCAGGAAACGGAGCAGGGGCTGCTGGGAACTGCACGATTAACACCAGTTTATGGCATTCTCCACATTCAATTTAATCTTGCTGGGAATGATATAATTACTGCCTTCACCTAGTTTGCTTTAGTAACCATCACCATCCATGCCCATTAATCCTGATAGGAACAGCTGATAACTATATGTCTCCTGATGTTAGTCCAACTCCAGTAACCCTTCTCCCCAGTATTCTGTATTGCTGACTGCATCTCTACTGCTGTTAATTCAGCTCCCTCACACTGTCACTCAGTACCCCCTCTGTCCTGCATCCCCTGCACCCCTCCAGCTCCCTGTTTGTGAACCATGCCTTTTCACTTTGCCTTAGAAACACACTCACCTCAAAACTTGACTTTTCACAGATTATAATTTTGCTCTGGCAATTGAGATTTTTTTGAACATATAGACTGTTTCCCCAATTTCCAAGTACGTTCCCTCACCTTTGAGCTCAATGCCTGATGAAAGTTCCAAATATTTGTTCTGACTGAGGTTGCAGGAGTCAATACACTGATCAGTGTGTGTGGATCTTCTGAGCAGCTTGGAGGGAACATTGCTCCCAATCCTCATTTCCATACTTGGACCAAGGACGTCTTTGGTCAATAGGAGTAGAAAATAAACCACTAGAAAATCTTAACAAGAAAAGGAACCTTTCCTAATAACAAGCAGTAGGCTATTACATTGTCTAGTTAGACATAGAGACACAGAGTCATAGAGATGTACAGCATGGAAACAGACCCTTCGGTCCAACCCGTCCATGCCGACCAGATATCCCAACCCAATCTTGTCCCACCTGCCAGCACCTGGCCCATATCCCTCCAAATCCTTCCTATTCATATACCCATCCAAATAGTCAGGAACACTGATGACTCCTCAGTCTCTGTCAGGATCTTGAGGTAGAATCCTCTTCTCCTCACCCATGTATGACAGCATCAGATTGGTTGGAGCCTTCAACAAGAACCCTTTCAGAACCGTTACCTTAAACAACACATATGACCAAGAGGACGTGCTGAAGGATGATGGGCCCCATTAGCCCAGGGCTCCTCAATATCAATAACAAGACAATTCAACCTCACCGGCAGGTTCCCTTCCTCTGTTTATCAATGCTTTCTGCTCACGTGGTCTGATTATCCCAAACAGAAACCCCATACAACAATACTCCTACCCAACCTACTTGACACGTCTGAACAAGGACCAGAGTCATACCAAGAAGTTCAGCCGCTTTCATCTGAGCTGCCTCAGGAAGCTCCTGAGGAACAGAATGTCCTGAGCAGCTCCGTGACGCAGGACTCTGTGCTCTATGGTCTGTTCCCTGTGACACACACTGAGACAAACATCAACTGTGCCTGGAGGACCATCGACTTGGTGAAAGGTGCTCTTTGATCTGCCCAAAACTTGTTGGTCTTCCAGAGCAAGGAGTTGACCTCAACCAAGTGTTGCAGACTGGCACAAACCAAGGTGCAGGATGAGGTGCTGAGGGATGCCCTGAGCTTGGGGCAGCAGCTGCCAAGTCACAGTGGGAAAAGACCACGGCCTGAGGTCTTTTGCTGAAGTTAAATGGGGGTCCGTTCAGTTACTGGACCCTCCTGGTGCCTAAAATGCATGTAAATATAGCTTGATTCAAGTAGGAAATGCCTTTGGTTCATTTGCAGAGTCAAATTCCAATGTTTGTTTTCCTTAATATGCAACTGTACAGAACCAAAATGCAATTGTGACTATATATGTATATATATAAAATAAAGATTTTTTTATGAATAAAGTATATTTTTGGAATTAAAAATAAAGTAGGAGAAAATCTCAGTGACTGAGAGGCTCACCAGAGCTGACATGGATATTGAATCTGACACCTACTTCACAAAATCTGCTGCTGATCCTCCATGGTCAAGATCTCCTTTGAGTTACAGAGCTCAGTACAGAACCCAGCCAATCCCAATTGGCTCTGACTAACTTTGGATCATTGAATTACTCAGATTAACTGCACCTTCTGCACAGCTCAATTCTAGCCCTGTCAGGGGGAAGTTGGACAATATCACTTGAGTTTGAATCATCTTTGTGTCCCAGTTGTGAGTGATGGTGAGGAACCTTCTCCTTAATAGCTTAAAATCACCATTGAATATCATCCACAAAGTCTGATTGGATTTCACCATTAGACACATTCACAGCTGGCAGCTGAGGGCTGGAAGAAATGCTCCATCAAACTTTTCTCGCAAGTAAAGTCCTTGCATCTCAGGAATGCACCTCGTGTATCTTGCACAGTGTCCAAATGTGAGGCCTCACTGATGTGTCAGAACAATTTGTATCAGCATCTGTAATCCTATCACTGAGACATTAGCTCAAATGTTTACCTGCTACTTCCAGTTATAGAAATTCCTAAACAGTTCTTATTCGAGTCTGCCATTAAATATCTCATGTTTCTATCAATTGGGAACTCTTGCTCCCATTGACTGTTTGTAAGAGATAGTATTGTGCAAAATGTTTTGGTATTGAGTTCATCTGTGTCTGGCAGTCTCTGCTTACGGCATTTTCTGGCCTTACTCAGCCATGAGCTATTACACTCACAGGGTTGACACCTCTGCTGCGCACCTACGTAGCACCTAATCAAAGCATGTGTCCCATGGTACTCCATGAGGTTTTTAGCAAACAAGGTTTGGCAAGAAGTCACGACAGGAGAGATTAGGACAGATGGCCGAAAGCCTGGACAAAGAAGTAGGATTTGAGGAACACATTAAAGGATTGGAGAGAAGGAGAGATTTAGGGAGGGAATTTGGGAGCTTGGAACCTGGGCGGCTGAAAAGTCTCTAGAGTGAAGCCGTTAAAATCAGGGATGGGCAAATCCAGAATTGGAGGAGTGCAGAGATGTCAGAGTGCTGTAGAGCTGGAAGAGATTCCAGAGATTGAAGAGGCAAGATCATGAACAGATTTGAAAACAGGGATGAGAATTATAAAATTGGGATGTTGCTAGACTGTGAGCCAGCATAAATCAGCAAGCGCAATGTGATCGGGGAGCGCTCTTAGGTGTGAGTCAAGATTTGCATGAGTTGAAGTTACATAACTAAACAGTGATGATCAACTTACATACTCCAAGTAACAGGAACAAAAGCCAAATCTGAGGAGACTGAAGTATTTAGCAGTGTCTGCTGAGAGATGAGAGGCACAAACAGTTCATGCACAGAAAGAGTCCACAGTAGAAGAGTGAGCACTCAGTTCCTCCTGCCCCAGAAAATGGCTGACTGGTTAAACAAAGTTACAAATCACCCAACTCCAGGTTATAGTCCAACAGGTTTATTTGGAAATACAAGCTTTCAGAGCGCTGCTCCTTCATCAGTGGACTAGCTACCTAACGAAGGAGCAGCACTCCAAAAACCTGTACTTCCAACTAAACCTGTTGGATTATAACCTGGAGTTGTGTGATTTTTAACTTTGTCCACCCCAGTCCAACACCGGCACCCCCACATCATTGTTAAACAAAGACCAGCATTTTCTGCCTTTATCTGCCTAAATTTCCTCTCTCTGTCTCTGAGTTCCCTCTCCACCATCCAATCACTCCTCTCTCACCCCTGTCCCCTGATGCTGTCATCAAGACAAATATAACTCCTCCCAACATTAACTCTGTTTCTCTCTCAACAGATGCTGCCAGACCTGCTGAGTTTCTCCAGTAACATATGTCTTTGTTTCAGATTTCCAGAATCCATGATTCTTTATTTTATTTCAACCTTTTCTGGATTCATTTCTCTTTATCTTGTGCTTCCCTTTGTGAAGGGTTTGGCTGATTTTTCCAAGAGCTCCAAATACCTTCTGATGTTGAGTTGTTATTAGGACAATCCCAACACATCGCCCTGGGGTCATCCATTGAAATGTCAACACCTTGAACATGGTAGCTTTTCTATCCAGGTCCAATAATTAATCAATGGGTTTGATAATGTCAACTCCAGTAAGGAAGAATGAACTGTATCTTGTGTACAGTTCTGGTCAATTGTGTACAGTTCTGGTCACCACATTATTGGAAGGATATGGAAACTTTGGAAAGGGTCAGAGGAGACTTACTAGGATGTTGCCTGGTATGGAGGGACAGTCTTATGAGGAAAGGCTGAGGGATTTGAGGCTGTTTTCAGAGAAGAAGGTTGAGAGGGGTGACTTAATAGAGACATATAAGATAATCAGAGGGTTAGATAGGGTAGAGAGTGAGAGCCATTTTCCTCGGATGGTGATGGCTAGCATGAGGGGACATAGCTTTAAAGTGAGGGGTGATAGATATAGAATAGATGTCAGTGGTAGTTTCTTTACTCAGAGAATAGTAGGGGCATGGAATTGCCTGCAACAGCAGTGGACTCGCCAACTTTAAGGGCATTTAAATGGTCATTGGATGGACATTTGGATGAAAGCGGAATAGTGTAGGACAGAGGGGCTTTAGATTGGTTTCACAGGTCGGTGCAACATTGAGGGCCGTAGGGCCTGTACTGCGCTGTCACGTTCTCTGATCTGTAACTGGCTTCATCTCATTTCGGTCACCACAGATTGAGGCTAATTTGTATCAACAAACTGCATTGTAATTATCCTTCTTAATAGGCTCCCTCTTAATAAAGAAATTTAACTTGTTGACATCCTGACAAACTCGCAATTTACCATTTTTTAAACAATCCCTGATGATCCACTCCATTTTTTATTATCATTATCATCCTGTTTTGCTCAATTGCTTCCCTCAGTATCTTCCTTTGTACCTAGATTACTGAGGTTCCTCATTCCCTGTGTCTATTTTTTTAATGAATTTGTGGGACGTGACATTGCTGGCTGACCGATAATTATTGCCCATCCATAGTTGCTCTGGAGAAGGTGGTGGTGAGCTGCCCTCTTGAACTAATGCAGTCCACCATAATACCATTAGGGAGGTGATTCCAGGATGTTGACCCAGCGAATAGATACGGCGATATATCTCCAGGTCAGGGTGGTGAGTGGCTTGGAGGGGAACTTGAAGGTGATAGTGTTCTCATGTATCTGCTGCCATTGTTCTTCTAGATGGAAGTGGTCATGGGTTTAGAAGATGCTATCTGAGACTCTTTAGTGAACCTCTGCAGTATATGTTGTAGATAGTACATACTGCTGCTACTGAGCATTGGTGGTGAAGGGAATGAATGTTTTTGGATATGGTACCAATCAAGTAGGCTGTTTTGTCCTGGATGGTTTCAAGTTTCTTGAGGGTTGTTGGAGCTGCATCTATCCAGGCAAGTGCAGAGCAGTCCATCACACTCCTTACTTGTGCCTTATGAATGTCCTTGGAAAAAATTCAATCCTTAACATAATTCTTTGTATCCAGAGGAAGGTGTGGAGGCCCATGCGCTACAACTTGCACCAGAATTTTGTTCCCTCAGTAGGTTTATCATCCCAGTTCTCTTGCTAGTCTCGCTTTGCAGATATGTGTCTGTGAAACTGCAAAACCCCCTCAGTTGGTATGATTCGATAAGAAGCTGCTTATGATGGGACTCCCAGCACGGATACAGTGAATAGGACACAATTGACATAAGGGAAGAAGGAATGAAAGCACAGCTTGTATTTATTTATCACTTTCCAAAAACATCACAAAGTTCCACAGCACCTGGTAGCTAGGAACGTATATTCGAATTGTAGTCAGTGTTGTAACAAAAGAAACATAGCAGCTAGTGAGTGCTCAGCAAAATGTCACAAACAAACATTTGGTGATGAGAAGAAGGTCTCTATTCACTTTTAATGATGGTGGTGGACAGGTACATATTGGACAGGATTTCAGCAAAACTCACCTGCGCTTCCTCAAAGCAATGCTACAGGATCATTGACAATAACTCCATGCCTAATCCAAAGAAAGCTGACAGTTCACATTCCCTTAGCGCTGACCTTGTGACAGCGCAGCCCTCCTTCCATACTGACACTCCGACAGTGCAGCACTCCCTCAGTACTGACCCTCCGACAGTGCAGCACTCCCTCAGTACTGACCCTCCGACTGTGCGGTATTCCCTCAGTACTGACCCTCCGACAGTGCGGTATTCCCTCAGTACTGACACTCTGACAGTGCAGCACTCCCTCAGTATTGACCCTCTGACAGTGCAGCACCTCCTCAGTACTGATCCTGTGGCAGTGCAGCACTCCCTCAGTACTGACCCTCTGACAGCATGACACTCCCTCAGTACTGACTCTCTGACAGTGCAGCACTCCCTCAGTACTGACCCTCCAACAGTGCAGCATTCCCTCACTACTGACCTTGTGACAGTGCAATATTTCTTGGTATTGACAGTGTGGCATTCCCTCACCACTGATCCTGTGACAGTGCAGCACGCCCTCAGTACTGACCCTCCGACAGTGCAGTATTCCCTCAGTTCTGACACTCTGACAGTGCAGCACTCCCTCAGTATTGACCCTCTGACAGCGTGATACTCCCTCAGTACTGACTCTCTGACAGTGCAGCACTCCCTCAGTACTGACCCTGTGACAGTGTGGCATTCCCTCACTACTGACCTGACAGAGTGACACTCCCTCACTACTGACCCTGTGACAGTGCAACACTTCCTCAGTATTGACAGTGCGGCATTCCCTCACCGCTGATCCTGTGACAGTGCAGCACTCCCTCAGTACTGACCCTGTGACAGTGCAGCACTCCCTCAGTAATGACCCTCTGACAGTGCAGCACTCCCTCAGTATTGACCCTCTGACAGTGCAGCATTCCCTCACTACTGACCCTGTGACAGTGCAGCACTCCCTCAGTACCGACCCTGTGACAGTGCAGCATTCCCTCACTACTGACCCTGCAACAGTGCAGAACTCCCTCAGTACTGACCTGCTGACGGTGCAACACTCCCTCAGTACTGACCCTCTGACAGTGCAGCATTCCCTCACTACTGACCCTGAGACAGTGCAGAACTCCCTCAGTACTGACCTGCTGACAGTGCAACGCTCCCTCAGTACTGACCCTGTGACAGTGCAGCATTCCCTCACTACTGACCCTGTGACAGTGCAGAATTCCCTCAGTACTGACCCTATGACTGTGCAGCACTCCCTCAGTACTGACCCTGTGACAGTGCAGCACTGCTGTCTCTGATGTTGTATGTGATGCCGGCCTGGCCCAATACCAGAACCTGTGCAGTTGCAGTCACCCAAACCGTCTTCCACTTCATCTAGAGGTCTCAGATGGATTTTATGTAGGGGCAGCATGTACAAGAATCTGGATAAGCAGGGGAAGAATGTGTTCAATGTTGCTGTCATCTTGATGGCCACCTTTGTGTGTGGCTGCATCAAGCTCTACATAGACCCTTGGTATGTAAACGCAAAGTGTTACTACTTACTGAGATTCTACATATCCCTGCTATTACAAAGGATGTCCAGCTCAGCACCATCCTCATGATCTGTCCTACATGCCAATCTTCCTTCCTACCTATCCACTCCACACTCCTCTCTGACCTATCACTTTCATCCCCACCCCTATCCACCCATTGTACTCTTTGCTACCTTACCCCACCCTCCTCTCTGACCTATCACTTTTATCCCCAACCCCGTCCACCTATTGTACTCTTTGCCACTTTCTCCCCAACCCAACCCCACTCCCATTTATCTCTCTACCCCAGAGGCTCCCTGCCTTCATTTCTGATGAAGGGTTTTTGCCCAAAACGTCAATTTTCCTGCTCCTCGGATGTGCCTGACCTGCTGTGCTTTTACAGCACCACTCTAATCTAGACTCTGATTTCCAACATCTGGAGTCCTCACTTTCGCCTATTACAAAGGATGTGTCTGGCCTCATTGGTGCGGAATGCAGTCAGCAGTTGGACTGTTCCACATCACTTGTCCTTTGTGGGGAAATTTGCAAAGATAAGCACCTTTAACAACAAGTCCATCAGGAAGTGGTCAGCATGTAGTGTCCTTGAAACCCTGCAGGAAAAGGAGAGAGTGGATCCTGTCGGATTGTCCCCTGAGCAGAGTAACAAAGTCCTTTGGCAGAACACCTCATCACAAGAACTTTCCAACAAACACCAGGACATCCCTTGGCTGATGGTGTGAAGGGCACTACTTGTGAGATGCTTCGTGGACCCCTGGTCTGTGTACACAACCACGCGCTACCCTCAAAGTGACGGCAGGGCGGTGGGGGGGTGTTGGGTGCTTGAGACTGGAGGAAGATGCAGTCGTTTTTGTCGAGGTTCGTCCCGAGCGGGACTCTGTGCTCTACAAGGTAAAAACAATGACTGCAGATGCTGAAAACCAAATACTGGATTAGTGGCGCTGGAAGAGCACAGCAGTTCAGGCAACATCCAACGAGCAGCGAAAAAGCCCTTCGGGCTTTTGCCCGAAACGTCGATTTCGCTGCTCATTGGATGCTACCTGAACTGCTGTGCTCTTCCAGCACCACTAATCCAGTACTCTGTGCTCTACAGTCTGTTCCCCAGGACACACACCAAGACAAATATTGACTGCGCCTGGAGGGCCATCAACTCGCCGAAAGGCACTCTTTGCTCTGCCCGAAATTTGTTGATTGTCCAGAACAAGTAGTTGACCCTGAACCGAGTGTTGCAGACTAGCACATTCCAAGGTCCAGGACTACGTGCTGAGGGACGCAGTAAAGCCTGAGGCAGCTGCTGTCAGGGGCAGTGAGGAAAGACCACCGACTGAGCTCTTTCTGTGAAAATATAATGGGGATCTGTTCATTTATCGGGCCTTCCCAGTGCCCCAAGTATCTGTAAATATAATCTTGTACGTGTAAGAGATGCCTTGGGTTTGTTTGTTCTTCATATATAAACACTGTATACAGAACCAAACAGCTGTACTGACCATGTATGTTCTCAACATTTTTTTTATGATTGAAGTATATTTTTGAAAAAAACTCAAAGTACAGCAGTCCCTATGTTCTGACACTCCAACAGTACAGCACTCCCTCAGTATTGAACTTCCGACAGCACAGCACTCCCTCAGTACTGACCCTCTGACAGTGTAGCACTCCCTCAGTACTGATCTTCCGACAGTACAGCACTCCCTCAGTACTGACCCTCTGATAGTGCAGCACTCCCTCACTGTTCTCCCTCTGACAGTGCAGCACTCCCTCAGTATTGACCCTCTGACAGTGCAGTCTTCCCTCAGTACTGACCCTCTGATGGTGCAGCACTCCCTCAGAACTGACCATCCAATAGTGCAGCACTCCCTCAGCACTGACCCTCTGACAGTGCATCACTCCCTCAGCACTGACCTCTGATGGTGCAGTGCTCCCTCACTGACTCTCCGGCAGTGCAGCACTGCTTCAGTACTGACCCTCTGACAGTGCAGCACTCCCTCAGTATTGACCCTCCGACAGTGCAGCACTCCCTCAGTATTGACCCTCTGACAGTGCAGTACTCCCTCAGTACTGACCCTCTGACAGTGCAGTACTCCCTCAGTACTGACCATCTGACAGTGCAGCACTCCCTCAATATTGTACTGACTCTCCGACAGTGCAGCACTCCCTCAGTATTGTACTGACACTCCAATAGTGCAGCACTCCATCGTACTGATTGTGATTAATATTGAGTATGATGAAGAGGCTGACAGTTATAGCGATCTTGGGGGTGAGTCCATGTGGGGATTTAAAAATAATGATAAAACTTGTAAGCTTTAACTTTGCTTCTGTTTTTTTTATTGAGTTTGAATCATGTGACTGTTTCATGGACTATTGGGCCAATACAATTTTCAGTTATTGCATCCACATAAATTTCTCAAGGGATTTTCCATCTACAATCTGCTCGTGATTTTTAAAAAAATCTTTGATTTACAGCATTGTACATAGTGGTTACTTTTCCTCCAAATGTATACTTTCCGACGGCTATGCTCCATCCCACACTCCCATTAACACAATATGCTCTTTGTATCTTTAGCTTCAAGCTTTGTTCGATCGCGCTCGAACTTTCCTGCTGGATTATTCTTTCTCATGCTTAATGGCTCCATTCCACTCTCTGCAAAATTCCCTGATGCTAGAGTTTCAAAATTCTGTTTCTCTACAAACTCCCGATGTCACGAATCAAATCTTCATTTCAACAATTATCTCAGGTTCTAAGAACACCTCTTGTCTAATTAATTTTTCAACCCATTCACAAATCTGTATTTCTACTACATCCTGAGCTTTAGGTATTTTATATTCGGTTGCTTCTGGCAGGCTGACAGTCATTTCCTGTCCCTCGTTCCCCGAGCTGATTCTGTTGCGCATTTAGATCGTCCACAATGCAGGGTGAAATGGAGGGTACTCCAGGATTTTGACGCAGCAACACTGTAGGAGTGGTGGTATATTTCCAAGTCAGGTTGGTGAGTGCTTTGGAGGGGAATCTACAGGTGGTCTTGTTCCCATCTATCTGCGGCCCTTGTCCTTCTATGTGGTAAAGGTCACAGGTTTGGAAGGGGCTATCTGAGGAGCCTGGGTGAGTGGATCTTGTAGAGGGTACACACTGTGCTGGTAGGCATTACTAGTGTATTGAGAAGAGGAGTTCGTAGGTCATATGGTGGCTGTACAGGATGAAACTTGTAAGCTTTAGCCACTTTTGGAATATTGCATGCAATTCTGGTCTCCTTCTATCAGAAGGATGTTGTGAAACTTGAAAGGGTTCAGAAAAGATTTACAAGAACATTGCCAGGTTTGGAGGATTTGAGCTATAGAGAGAGGTTGAATAGGCTGGGGCTGTTTTCCCTGGAGTGTCGGAGGCTGAGGGGCGACCTTATAGAGGTTTATAAAATTATGAGGGGCATGGATAGGGCATATAGACAAGGTCTTTTCCCTGGGGTGGGGGAGTCCAGAACTACAGGGCAGAACAGTTGCTCAGTGGTTAGCACTGCTGCCTCACAGCACCAGACTCGATTCCAGCCATGGACAACTGTCTGTGTGGAGTTTGCACGTTCTCCCCGTGTCTGCGTGGGTTTCCTCCGGGTGCTCCAGCTTCCTCCCACAGTCAAAAAATGTGCAGGTCAGGTGAATTGGCCACGCTAAATTGCCTGTAGAGATAGGTGCATTAGTCAGAGGGAGGTGGGACTGGGTGGGTTGCTCTTTGGAGGGTC
The DNA here is from genome assembly GCF_047496795.1 of Chiloscyllium punctatum. NCBI lineage: Eukaryota > Metazoa > Chordata > Chondrichthyes > Orectolobiformes > Hemiscylliidae > Chiloscyllium > Chiloscyllium punctatum. Next base: position 15,742,272 of record NC_092776.1, on the reverse strand, counting down.
GGTGTGGACTTGTTGGGCCGAAGGGTATGTTTCCACACTGTATGGAATCTAATCTAATCTAGAGGGCATAGATTTAGGGTGAAAGGGGAAAGATATGAAAGAGACCTAAGGGGCAACTTTTTCACAAAGAGGGTGGTACATGTATGGAATGAGCTGCATAGGAATTGGTGCAGGCTGGTAAAGTTGCAGCATTTAAAAGGCATCTGGGTGGGTATATAATTAGGAAGGGTTTGGAGGAATATGGGCCAGGTGCTGGCAGGTGAGACTAGATTGGGTTGGGATATCTGGTCGGCATGTACAAATTGGACCGAAAGGGTCTGTTTCCGTGCTGTACATCTCTATGACTCTAATACTGAGGGGAGTGCTGCACTGTCAGGGATATGGACCAGGTGCTGGCAGGTGGGACTAGATTAGGTTGGGATATCTGATCGGCATGGTTGAGTTGAACCAAAGGGTCTGTTTCCATGCTGTACATCTCTATGACTCTATGACTGTAAGTACTTTCGAAGGAGACTTGATGAATTTCTGCAATACACACTGGACGGTACATACAGCTGCTGCTGAGCGACATTGGTGGAGCGACTGAACACTCCATTAACATATAAACCCCAATGTACTGGGTGACATCAGCTCATTGAATGTTGCTACACTCAACAATTGCTTCTGACAATTTAGGACAATCGAAAAAGATGTTTCTTTCCAGAGTTTTGTTTTTATTTAAAATTGTGCGACCTTTCAAATCCCCTCATGTTCCACTCTTCATTCACCTGCTCCCACTTATCTCAACTTTGAGGAAATGGAAGCTCTATCAATTCATAACTTAAAATTTTCTACTTCCAGTAAGATTTCTTATCCCCTAGAATTGGGATCTATTTATTCCATTGTTTAAACAGTTTTTCTGAGTTGCATTTAACTTCCTTCCACCAATTAAACTGTCATTTTTCTTACAACTTCTTCTCACATTATCCATCAGATAATCCCAGAGTGGATTGCATGCAGTGTTGGGAGTTTGTGACCTTTTTTTCTTTTAATATATTTCAGGAAAAACAAACCAGAGACTTGGCTCCCGAACCCCAGTGTTTCGAGTGCATAATGCCATTCAAAGTGACTGACATTGCATTGAGAGATTTATGTTTCTCCAATGATTTGTCTTGGATCATCCATTTGGTGTCAGCAATTCATAGATCAACAAAACTGAGGTCCAGTAGAGCAAGGCACCACATAAATGCAAAAATTGTTACTTAGTTTTAATACGGACTGAAGAATACATTGGGATAGATTCTGGCTTCGATCTTCTATAAAATTTCACCCTGATGGAGCGATTGCTCTCTCTGTTTCTGTTAATAATCCAGGAGAAACCCAGGCAGCTGGTTCCCATTAATGTGTCTCTGACTGGAAACATGCTTTCAGTGGAGATCCATATTTCAATGTGAGGGAAATTCCAGCAGCAGTAAAATCATTTTCTTGTCCCAATGATTCTGCCTGATCTTTGCTCTCGTTCTCTCCTTCTGTGATTTAACTTTCTGTCCGTAACAATCAATTCTAGCCAGAACTAAAATTTAAAGAAATAAGTTTTGGAACATGGCTGCACCAGCAGTTATTGCCCGTCCCTAGTTGTCCCTGGAAAGGGTGGGGGTGAGCTGCCTTCTTGAACCGCTGCAGTCCACGTGTTGTATGTTGACATGCAATGACTTTTTTGGAGGGGGGTGGGGCGAGGAGAAGTTCCAGGATTTTGACCCAGTGACACTGAAGAAACTGTGAAATATTTCCAAGTGAAGATGTTGAGTAGCTTGGAGGGAAAACTGCAGGTTGTGGTGTTCCATTTATCTGCTGCCCTTGTCCCTCAGGATGGAAGTGTGGTGGGTTTGGAAGCTGCCGTCTGAGAAGCCTTGGTGAGTTTTTGCAGTGCATCTTGTAGATGTACACACCGCTGGCACCATGGCATCGCTCTGAGGTGTGTCAAACCTACTGAGGTTTGAGTAAATTTCCTGATGTGAATGTTGAAGCATTTCAGAAACCATTATCCTGAGCATTTCATTTGCAATTTGAATTAGGTCATTTTTAACCTGATGAAGGGCTTTTGCTGAAAATGTTGATTTTTCATGCCCCTCAGATACTGCCTGATCTCTGTGCTTTTCCAGCACCACTCTAATCTTGACTCTGATCTCCAGCATCTGCAGTACTCACTTTCGCCTACATTTTTAACCTACCCCTTATTCACCGCCCCCATTACATACTCTTCTGTTACACATCTTCCTGTTACACAATCTCCTGTTACACACATTCCCATCACACAATTTCCTTTGCATATGCTCCCGTTACGCACTCTCTCACACACAGCTTTCTATTACACACATTCCAGTTACACTCTCTCTGCTGTTGCACATGTGCTCATTAAACCCTCTCCCATCATACACTCTCCTGTGGCACACCCTCTGGTTACACATCCTCCCATCACACAATCGCCTATTACATCTCCTCTTGTTACAAACCCTCTTATTATGCTCATTCACGTGATACACTTTTCATTTATACCCCCTCCTGTTACACACTCTATGTCACACACCCTCATGTTACACTCTCTGCACAGTTTATCACACTGATCTGGTCCACGGGAGATTATTAATGATTACTTTGAGTATTTTGGATTCAGAACCTCAGCTCAAAAGATGGATGGTCTATTTTGGCTTTCTCCTTTTTGGAGAAAATACGCACATCTGGAATAACATCCTTCGACCTCTGTTACAGCACAACTAGCTGGCAGCTGCAGCCTACCTCCCCCTCCAACCCCCCCCACCCCTCCCCCAGTAACTTAACACAGTTTAGCCCAACTGGGACAGGCAGAACCTCAAAAACCTCTAGAAGAAATCTTTCATAAAGAGCAGTGCAGTGGTCCGACAGCCATCCATCAAGGTGAGGCACTGAGCCAACATAAACACAGCATAATGACAACTCTCGCATTTCCAACCTTAGGCTCTTACCTCATTTCTGTGGGTATTCTTTCTCCAGACAAACTTTCAAAATCCAGGAGCTATTTTAGACTGAAAGCGTAGAATTACGTGGAATTCAGAAAACAGATTTGAAAAGTTTGCCTGACCTCTGGCTGAAGTGGATAAGCCTTCATTGGCGGGAGTGAACATTCAATGGTCTCGCAACCAGCCTCTGGGCAAGGTTCACCAGTTTATTATGATTCTAGATGACGAATCCCAAATCATTAAAACCATCCCCCGCCCCCCCACCCCCCCAACCAGGGAGGAACAATGAACCAACTCCCCTTGTTTACTCAACCATCCACTCAGTTGGTCTTAGAAAGATTTAATCCCAAATGGATACCTTCACCTTATGGATCCCTTTCTCCCAGATTAATGTAACTTGTTTCAAAAATATCCAATTTAACCAGACTTTCTTCAGTAAACAGAGAGTGAATTTATTAGTCACAAAGCTGAGAAGAAATAATAATATCATGCACATACACAGACAGGTTAGAAATAAGAAGTGAGTCTTAAAAATATTTATAACTAATAATGATAAACCCATCAGTCTCTGGGTCATTTGTGGAGAATAGAAAGTAGAATGATGTGACTGTTACATTTGATTTTACTGGCGGTGTTCACGACGGTGGTTATGCAATCCATTTGAAAATTCTTCAAATTGCAGATTGATTGAAATTCTTTTGTCCTGATTTCTTATGACAGTGGCTGTCCAGCAGCAATCAGGGTGAGTAATTGTTTTTGCCTTTCTTTACCCACAACGCAGATGCATTTAAAATGATTGTGATCTTCACGTCCAATCGGTCACTAACAGTACTTTTGCAGATAACATTAAAATTGGAGGGGTAGTGGACAGCGAAGAGGCTTACCTCAGATTACAACAGGATCTGGACCAGATGGGCCAATGGGCTGAGAAGTGGCAGATGGAGTTTAATTCAGATAAATGCGAGGTGCTGCATTTTGGGAAAGCAATCTTAGCAGGACTTATACATTTAATGGTAAAGTCCAAGAGAGTCTTGCTGAACAGAGACCTTGGAGTGCAGGTTCATAGATCCTTGAAAGTGGAGTCGCAGGTAGATAGGATAGTGAAGAAGGCATTTGGTATGCTTTCCTTTATTGGTTAGAGTATTGAGTACAGGATTTGGGAGGTCATGTTGCGGCTGTACAGGACATTGGCTAAGCCACTGTTAGAATATTGCGTGCAATTCTAGTCTCCTTCCTAATGGAAAGATGTTGTGAAACTTGAAAGGGTTCAGAAAAGATTTACAAGGATGTTGCCAGGGTTGACGGACTTGAGCTATAGGGAGAGGCTGAACAGGCTGGGGCTGTTTTCCCTGGAGCGTCGGAGGCTTGGGGGTGACCTTATAGAGGTTTACAATATTATGAGGGGCATGGATAGGATAAATAGACAAAGTCTTTTCCTTGGGGTGGGGGAGTCCAGAACTAGAGGGCATAGGTTTAGGGTGAGAGGGGAAAGATATAAAAGAGACCTAAGGGGCAACTTTTTCACGCAGAGAGTGGTACGTGTATGGAATAAGCTGCCAGAGGAAGTAGTGGAAGCTGGTACAACTGCAACGTTTAAGAGACATTTGGATGGGTATATGAATAGGAAGGGTTTGGAGGGATATGGGCCAGATGCTGGCAGGTGGGACTAGATTGGGTTGGGATATTTGGTCAGCATGGATGGGTTGGACCGAAGGGTCTGTTTCTGTGCTGTATATCTCTATGACTCTATGACTCAATGACATTCAGAGCAGTCATTAGCTCAATTTTCTCTGGAATGGTAAAACACAAGTATGTCTTGTGGAGTTGGAATTGGCTTGTCAGCTTCAAAGTAGCTCTTCCTCTTTAGTCTGTCTGTTTGACGATTCCCTGACTGTGTACAGGTGTGACATTCCATGGGTCTACACAAGACTCTCCCAGACCGTCACTGAATTTATATTCATGCTCATATTTTGTCTGCAGCAGTCTATCAAAAAACAAATGTTGGAACAGATCAGGTTGAAGCATTTGCAACAACCTTTAGCCAGAAGTGCCCAGTAGATGAGCCATCTTGCCTCCTCCAGTAGTTTCCAGCGTCACAGATGTCAATCATCAACCAAATCAATTCTCTCCATGACTTATCAAGAAATGGCTGAATCACTGGATACTGCTAAAGGCTATGGGCCTCCCCAACAACATTCCAGCAATAGTTCCGAATGCACGTGTTTCAAAATTTGCCTCTCCCTTAGCCAAGCTATTCCAGTACAGCTACAACACTGGCCTCTACCCGACAATGTGGAAAACTGACCAGATACATACTGCCCACAAAAAATAGTTAAAGTACCATCTCGTCAAATATGGCCCATCAGTCTATTCTCAGTCATGAGTAAAGTGATGGGAGATGTCATAAACAGTGCTGTCAAGCAGCACCTGCTCAGCAATAAGCTGCTCAGTGACACCCAGATTGGGTTCCACTAGGACCACTCAGCCCCTGACCTCATTACAGCCTTGGTTTAAACAGGGACAAAGAAGCTGAATTCCAGAGGGGAGGTGAGAGTGACTGCCCTTGAGATCAAGGCCATGTTTGACTGAGTATGGCATCAAGGAGCCCGAGCAACACTGCAGTCAACGGAAATCAGACCTGGCAAAAAGAAAGATAGTGTGGTTGTTGGAGGTCAGTCATCTCAACCCAGGACATCTCTGCAGGATTTCTACAAGGTAGTGTCCTACTGTTTTCAGCTACTTGGTCGGTGGTCTTCCCTCCACCATAAGGACAGAAGTGGGAATACTCGGTGTAGTCTATAGACCATTGGAAGGAAGTAGAGGAGCAATTCTTCACGGAAATACAGAGAAACGGTAACATTACAGAACAGCTACAATAGGGACTTCAATTACTCAGATAAAGACTGGAATACTGGCAATATTAAGGGCAGTGAGGGGCAAGTGTTCCTAGATTGTGCTCAGAAATCACATTTGACTAACTTGTTCATTTTTACAGCAATGTGTGTGCAGTACCATGTGAAATGATGCAATATTGGACTTGCCCCTTGGGAAATGAGATATGCTAAGTCGATCAAGTGTCAATGAAGGCAGTAATCATTATCTCATAAGGTTCAGGTTGATGTTAAAGTTCAATGGGATAAGAATGGAGCTGAGCAGAATTTACTGGAATGAGAGGTTGGCATGAACACCTGTAATTTAATAATGGACTATCTTCAAAGTAGAGGTGGTTCAGGTACAATTGAGGTGTATTGCTTCAAATGGGAAAGATAGGACAAACAAACCCAAAACTCTCTGGGTGACAAACGAGACTAAATTAAGCTAAAGAAGAAAGAGAATGCACATAGCATCTGTCAGATGGAAAATACAATTGAGAACGATGAGGAGTACTGAAGGGTCAGAGGGAAGGTGAAAAATTAAATGAGAAACAAAGAGGAATTATGTGAAAAGACAGACATCCAACATAAAGTAGTATCCCAAACTCTTCGATCGATAGATAGAAAGAAATGTATTGTTACCTGCGTTTGTGAAAATGCAGTAAAATGTGTGGAAGTCACCATAAAAAATACCATTTAATGATAAATTATGTATAAAAGAGACAAAGTTAAGACAGATGTCATTTTTTGTTCATTCCAAGGCCTTTTTGTTTAATGAATCAACCACAGCCGAAGACCAAGGCCTTCTCCAATTTCTAAGGCCTGGGGTGGGGGGGGCTTGTGAAACTGCCGAGGACGAGGGCCTGTTGAAACTGCTGAGGACTGGGGCCTGTTGTAACTGCTGAGGACTAGGGCCTGTTGAAACTGCTGAGGAACGGGGCCTGTTGAAACTGCTGAGGACTGGGGCCTGTTGTAACTGCAGAGGACTAGGGCCTGTTGAAACTGCTGAGGAACGAGGCCTGTTGTAACTGCTGAGGACTTGCACCTGTTGAAACTGTTGAGGACTGGGCCTATTTATAGAGACAGATGCAACGTATTCATTTATGACTTTAGCCAGCCCACTACCTCCATGAACAAATCCTCTTTATCATTTTGGACCTGGGCTGTCCAAACAAAACTGCCACATTTCAGCCACAGAAAGAAGAGGAATTTGATACAAAATTTGAAATTCAGAAATAACAATCAGAAAAAATAATAAAAAATGAAGGATCAGTCATCAGTCAAAAGGGAATGGATAGTTCAGGAGCCTGAAAACGACCTAACCTGTCATCTCCGCCATCTTGCTATCAGATAATAGGTGTATAAACAGCAAAACAAAAAGAAAAAAGAAGAATGAGGCTGATTAAAAATGATAAAGAGGATTTACTCATGGAGGTAATGGGCTGGCTAAAGTTAGAAATGAATACGTTGCATCCATCTCTATAACACGGAGAGATGCTGCTCAGGCCATAGTGATAGAGGGAGGACCTAAGTCACCAGAATGGTTCAAAACTGATCGGGCAGGCGGGTTGGGATGGATTCTCCAGAACTGCAAGGAATGGGTCTTTTTATACATTCAACAGAGGCAGAGGCACAGTGTAAAAGACAAATGGGTTGTTAATAGCAGAGAAAGAGAAAAAGGATGGGAAATGCATGTAAATTAAGGTGTGAAATGGAGAGAATGGGTCCTAACTACTAAGAGCAAAGTAAACAAGACACAAACAAGGTACTTAAAGTTGTCAAGACACTGCGACCAAATGACATGCGTCCAAGGTTTTTGAAGGGAGTGAGCTGGGGAATTCCAGACGCACTGACCATAATCTGTTAGTCTTTCCTAGACTCAGGGAGGTGCCAGAAGACAAGAAAATTGCAAACGTTTCAACCTTGCTCCAAAAAAGCTGCAAGGATAAACCCAGGAATTACAGACCAGTCCATTTAATGACAGTGGTGGGGAAGCCTCTGGAGACAGATGTTTGGGATTGAATTAGTGGTCACATGGAGAAAGGTGTGTTGGTTAGGAAGAGCTGGCATGGATTTCTAAAGGGAAAATCACATTTGAATAACTTGCTGAAGTTTTTCGAAGAGTAACAGAAAAGTCTCAATGTTCTAACACTGTTAATGTGGCATTTGTAGACGTTTAGAAAGCAAAACGCTGTGGATGCTGGAAAGCTGAACCAAGCCTCAGGAGAATGGGGGCAGCATGGTGGTTCGCACTTCTGCCTCACAGCACCAGGAACCCCAGTTCGATTCCAGCCTCGGGTGACTGTCTGTGTGGAGTTTGCACATTCTCCCTGTGTCTGCATGGGTTTCCTCCCACAGTCTAAGGATGTGAAGCTTAGGGTGGATTAGCCTTGGGAAATTGCCCCATGGTGTCCAGGGCTATGCAGGCTAGGAGGATTAGCCATGAGAAATGTGGGTTTATGATTGGGTTGGGGTCTGAGTGAGATGCTTTTTGCAGGTTTGCTATGGGCTAAATGGCCTGTTTCGGCACTGTAGGGATCTGATGAAAATGCTGGAGAAGCTCAGCAGGTCGAGTAGCATCTGTGAAGAGAGAAACAGAATTAATGTTTTGAGTCAAGTACAACTGTTCAGATGTTTGGAAATGGGGTATTTTTATAAATCTGATGGAGGCAGAGGCACAGTGCCTCTGATCAAGGGTTGTTAATGGTGGGTAAAGGGAAAAAGGATGTGAAATGGATGTGAGTTAGGGTATGAAAGGGAGGGAATGGGTCCTAACTACTAGAGCAAAATAAACAAGGCATAAACAAGGCAAGGCCATGGGGGTGGAGGGGTGTGGAAGGGGGGGTGGAGGGGGGTGGAGGGGGGATGGGAATGTAAGTAAAATGGAGAACAGACGTAATGCAATCAGTTTCTGAAGGCATGGAATTCAATATTAGGACCTCGGGGCTATGTGGATAATAGCCTATAATAATGTATGGAATCAAAATGCATCTGTTTATCATCTAAACATTTTTGTGTAATTCAGCATGAATCTCCTTCTAAAAAACTGTTTTTATATATTTTACACAACATTCTCCCCTCACTGTCTAACAAATCAATACTTCATACAATCCTAAATAAGGATAAAGTTATCGGACATTTCCTGCATCTGTAACATCTAACCCTCTCTCTCTAACTCTTTCACAGGCTTTATCTGGGGAAGTCTCTCTAAAACCTTCTTCTTCCCACTCCGGTACCTGTATCTGTAACCCTCTCTCTCTCTCACCCTGTAATGATGGTGACAGACAGTGGGAAATGTTCAGGATTCTGTGCTCCTGCTCACCTGGCCTACCGCATATTTCTTTGCCCTTTTTTTGTTGTTTCTTCATTCCTTTTTTGTATCAAAGTTCACCTTCCCTTCTTTCCTGCATTGGAGGAAGGGGGTTGCCAGGGGCTGATGCGGCAGCAGCAGTGTGGTAGATCTGGATGCGGCCTCCCCATGGCCATAGCGGCAGAGGCTTGAGCAAAGGTTTCATCATCGGGAACTGGGCAGGTCTAGTCCATTCCTCCTGGCACCGGCGGTTAAGTGGTGGGGGCCTGGTGGTACTGGTTTGGTCCTCATGGCTATGGTGGCAATGTGGCGAAAGTGAGGACTGCAGATGTTGGAGTCAAGAGTGTGGCGCTAGAAAAGCACAGCAGGTCTGGCAGCATCTGAGCAGCAGGAAAATCATCGTTTTGGGCAAAAGCCCTTCATCAGGAAGGAGGCTGGGAGCCTCGGGAGTGGAGAGATAAATGGGAGAGGGTGGGGCTGGGGGGAGCATAGCTCAGAATGCAATAGGTGGATGGAGGTGGGAGTAAAGGTGATAGGTCGGAGGGAAGGGTGGTACAGATATGTGGGAAGGAAGCTGGACAGATGGGATGGGTCATGAGGTCGGTGCTGAGCAGGAAGGTTGGAACTGGCCTAAGGTGAGGGGAGGGGAGAAGTGGAAACTGGTGAAGTCCACATTGATGCCATGGGGTTGAAGGGTCCTAAGGCAGAAGATGAAGCATTCTTCCTCCAGGCGTTGGGTGGTGAGGGAGTGGCGATGGAGGAGGCCCAGGACCTGCGTGTCCTCGGCAGAGTGGGAGGGGGAGTTGAAATGTTCGGCCATGGGGCAGTGGGATTGGTTGGTGCAGGTGTCCCGGAGATGTTCTCTGAAGCGGTCTGCGAGAAGGCGAGGTGGCAACGTGGCAGTTTCAACAGCGACTGCTTCAGTGTCGGTGATTTGGTGGGTCCGGGAGTTACCCTTTTCCAATGGCAGTGTTATGTCTTCAGTGTTAACTTTGGGCCCGGTCTGGAAATTCTTTTGCTTTGTTTTGGCGGCCTCAGGGCCAACTTCAGTGTTGGCATCCTGTAGCTGCAGTAGAAACCCAGGAGCCATGGAGGGAACAAAAGATGAACTTTGTCTTAGTTTCGTCCCTTTTTTTATAATTTCTGTGATTAAAATGTTGCCAGATTATGGCGATTTATACACTTTTCATAACTATGTATTTTCATAACTACAAGTGACAATAAATTACTATAACTATTATTTGTAGGCTTTTGCTACTCCTCTCTCTCTCTCTCTCTCTCTCTCTCTGTCTCTCTCTCTCTCTCTCTATGCCTGTCTCTCTGTCTCACTTTTGTATCTGTGGAGAACTCCGTAATCCCCCTCTCTTACACTCCTGCATCTGGGAAGTCTGCCTATTCCTTTCTCTTTCTCAAACATGGGGAAGTCTGAAACAAGAACAGACATTCCTAGAAAAACCCAGCAAGTCTGGAGAGAAAAGACAAAAAAAACTGCAGATGCCGGAATCCAAAGTAGACAGGCAGGATGCTGGAAGAACACAAGCCAGGAGGTGAAGAAGTCAATGTTTCGGGTGTAACCCTTCTTCAGGAGGGAAAGCAAGATCTTTCATCAGAACTGGGGTGAACTGGTTCTGACCCCAAGGACACTCAGCATGCCTGATCTCTCAATGATAATTGCACCTGCCAATCTGGTATTGAATGAGTGAGACTTTCAAATCTCCTCTGAGACCCAGAGTAGGAAGACATCCCCCACTCACACGTCCCCAACACTGTGTCATTCTGGATGTTAGTGCTAACTCGCTTCCTTTGGGGAGGGTACCTGGTACAATATCAAACAGACTCTGATTAATTATCCTACACTGGAAATTGGAGATCCTGAGATTGTTCTCCTTAGAGCTGTGCAGATTAGGGGAGATTGAGACAAGAAGATCAGGAAAGGCTTTGCAGAGAAAATACAGAGAAACTGTTGCCAGTGAGAGGAGGATTCTAGACCACAGAGACACAGAATGACAGGAATGGACGACAAATCCAGAGTGAGAGATGCAGACAATGTTTTTGTAGAGATTGAATTATGATCTGGAAAGGGCAGTGGAAACAGACTCAATAGAAACTTTCAAAAAAGAAATGGATACACATTTGACAAGAAATGTTTGCTGGTCTGTGAGGAAAGAATGGAAGAGGGAGTGGAATAATTAGATAGCTCTTTCAAAAGACAGCACAAGCACAAATCATTTTGTGCTGTGTGATTAAAGAACAAATGAACAAAGGAATTTTACAGCCCAGGAGCAGGCTCTTCGGCACTCCAAGCCTGAGCCAATCCAAGTCCACTGTCTAAATTTATCGCGCAATTCCTAAGCATCTGTATCCCTCTGCTCCCCACCTCCTCATGCATCTGTCCAGACGCACCTTAAATGAATCTACCGTGCCTGCCTCTCCTACATCTGCTGGCAACGCAATCCAGGCACCCACCACCCTCTGTGTAAAGTACTTGCTGCGTGTATCCCCCTTAAACTTTTCACCTCTCACCTTGAAAGCGTGACCTCTCAATATTGATTCCTTCACCCTGGGAAAAAGCTTATCTCTATCCACCCTGTCCAAACCCTTCATAATTTTGTAGACCTCAATCAGGTCCCCCCTCAATCTCCTGTTTTCTAATGAAAACAATCCTAATCTACTCAACCTCTCTTCATAGCTCGCACCTTCCATACCAGGCAACATCCCCGTAAATCTTCTTTGCACCCTCTCCAAAGCGTCCACATCCTTTTGGTAATGTGGTTACCAGAACTGTACAGTATTCTAAATGCGGCTGAACCAAAGTCTTGTACAATTAGATTAGATTACTTAGTGTGGAAACAGGCCCTTCGGCCCAACAAGTCCACACCGAATCGCAACCCACCCAGACCCATTCCCCTACATTTACCCCTGTACCTAACACTACGGGCAATTTAGCATGGCCAATTCACCTGACCTGCACATTTTTGGACTATGGGAGGAAACCGGAGCACCCGGAGGAAACCCACGCAGACACGGGGAGAATGTGCAAACTCCACACAGACAGTCGCCTGAAGCGGGAATCGAACCCAGGTGTCTGGCGCTGTGAGGCAACAGTGCTAACCACTGTGCCACCGTGCCGCCCAAAATTCGAGGGTAGGATGACGGAATTTCCCCACTCTGTCACTGTATGCAAGAAGCAACATTGCTAATCACTCCTTGGCAAGGGTTTACCACACCAAAAAGTGTTCATTGGCTGGAGACAAGATCACTGCTACACTTGGAAAGGACTCATCTTCCAAAAACTGTTGGCCAATCAGATTGTCCCAGCAATGTCAACAACTGCCATGAGACCAGACATGAAGTTCCAGGAGCAGGTGAAAACAGGTAAATAGAGATGTGTAAAGGTAAGTACAGGTAAAATAAATATTAAAAATTGAGATGCAATCTGAAACACAAACTACTAGAGAAACTCAGCAGGTCCGGCAGCATCTACAGCAAGAAAAATAGAGTTAATGTTTTAAGTCCAGTGACCCTTCATCATTCAAATCAAGAGATGCTCAAGAAACCAGAATTAGAGAAACACAGAGATTCCATTGAGGTGCAATGCTGGAGGAGAGGGACAAGGTCATGAAGGGATTTGAAAACTAAGGATGAGATTTACAGTTTTATATTCAGTCCCCTGACAGAAGAAGGCAAAAATCAACGAGGTAAAAAACAATGACTGCCAATGGAAACCAGATTCTGGATTAGTGGTGCTAGAAGAGCACAGCAGTTCAGGCAGCATCCAAGTAGCTTCGAAATCGACATTTCGGGCAAAAGCCCTTCATCAGGAATAAAGGCAGTGAGCCTGAAGCGTGGAGAGATAAGCTAAAGGAGGGTGGGGGTGGGGAGAAAGTAGCATAGAGTACAATGGGTGAGTGGGGGAGGGGATGAAGGTGATAGGTCAGGGAGGAGAGGGTGGAGTGGATAGGTGGAAAAGGAGATAGGCAGGTAGGACAAGTCCGGACAAGTCATGGGGACAGTGCTGAGCTGGAAGTTTAGAACTAGAGTGAGGTGGGGGAAGGGGAAATGAGGAAACTGTTAAAGTCCACATTGATGCCCTGGGGTTGAAGTGTTCCGAGACAGAAGATGAGGCGTTCTTCCTCCAGGCGTCTGGTGGTGAGGGAGCGGCAGTGAAGGAGGCCCAGGACCTCCATGTCCTCGGCAGAGTGGGAGGGGGAGTTGAAATGTTGGGCCACGGGGTGGTGTGGTTGATTCGTGCGGGTGTCCCGGAGATGTTCCCTAAAGCGCTCTGCTAGGAGGCGTCCAGTCTCTCCAATGTAGAGGAGACCGCATCGGGAGCAACGGATACAATAAATGATATTAGTGGATGTGCAAGTAAAACTTTGATGGATGTGGAAGGCTCCTTTAGGGCCTTGGATGGAGGTGAGGGAGGAGGTGTGGGCACAGGTTTTACAGTTCCTGCGGTGGCAGGGGAAAGTGCCAGGATGGGAGGGTGGGTCGTAGGGGGGCATGGACCTGACCAGGTAGTCATGGAGGGAACAGTCTTTGCGGAAGGCGGAAAGGGGTGGGGAGGGAAATATATCCCTGGTGGTGGGGTCTGTTTGGAGGTGGCGGAAATGTCAGCGGATGATTTGGTTTATGCGAAGGTTGGTAGGGTGGAAGGTGAGCACCAGGGGCGTTCTGTCCTTGTTAAGGTTGGAGGGGTGGGGTCTGAGGGCGGAGGTGCGGGATGTAGACGAGATGCGTTGGATGGCATCTTTAACCACGTGGGAAGGGAAATTGCAGTCTCTAAAGAAGGAGGCAGCATTCCATACACGTCCTTCACCACTTTCAGGGAGTTGTGAACTTGCACCTGAAGATCCCTCTGTATATCAACACTGCTGAGGCCCCTTCCGTTTAGTGTATAGATTCCTCATGCAATGAGCCTTCCAAAATGTATCACCTCACATCTGTCTGAATTAAAATTTATCTGCAGTTTCTCTGCATAACTTTCCAACTGATCCCTTTCTTGCTGCATCCTTTGACTTTTGGAATATTGTGTGCAATTCTGGTCTCCTTCCTATCGGAAAGATGTTGTGAAACTTGAAAGGGTTCAGAAAATATTTACAAGGATGTTGCCAGGATTGGAGGATTTGAGCTATAGGGAGAGGCTGAATAGGTTAGGGCTGTTTTCCTGGAGTGTCGGAGGCTGAGGGGTGACCTTATAGAGGTTTATAAAATCACAAGGGGCATAGATAGGATAAATAGACAAAGTCTTTTCCCTGGTGTGGGGTAGTCCAGAACTAGAGGGCATAGGTTTAGGGTGAGAGGGGAAAGATATGAAAGAGACCTAAGGGGCATTTATTTCACACAGAGGGTGGTATGTGTATGGAATGAGCTGCCAGAGGAAGTGGTGGAGGCTGGTACAATTGCAACATTTAAAAGGCATCTAGTTGGGTATATGAATAGGAAGGGTTTGCAGTGAGATGGGCTGGGTGCTGGCAGGTGGGACTAGATTGGGGTGGGATATCTGGTCGGCATGGACGGGTTGGACTGATGGGTCTGTTTCCATGCTGTACATCTCTATGACTGTATTTTTACCAGTTGTTACCAGACAGTATAATGCAGCCGGTACAGGAGGTGATGGGGCCTGGAATTTACTGCAAGTCGAGGTACTGGTTGAGAGTTGCTGAAGTGTGTGTTTGCTGGCGCGTCTCTGAGCCACAACGTTCTGGATTCAGGTCCCAGGGCTCAAGCAAAAAGAACAGGCTGATACTCTGGTGCAGGACTGAGGGCGTGCTGCACTGCCAGTCATGCTATCTTTTAGATGAAATGTTAATCCAAGGATTTGTAGCTCTCTCAGGCCAATGTGAAAGAGCCTGGACACTATTTTGAAGAATTGAAGGGGAGTTATATCTTGCTCTGGCTAATAGTCATCCAGGATCAAAGTACAAAAGCTGATTGTTTGAAACACTGATGCTTGTGGGATATTACTGTGCACCATTGACAATATCACAGAGTTGTTGCAGCACAGCTGGGGTCCATTCAGCCCATGGTGTCGAATACCAATCTGCTACCTTTCCCCAAAACCCTGCCCGCCATTTTGATCTAAATAATCTTCCAAAGCTGTCTTAGCTGCTGCATTTTGAACAACAGTGAACACACTTTGAATCACAGAGACACAGTGAGCAGGTGAAGGCTGCTCCAGTGTAGAAGCACTTTGGATGAGTTAAAGATTTGGGAGGTTGATGACTGGCAAACTTCCACTTCTGGTATCACCCAAATCCCCAACTCCAGACTCCTCAATGAGCCTCTTAACTCAACAAATGTCTCAGTTTGGGGTTAGTGCAGGAAACGATGAGCCCAGCTGGTTAGACTAGACCAGGGTGGGGGGGTGGTGGGGAGGTGGGGGGTGGGGAGCGCAGGTAGGGATGGATCAGGAGTTAATGCTTCTTGCCCAGGGCACTAGCCTTTGTTCCTGACACAGCGCCAAGCTCACTAGAGAGTAGCCATTATCAGCGCCTCATTAAATAACAATTAGATGTAAATTAAGATGAGAGCAAATATTGATTGTATCATTCAGCTGCAAAATCTCCCTTGTCGATAAAGATTACAGGCAGCACCCCCATTACCAGCAAGGTTAAAGCCTGCGGTTAGAGCCACTCATTAAAACTTTAATGATTTATTGACTTAAATCCCACCCCTTTAGAATGTTCCAGTTATGTTTTATTGTTCTCAGTGTGGCCCCAGGGGCAATCGGTTAACTCCTTCCATTCCATAATACTTCCCCAAACTTTCACCTCGCCTCACGACACACACTGACTCTCACTGGGACAAGGGTCCACAAACACACACACACACACACACACACTGACTCTCACTGGGGTATGGGTCCCACACACACTGACTCTCACTGGGACAGGCTCCCACACACACTGACCCTCACTGGGGTATGGGTCCCACACACACTGACTTTCACTGGGACAGGGTCCCAATCACACTCACTCTCACTGGGGTATGCCCCTGCATATTGGCTTACTAGTCCCAGGAACTTTGATTCTCATTGGGGTATGCCTTTATATACACACTCATGCTTCACCAGTGCAACACTCCCCCAGCACAGACCCATTGATACAGCAGTACTCTCTCAGTATTGAACCTCCGACAATGCAGCACTCCCTCAGTACTGACCCTCCGACAATGCAGCACTCCCTCAGTACTGACCCTCTGACAGTGAGCACTCCATCAGTACTGATCTCCAGCAGTGTAGTGTTCCCTCAGCATCGACCCTTCGACAATGCCACACTCCTTCAGTATTGACCCTCCAGCAGTTCAGCACTCCCTCAGTCCTGACCCTATGACGATTCAGCAATCGCTCTGTACTGAGCCACCGATAGTGCAACCCTCCCTCAGACTGACCCTACGACAGTGCTGCACTCCCTCCAGTACTGATTCTCCGACAGTGCGTCACTCCCTCAGTACTGACCCTCTGACAGTGCAACGCTCCTTCAGTACTACTCTGGCTGTTCATCTTTTTTTTATGTAGCTCTGAATGAATCCTCTCTGAGCTTGAATTCACAACCTACTCTGCCAACTCTCAGCACATTGTGGGTTAATCCCATTTTTGTGTTCCACTTCACTGTGTTGACTGAGATTAACAGAGCCGAGGTTTAGAGTTTCACAGTAACAGGAGTTAGCAAATTGCATCAGGATACTGAGAGCACGCCATAGAGAGGGAACAGACAGTCTGACAATTGGTTTGACTCAGGAGGGTTGGCCTAATGTCTCTGGGAGCCTGAGACTGCCCTTTAATGCTGAGGTTATTTACATTATCAAAAGATGAAGGCTATCTCTCCGGCTCCCAGTTCCTTACTAATTTTCTGGGGGCAGGGGGTTTCTGGCCCCAACTGGGATTGGTACAGAACAAAAAACGATCATTTTAGATTTTCCCTGAATTGAGTGAGGGCCTCGTAGTGAGGCCTACTTACAGCATAGCGGCCTAACCATATTCCCCTCATCTCAGCACCTTCCAGGCCATTTTGCACAAGCGCATTAAACATAACTCAGAATCAAAGGGATGGCAGGAGAAGAATTCCCGGAATAATACCTGGAATTGACAGGTTGCCTGTAGAGGAAAGGTTGGACAGGTTGGATTTGTATCTGTTGAAGTTTAGACGAGTGAAACATACAAGATTCTGAAGGTTATTGACAGGATTGATGTGGAGAGGTTACATCCTTTTGTGGGAGAATCTAGACTTGGGGTCACTCTTTAATAATCAGGAGCTGCCATTTTAAATAGATGAGATGAAAAACATTTCACTGTGTGGGTTGAGAGTCTTTGGAATTCTCTTTCTGAAAAGCCATTGAAGGCAGTGTCCCTGAACATTTTTAAGGCAGAGTTCTTGTGCAGAAAGAGAGTGTAAAAGATTAACAGGAGGGGGGAATGTGGATTTGAGGTATAATCAGATAAGTGATGATCTTATTAAATGGCAGAGTAAGCCGGAGAGGCTGAGTGACCTAATTCTGCTCCTCATTCATATATTTGAACATTCCTCAGCACCTGAGACTGACATTGGACTGATCACACAGGAAGAGTAAGTTCACAACCAGGTGAAGATTTCCTGCATTTGGAGCACATCCGGGTCGCATTGGAAAACAGCTGAGAAAGAAGCTGAAAAGGGATTGACTCTAAAAGCTTATTGAAAACAGGAAGAGGCTATTCAGCCCCTCAAGGGTCTTCTGATCTGATTTGTGCTGCATGTTCATCTTCTATTGGTTTCTCTAATCCCAGTGGATTTCAAAAACCCCCTCACGTTCAATTTTCAAAATCACGCAATACCAGGTTATCATCCAACAAGTTTATTTGGAAGTACAAGTTTTCAGAACACTGCTCCTTCATCAGGTAGCTAGTGCAGCACTCCAAACACTAGTCATTCCAAATAAACCCATTGGACTATAACCTGGTGTTGTGTGATTTTTAACCTTGTCCGCCCCAGTCCAACACCGGCACCCCACACCATGGTTAAAATTTTCAACTGATCCCCGACCTCAGCAGCTTTTTCAAGGGGAAAGTTTCAGATTTCCAAGCCCTCATTTGTGAGAGGTAGTGCTTCCTGACCTCATTCCTGAACGTTCCTAGCTTGAATTGTACAGCCTTTTCCCATTGTTCTGAACTCATCCCCCACATTAGAGGAAATAGTTTCTCTCTATCAACCTGATTCAATCCTTTAATCACTTCAATAGGACTGCTGCTCAGTTTTCTGAACTCAAGTCCTGACACACCTCTTTCTTGAGACCATATCTCATAATTTAAGACTTTTAGCTGTTAGTATCGTGTGTGTGTGTGTGTGTGTGTGTGTGTGTGTGTGTGTGTGTGTGGATGCATTGGTATATCTCTTGGGTAGAGAGGGAGAGAGGGTCTGTGTATCCATCGTATAGAAAATGGTCGGTTCTTGGGGCACTGCAGATACTAGGGAAGCTGTTTCTTTTTGATCAGCCTGGTTTCCCCTATCCCCTGGGTCAAGAGGAATGATTGGAACTGGAGGCTGCTCACAGACATTCCTAATTCCGCATAGCTCCAGTTCCCTTGTTAATGGAGTATGTGTTTGTAAACTCAGTGTTACTGAATGACTGAAAACCCAAACAGAATTCCAATCACTGACAGTCGTCAGTATGGAAATGATGACAGGGAGCAATGTCCATTGTGACAACATCTGGTTTGACTGACACATTAAATCTTGGCTACAAAGCCCTGAATCCCCACTGAGAGTGAGTAGCTGAGAGGAAAGCCCTGACTCATCAATGGAAGAGTGAGCAGGCTGGGGGATGATGGGAAGTGGCTGGATTTGGAAGTTAAAGGGGGGCTTTTGAGTGACAAGCTACTTTGGCCAGAGCTCTGCATGTCCCACAACTTACAAACTGCACATGAGCTTTAATTGCTGTGACTTACATCACACAATCCAGCTGAACAGGAGATGGATGGTGCGATAGGTACCTCCCCTACCACTGGAGTGAGTTGCAGTGTTCAAATAGTTTAAAGTGCAGAGCAACATAGAGTCAAAACACTCCCTTTGATTCGGGTACAAATGAACAGGTAGAAAAACAAAATCTTGTGGTAGCCATGAATACGAAAACCCATCAGAAAGTGCTGGAGAAACTCAGTATGCCTGGTGGCATCTGTGAGGAAAGCAACAGAGGTGACATTTCAGATTAGCACCTCACACCAGAACACCACAGCAAAAGTTAAAAATATTGGTTTTCAGTGAGTAAAGATGGGGGAGTAGGGAAGAAAAACAGAGGGAAGGTCCGTGATAGGCTGGAAGGAGGGAAATTACTTCACAATGGCGAGAAACAAGCTAGTGTCTGGAGGAGGTGTGAATGGCAGGATGGTGAGCTTGGAAGCAAAGGCTGTAAGGGAGAAACACGAGATATAATAAACTAGCAAAAGAACAAAGCAGGGGCAGAAATCAGTCTGAAATTGTTAAATACAATATTTGGAGGGGAACAATAAATCAGGGAATGTGTTAGAATTATTGACTGATCAAGAGTTTTGTACACTGGCTGTTCCTTTTGGTGTTTTTTGCAGTGTACTGCTTTACTGTGGCTCTAATAAAAAGTGAGTGAGTGAGTGCCCAGTGATTGGGAAATGCCTATTCCAATTACAGCTTCTCCCACAGAGAGAGAATCAGGTGTAAATATTAATAACGGCCCTCATAATACAATCCAAATACTTTATTGTGTTGAAATGGTAGCCACTGCTGTAACATGTCACACAGTCCACAAACTCCTTCTTCAGCCTGACTTCCACTTTCTCTGAAATAAATGATTCTTTCTCAGTTTACATTTCTCATGCTGATATAGAGGGATACTGTCAAAGTGCCAGATCAAAGATAGAATCCTTTCACAGGAACCTTCAAAAATAAAACAGCAATTGATGACACTCACATACTGAAGTGACTATTGAGGGGATGGTTAACTTGCTGGGACATGGCCAAAGGGAGCTACTCAATTGACAGTAATATTGATCAGGAAATGTAAGAATTCACAGGCCAGTTAAGCCGGTTCAATAATGGATTCAGCGATTACCAGGCTGCGAGAGTGTTGAATGTTGCTTAAGTTGTGGTCAGATTTACGATCAGGCTAAGTGCTGAAGTCAGACTCGACCCTGTCTCCACTTGTTTGTCCTGGTGTTGGAGTGAGACAGTCACTTCCTGCCCGGTGCACAGTGCCCAATACAGCAGGGTCCTCCCTGTCCCTGGCACAATGTCATCGTCATTAAAGAAGCATAGCTCCCAGTACTCAGAGCACTTAATGATACAAGGTTCGGTCATGGTCGAAACAGGGATAGGCAGTAGATATCTGAGATCCCTGCTTCTCATTTCATACTAACCTAACACTGCAGACCTGTAAAACCAGAAGCAAGCCGTCTGACATCTGGAGTCTGTGACAGAGAACATTGAACAGTGTCTCATATACCCCTCAGCCCTCACTGTAACACTCTGATATATCCCATACCCTTCACTGTAATACAAAGATATACTCTACACCCTTTACTGTAACGTTCTAATATACCCCTCATCCCTCACTGTAACATACCGATACACCCCACACCCCTTACTGTAACACACCCATAAAACCCACACCCCTAACTGTAACACACTAATATACCCTGCACCCCTCACTGTAACATGCTAATATATCCCACACCCATCACTGTAACATTCTGATATATTGCACACCTCACACTGATTTATCCCATATCCAGTACCATAACACTCTGATATACATCAAACCCCTCACAGTAACACTCTGATATAATGCACACCCCTTATTGTAACACACTGATGTATCCCATATCCCTCACTATAATACACTGATACATCCCACATCCCTCACTGTAATGCACTGATATATCCCACACTCCTCACTGAAACACACTGATATATCCCATACCCCTCACTGTAACATTCTGATATACTCCACACCCATTACTATAACACTCTGATATACACTAGACCCCTCATTGCAACACCCTGATATATCTCACACCCCTTAGTGTAATGCTTTGCTATATACTACAGGCCTCACTGTATCACTCGGATATACTCCACACCTTCACTATAACACTCTGATATATTGCACACTCCTCACTATAACACCCCAATATATCCCACACCCATCACTGTAACATTCTGATGTATTGCACACCCCTCAATGTAACACACTGACATATCCCATATCCCCCACCATAACACTCTGATATACACCACACCCCTCATTGCAACACCCCAATATATCCCACACCCCTTACTGTAATGCTCTGATATACTCCACACCCCTCTTTGTAACACTCTGATATATCTCACACACCTTACTGTAACACACTGATATATCCCATATCCCTCATCATAACACTCTGATATCCATCGCATCCCTCACTGTAACACTCTGATATATATCACAGCCCTCATTGCAACACCCCAATATATCCCACGCTCCTTACTGTAACACTCTGATATACTCCACACCCCTCACTGTAACATTCTGATATGTCCCCTGCCTCTCATAGTAACAAACTGATTTACCCCATACCCCTCACTGTAACACACTGATATATCCCACACCCCTCACTGTAACACACTGATATGTCACACACCTCATTGTAACAATCTAATTTACTCCATGACCGTCACTGTAACATTGTGATATACTCCACGTCTCACTGTAACACACTGATATATGCCACAACCCTCACTGTAACACACTGATATACCCCACACCCCTCACTGTAACACTCTAATATAACCCATGCCCTTCACAATAACATTGTGATATACCCTCACACTTCTCACTGTAAGACTCTGATATATCTTACACCCCTCACTATAACAGTCTAATATACTCCACACACATTTATACACTGACATATCCCATACTACTCACTGTAACATTGTGATATACTCCACACACCTCACTATAATGTACTAATATATTCCATACCCTTTATTGACAGATGAAAAGTTGGAAGCTGTGGTGACCTGTTGGATGGTTGAGCAGAAATTGCTGACTCTTTGATTCTCTGAGAGTTTTCTTGAATCCAACAATCCTTCCACTCTGACCCCATCAGTAAAATGTGCTGTTGTGAGTTTCTTTCATGTGATAGCTGTCCTGTTGTGTTTGCGTTTGTTATTCTGGTCTGTGTTTTATTAAGAACACAACTGATTTATTGAAGGAATTCACCTGAATGAGTTTGATTCCAGAAAAATAGACATGGAGAAAGGAAATGCTTTAACTCCCCAGGGAATGAAAGAATGAAGACAGTGAGGATCCCATAGTCTGGATAACACTCTCACTGCAGTTAGATTATCGGGAGTAGAGCAGAAAGCAGGTGAAAGTCTGTATCAGGGGATGAGCAGAGGGTGACGGAGCGAGTTGGGAGAGTGGGTCGGAGAGGGAGGGGAGTGGGAGGTAGGAGAAGAGGAGGAGGATGGAGAGAAAAGTGCAGATAGTGTGGTAGGGGAATTAAAGAGAGCGGAGAGGTGAAAGGAGCGAATGGGTAGTAGAGGAGTTGACTAGGGAGGAGGAGGAGAGTGTGGGGATAGACTAGAGGACAGTAAATGGAGGGTGGATAGTGTAGTAATGATTGTGAGAGGGGTAAGAGGGGAGTAAGAGAATTATAACTGTGTAGGATGGTGTGGCAGGAGGAAGTATTAAGGGATAGGCGAGGAGGAAGGAGGGATAATAGATTTGGGGAAGGGCAGTGCGTTAGGAGAGGAATGGATTCTAATGTGGGGGGTTTAAATCCCTCTGTGAGTGGACTGGAATCTTGCTGCAGTCCCGAGGTCACAGCAGAGCGTGTACTACTGCCCTCTGGGGGCCTGGGGAAGCATTGTCCTGCACATTTACAACACTGAATGCTTTGCTACTGATCTCCCACTAAAAATCTGACATAATTACATTTATTCTGTTTTCACTGACAGCTCAACCATTGGTTCTGTATAAATTCATACATTAATCGCATTGCTCTGTATTGTAGAGTACAATCCAATATCCGGGGGGGCGGGCATGGTGAGACAGACAGTCTGGTGCAGGCCCGCACGTCATGACAAAGAGAAGATTAAGAGATTGACTAAGGAGTGATAGAGTGACAGCAGCCTGAAGTTTTTAACAGGAAGGATGGAGTGAGGGAGGGAAGGAGGGGGTGGGGGGGGGAAGGAGGGGGTGAGGGAGGAAAGGGAGTATGGAAGGAGGGAATGAGGGAAGGAAGGAGGGAGTGAGGGAAGGAGGAAATAAGAGAAGGAATGAGGATGTGAGGGAAGGAGGGAATGAGAGAGGGAAGGAGGGAATGAGAGAGGGAAGGAGGGAATGAGGGAGGGAATGAAGGAAGGAAGGAGTGAGGGAGGGAGTAAGGGAAGGAGGGGGTGAGGGGGAAGGAGGGAATGAGGGAGGAAAGGGAGTAGGGAAGGAGGGAATGAGGGAGGAAAGGGAGTAGGGAAGGAGGGAACGAGGGGAAGGCGTGAGGGAGGGAAGGAGGAAATGAAGGAAGGAGTGAGGGAGGGAAGCAGGGGATGAAGGAGAGAGTGACGGAGGGAGGAAGGAGTGAGGGTCAGAGGGAGTGATGGAGGGAGTGCGGGAGGGAGGTAGGGAGTGCGAGAAGGAGGGAAGGAAGGAGTGGTGGAAGGAGGGTGGGAGGGGGTAAATGTACAGCTTCAAACAAACAAGTTAAAGAAAGAGAGTGCAGTAAATCTTGGTCATAAACACATTCAGCAAATGAGGTACAAAATGTAACATAGTCCAAGCTTAATGAAACTGTAGCCTCCTGTTTAACACTCTCCCTCCCAGTCCACTGTCGCCACAGTACAGCCTCTAGTGTTGCCCCCTGCAGCACTGCCCAAGCTCGTCCACAGTGTAGCCTCCCATCCCCATAATGCCCCCCTTCCCCCAGTGTAGATCCCAATGACCCCTTTAGCATTGCTCCTTACAGTATTTCTTCCATATAACCCTGCGAGTTCCCCTCTCCAGTGTAGCTCCCTTATGTTCTCCCCTCCACCCATACCCCTAGTGTTGCCTTCTTTGCTTTCTCCAGAGGGGAAATTCTCTTCTCGAGCTCGGGAGCATGGTTAACCTGTGCCCCCCTGGTTAAATCCTGCTGATATTCCTGCTCCTGATTACTGCACGATGTGGGTCTGCAGATACCAGGTGAGGACAGAACTGAAACACAGGAACAGGGGGAGGTTGTTCAGCCCCTCTATCCCTTTCTACAGTACAGTTAATTCTTGACTGATGTATATGTCTACCCTCTTTCTGCTACCAGCAGAAAATAAACAACCAATCTCTGTCTCGAAAGCTCCAGTTGATTCCAAGACTTTGAGGGACAAAGTTCTGGATCTGCAATGTCATTTATTTGGAAAATTGTCACCCCTGAATAGAATGGGTCTAATTTGGATTTGTTCTGGATCCCCCTCCCACACCAGAGGAAATAGTTGCTCCTATCTAGTTCATTTCCCCTATTAGTGCTTGAATCCACTTTGATTAAATCACTCTTAAAGAGTTCCTATTTGAGGGGGTCAGAGAATTTCCCTGGAACCCTGGACTCAGTTCACTTTGCTAACCTGAGGGCTATTAATGAGCTGGGAAGGCAACAGCCAGAAGAAGAAGAAGAGGATATTATTCTCACTATTATTCCCTGTTTGCATTGTGGTGGGAAAACTCCACATTAGTGCCAATGCTGCCCAGTGCTGAGTGCCACATAAAGACAGTTCACAATAGGCCACCTCAGTTCATGATAGTCACAGGCTCTTATCAAGGGCCAAGAGACATTTTTATTGGGTGAAAGCTTAGATCAATAATGACAAATCAATAATAATTATACAAAACGCTGGTGCGGCCACACTTGGAATATTGTGTACAGTTCTGGTCGCCATATTTCAGGAAGGATGTGGAAACATTGGAAAAGATGCAGAGGAGATTTACAAGGATGTTGCCTGGTCTGGAGGGAAGCTCTTATGAGGAAAGGCTGAGAGACTTGGGTCTGTTCTCATTGGAAAGAAGAAGGCTAAGAGGGGATTTGATAGAGATATACAAGATAATCAGAGGATTAGATAGGGTAGACAGTGAAAATCTTTTTCTTAGGATGATGACATCAGTTTGTATGAGGGGGCATATCTACAAATTGAGGGGTGATAGATTTAAGACAAATGTCAGAGGCAGGTTCTTTACTCAGGGAGTGGTTATGGCATGGAATGCCCTACCTGCTAATGTAGTTAACTCAGCCACATTAGGGAGATTTAAACAAAGCTTGGATGATGACAGGATAGTGTAGGGGGATGAGCTGAGAATAGTTCACAGGTTGGCGCAACATCGAGGGGCGAAGGGCCTGATCTGCGTTATATTGTTCTATGTTCTATGTTCTAAATAGTTAAGAAATAGCGCCCAGAGGAAAGGAGATGTTTAGGTCTGAATTGGGGCCTAACTATACTCATTAGAGAAAAATAATTAATCTCCAAAGAAAAGCCAGCACAAACCTGCAACTGAACCCCTTCAAGCATCTATAGAAATCCTCTCTTAGTAAAGAGAAAGGGAACCAAATCATAGAGCTGTTGGAGACTCAGAATGCAAAGGTGAAGCTTAAATAGAACATCACTGGAGCGCAGTTAGATCAGGGTTAAATGATCAGAGCAGTCTAACTACCTCAAAGAGACTGTTGTCGTAAAAGCCCACTGGTTAGGAGTTACACAATGTCACTGAGCCTTGGATACGTAAAAAGTAAGGATTATTGACAATTTCCAGAAATCCTCTACACAGACACCCGACATTGACACAAACAACAATTAGTTCATTTCGGTAAACATGCAGAGCTCTGAGATCACGAATTATTAGCTGAAGAATACTTTGTCCTGCAATTTGTAAGTAATGATCTTATGAATGTAAAGAGTTATATGTTCATGGTTAAATGTCAATGCTTAAATGAGGGACTGTAATAGAATCAGGAGAAAATAGATAATAAATAGTGAATAATATCTTTACTGTAATTATAGCACCTGACCATGTGTGAAATCATAGTGACATCAGAGCACATAGAACTGGGGCCTAACTTTGCAACATTCTGGAACATTCTCCTCTCTTATCACACAATTAGATGACAGAGATTTACATTTACTATATGCTACTTACTATTTATGACTGTTAGAACAAGAAGAGGGAGAGGCAGAAAGAGAGAGGGATACTTAGGGAGATGGAAAGAGAGAGAGGATGAGAGAGGGAAGAAAGAGAGGAGGAAAGAGAGAAGGGGAGACAGAGAGAGAGTGAGAAGGTGAGAGAGGGAGAAAAATATCACAATGTTGATGTTCTTAAGAGATGGCAAGATAAAAGGTCAAAACGTGGAGATGAGGGAAACACTTAGACTGAATAGAGAGGAGAAGGATGATCCCAGAACAGAGAGATTATAAAGATCAGGAATGATTGAACAGACTGGGTCTCTTTTCTAGAAAACAGAAGATTGAGGGGTGACCAAATCAAGGTGTTATAAACCTGATAGGATTTGATCGGGTAGACAGAGAAGGGATGTTTCCTATTATAGGGGAGAGTCTGACACAAGACTATAAACATAAGACTAATAGATCCAGGAAGGGATTCAGAGAAGCATCAATACCATGGGAGTGGTGAGAATGTGAAGATCATCCCCCAGAAGCAGATAAGGGGAAGCTGGATAAACAGAGGAGGGCGAGAGGAGTGAAGGATCTTGTGATAGGGTGAGATGAAGAGTGAGGGTGTGGCAAGGAGGATCCTGAGCCTAGCTTTGGACAGTACCTCAATATGATTCTATAGGAAGGCAGGCTGGAGAGATGTTGGATGTTGGAGGTGGACAAGTTGAAACAAGTCCGATGATTTGGTTTGAGTGGGTTTGTGTGGAATGGTGCAGGTTCTAAAGTGAATTAAATGAAAAGACTGACAATGACACTCACAACGGGTGTTGAAACTAGGTTCTCTGTAACCAGCCTTGACACTGGCCAGGTTAGATCACCATGGCAACAACACTTATTTCATACCCAGCTGGTATCATCCATTCAGGTGGCTCCAGTGATTTGGAATTTGAGAAGGATTTCCATCATGTTATTTTGCATCACTGTGGTCTATCTCACTGAGTTTGAGAACTCCCAGACACTATCAGTAAATGGTTGCAGGCCATCCTACTTCAACACAAATGCTTTTTGGGTGAGGTTTGGGAAAAGCTCTCTTCAGATTGATTCACACTTGAAACCGCAGACGCACTTGGTCTTATACTGTCTGTTCCTCAAGAGTGTTATAAAATTGTGGTTAATCCCCCATGGATCAGACTCACTCAGACCACCCGAAGTCAGGGCATGATGGGGGGGGGGGGGGTGTTTGGTACATAGGGGGAGGGCAGGAGAAAACACCTAATTGTTGCAATAAACCAGAGCCTTGTCCTCCATAAACAAAGTCTCCTCAGTGAGCCAACAGTCTGAGTCAGCACTGTTAATAACATCATACTCTAAAATACACATTGAAGCTGAACTCCGTCTGACAACAGGTCTGGTTTGATCGAATGTAGGACATAGAAACAGGCCATTCAGCCCACTTGCTGCTGTTTATGTTCCTCTATATATTTGCATCCTATTAAGGTCCTGCTTGTCTCCAAGCTTGGATGTCAAATTCCTCAGAGTTGTAGGAAGGCCTGGATTCACCTGATCAGGGACATGGCTCCATTGCTGCAGAATAAAATTGCATCAACTTTCTAATGAAAAATCTACCAGTCCAACCTCTTTGCCCCAATCTCTCCTCTTAAACTTCTAATTCCACCACTTAACCCCAACCCCTCCCTTTAATCTCCAATCCCACCCTTTAACCCCATGAACCTTCCTCTTAAACACCAATCATATCCATTAACCCTATGAACCTTCTACTTGATTCCTAATCCCACTCTTTAACCCCATGAACCCTCCCCTTAAACCCCAATCCCACCCCCAACACCCGAACATTCCCCATAAACACCAATCCCACCCTTTAACCCTGAACCTTCCCGATAAACACCAATCCCACCCTTTAACCCCCCGAATCCTCCCATTAAACACCCAATTCCACCCGTTAACCCCATGAACCCTCCCCTTAAACCCCAATCCCACCCCCAATAC
Organism: Chiloscyllium punctatum; assembly: GCF_047496795.1. Taxonomy (NCBI): domain Eukaryota; kingdom Metazoa; phylum Chordata; class Chondrichthyes; order Orectolobiformes; family Hemiscylliidae; genus Chiloscyllium; species Chiloscyllium punctatum. The sequence continues at coordinate 15,713,990 of NC_092776.1, read as the reverse complement.
CTAAACTTTCCCCTTAAACATCATTCTCATCCTTTAACCTCTGAACCTTTCCCTTAAACCCCAATCCCATCCTTTAACCCCCGAACCCTCCCACTAAACACCCAATCCCACCCTTCAACCCCATGAACCTTCCCCTTCCACACCAATCCCACCCTTTAACCCCCCAAACCCTCCCACTAAACACCCAATCCCACCCTTCAACCCCATGAACCTTCCCCTTCCACACCAATCCCACCCTTTAACCCTGAACCTTCCCCTAAAACACCAATCCCATCCTTTAACCCCAAAACCTCCCCTTAAACACCAATCCCACCCTTTAACCTTGAATCTTCCCCTTAAACACCAATCCCACCCTTTAACCCCTGAACCTTCCCCTTAAACACCCAATCCCACCCTTTAACCCCTGAACTTCCCTTTAAACACCAATCCCACCCTTAAACCCCAAACCTTCCCTTAAACACCAATCCCACCCTTTAGCCCCATGAACCCTCCCCTTAAAACCCAATCCCACCCTTTAACCCCCAAACCTTCCCCTCAAACACCAATCCTACCCTTTAACCCCATGAACCCTCTCCTTTAACCCCATGAACCCTCCCCTTAAACCCCAATCCCACCCCCTAATACCCGAACTTTCCCCTTAAACACCAATCCCACCCTTTAACCCCTGAACCTTCCCCTTAAACCCAGTCCCACCCTTTAACTCCATGAATCTTCCCCTTAAACACCAATCTACCCTTTAACCCCTAAACCTTCCCCTTAAACACCAATCCTACCCTTTAACCCCTAAACCCTCCCCTTAAACACCAATCACACCCTTTAACCCCATGAACCTTCCCCTTAAACCCCAATCCCACCCTTTAACCCCTGAACCCTCCCCCTTAAACCCCAAACCCACCCTTTAACCAAATGAACCTTCCTCTTAAACCCCAAACCCACCCTTTAACCCCTAAACCTTCCCCTGAAACCCCAATTCCATTTTTAACCCCTGAACCCTCCCCCTTAAACCCCAAACCCACCCTTTAACCCCTGAACCTTCCCTTTAAATCTCAATTCAATGCTTTACCCCAACCCCTCCCCTTAAATGCCAATAGCACCCCATAAATCCCAATCCCTCCTTACAATCACAAATCTCTGCTCTTAAACCCCAAACCCTCCTTTAACCTTCAATCCCAGCCCATATCCTTCAGTGCCACCTACCCACCTTTAACTCATATCCTTCAATCGCAGAATCTTACATTCACCCCCTGTCTGCTCTGGGTATCAGTGTGAACGGGGTATCATTAGCACCACCCAATATGATGATGTTGTATAAATTTACAGGTGAAACAGTTTAGCATTTTGAAGGAGGGAGAACTTAGTTCTGTATCTCCTCAAAGTCTGTGTAACAATGTCCATCATTTCAGTGTGACCAGTAATCAGTGGCTAACACACAAGGACAATATCCTGTTCACTACAAGAGACTCTTCTCATTGGACCAGGAGGTGGCTTGCCCTGATCAGATTAGAACAGGCTGGACCTGGAGTTTTCTTCATTTAAAGAGGATGATGGCAGCAATTTCTATACTGAGTAGCACAGTAGCTCAACAGTTAATACAAGTGCCAGGGACCAGGTTTAATCCCAGCCTTGGGTGATGGTCTGTGTGGAGTTTGCATATTCTTCCTGTGTCTGTGTGGGTCTCCTCTGAGTACATCAGGTTTTCCCCACTGTCTAAAGATATACAGGTTAGGTGGATTGGCTGTGAGAAATGCCGGACAGGGTAGCGGGAGGTGGGTTTGGGCAGAATGTGCTTCTGAAGGTTGGTGTGGACTCAATGGGCCAAATGGCCTGTTTCCAGAATCTGGGGCTTTGTTCTAATAGCAGCTCACACAGTGCAGTGAGTGGGTCATGTCCCACTGTTGACACGTGATCCCTTGTGTGGCATTTCTCTGTCCCTTCTTCCCATTGCTCATTCTTTCTCCTCTGCTCCCTCATCTTCACACCTCGCAATCTGTCTTCTCTCCCCTCCTCTTCTCACATTCTCTCTCTCTTCCTCCCTCCATCAAGCAGGTCTCTGTTGTTTTCCCCCATTATGGAAGTGTGTAAAATACCCTGTGAAATTCTGACATTAAAGGTAACAGATGCCCCAGCTTAAACTGGCGACATCATGAAAAACATAATAAAAATATAATTTATATCTCACAGCTCGTTAGAACATTTCAATCAGTGAAATGGCTGTGATTACCCAGAGCCCATTTGCTGGAACAAGCTTTCAGAATGTCCCTGTTTTGTGTAATTCATGACAGTACAATGTAATCTGACACATCATGGCTCTCTGCATTTCTCAATTACATTAAATCATCAGTTTTAAATACAATATGTTTTAAATATTTATTTATTTCTACAGCTGAAATGTGTTAAGACTGGACAGCTATTAAAATAAGATCCCATAAATCCACAGGAAATTCTAAATTGAATCTTTTTACTAAGAGCAATTCAGATTTCACTGGAGCTGTGCAGGACTCATTAACCTCCTGCTGGTTTTTTGAAAGGTGCATTCAACGAGAATCAGGATTTAATTGCGAAGATAGAGGCACATTAAAGATAAATATAACATCTCCTACACGGTCTCCATCAAACACTCCCAGGACAGGGACAACACTGGGTTTGGTACAAAGTAAAGCTTCCTCTACTCTTTTAACTTGAAAGTAAAGCTCTGTCTCGCTCTCCACTCCCAAGACAGGTACAGCATGGGGTTAAATACAGGGTAAAGCTCTCTCTACACTATCCCCATCAAACACATGGTCAGATACAAAGTAAAGCTGGCCTGACACTTAACCCATGAAACATTCCCAGGATAAGTATAGCAAAAGTTTAGATACAGAGTAAACCTACCCCTACTGTTTTGATGTGAAAGTAAAGCTCCCTCTACTCTTTTGAAATGAAAGTGAAACTCCCTCTCCCTTTCTACTTGCAGGATGAGTATAGCATGGTGTTAACTACAGAGTCAAGCTGCCTCTATGCTGTCCCCATCAAACACTCCCAGAACAGGGACAGCAAGGGGTTAAATACAGAATGAAGCTGCCTCTATGCTATCCCCATTATACACTCCCAGGGAAGTGCAGCACAGGGTGAGATACAGAGTAAAGCTCCCTCTATACTCTCATAAATTAGGAAATAAGCAAAAAAAAAATCTGTGCACACCAAGATCCCACAAACAGCAATGTGCTGATTAATGGGTTTAATATTTCATATGGCCACTTCATTCAGCCACCTTGTTCTGTGAAAGGAGTGATCACTCATAGTCATCTCCCTCCATCTACCCCTAATGTATACCCTCTGACAGCAGGCCCACACGTGACCTGAACAGGAGACTGAGAAACACTCTAGTTCTCACCTGCACCTGCTTCACTCCTTCTCTGATCTTTTGCTTTCTGCCAAACTTAGTGACAATTAGTTCAATACTGAACTCTTCGAGTGAGATCAGTGCCTAATTATTTGGACTGCATCACGTCCCAGTTATCACTCTGCTGTCACCTGCTGGCCAGGCCTGGCTCTGCCTCACACTATTTGATGTTCCCACTCACTCACATCACCTTTAGTTAGAGACTCGTGGTGATGAGCATCTTCTTAGAAGGAAGGAGAAAAACAAGAGAGGTGACAGCAGGGGAGCGGACGCAAAAGCAAGAGAACACTGACACACTCCGCAGGGATTCGGAGAGAAAGAGTAAGGAACACATCGGGGATTCTGGTAAAAATAATGAAGAATCAAAGGCACTTTTCAGAAGACAATGTAGGAATGCTTGTCGAAATATATTTTCAGATCAGCAAGAGCAGACTATTCATGAAAAAAGCTCTTCCAGGAAAGATACAGCACGGGGGTAAGATACAGAACAGAACTCCCTCTACATAGTCCCCATCAAACACTCAGGCCAAGGACAGCGCAGGGTTAGATACAAATAAAACTCTCTCTACACTGTTTCCATCAAACACTCCCAGGACAAGGACAGCACAGGGTTAGTTACTGAGTAAACTCTCTCTACACTGTCTTCATCAACCACTCCCAGGACAGGTACAGCATGGGGTTAGGTACAGAATAAAGCTCTGTCTGCACTGTCCCCACCAAACACTCCCAAGTCAGGGACAGAATGGGGTTAGATACAGAGTAAAGCTCTCTCTACACACTGTCCCCATCGAACACACCCAGGACAGGGACAGCACAGGGTTTTATACGGTGTAAAGTTCCCTCCATGCTGTCCCCATCAAACACTCCCAGGTCAGGGACAGCACAGGGTTTGATACTGAGTCAAGCTGCCTCTTCACTGTCTCCATCGAACACTCCTAAGACAGGTACTGCACTGGGTTAGATATAGAATAAAACTCCCTCAACTGTATCTCCATCAAAATACTCCAGGACAGGGAAAGCACAAGGCCAGAGACAGAGTAAAGCTCACTCAATAATTCCTCTATTTATATAACCGAGGGTTATTCACCCCGCTGTCTTTCTTGTGCCCATGTGTTTGTCAGTGTGTACATGTACAGGCCTCAGTGGATAAAATCGACATTGAAACTAGTCCTTTCCAGTGATGCAGATCACACTAATTAAGTTCAGCAAAGAGTTGGAGGCAAACTGTGGTTGAGATTATTGTGATTTAAGATGGCCGTCAATGTTCAGCACTGAAGTGCTTTTTATATTTTCCTAAGTGGTTTTGTGTTTCTTCACAGCGTGGGCAGTGCAGGTAACACATCCATCGTTTGTGCAGCAACTTCTCATCTCCTCTGAAAGGCAGTTGTTCTCGTCCTTTGTGAAGTGCACTTGTGCACTCTGTCTTCTGCTTTGATTTCATCAGTCCCCAAACGTCTTGGGCCCTGAACTCACAGCCATCACACTCACCCTGAGCTCCTGGTAACATTACCCCATCTTCCAGAATCTGAACTCTCCAGTCATTCACCCATTGTATTTAGTACAACTCCTTGAAGGAGTTGGCCACTCAATCCTAATCACCCCACTCTGCCAGTAATTTCCTATTATAACATATCGACTTCCCTTTTCAAATGTTTTCTGGCTCCTGCCAGCATCTCGAACCCATCATGAGCTGGTTATAAATCCACAATCCTGTCTAAAGGGGAATTGGTACAAGTAACAACTCATTGTTTTTGTGCGACAAAGTATCACTGAGGCACATTTTGTTGAAGGCTTTTGTCTTGCACTCATCAGAACGATACCAATAACTAAGGAAATGAAAATCAATACTGTAGAACATTAAAGAGCTGATTCATTAGTAACTGGATTCTGATTGGTGGAAACATGGTGAACTACCTTTCGTTGGTCCTTCCCCTTTGCAAACGGTCCTGGTGAGTGCAAGATGTAAAACCTTGACAAAACATGCCTTTTTTTTAGCAATGCACATATAGCATCATTGCATTTACAACAGGCATTTGAAGCAATGCCATATTGAGCAAACTTTACGAGTTAAGGGCTGAATGAATCAGGTGACAGTGTCCACATGCATAGTGCAAAGCTCATGAACTGGGACTAGGAGTTTGTTAACATTAATATAAACTCAAAAGCAAAATGCCACAACTGCTGGAACTCTAAATAAAAAGATAGAAATTGCAGGAAATCCTCACAAGGTCCAGGCAACACCCACACAGAGGGGAACAGAGTTAATATTTCTGCTCGAAATGTTGGACAGAATATAATGAGAAGAGTTTGTTGCTAAGGGGCCATTTGTTCAGGTAGGAGGCTGCTGGGTAAGGTTTCTGCCACTTCACTGCCTCTGCCTTCCCAAGGTGTGTGGTAGATGGCATATCACTGCCTCACTGCACACAGAGGCCCCTAAGGACAATGAATGGGCATCACCCTGGAGGGAGTCAGCAAAAGGAAACCTGTGTCAGGTTCCTTTGTGGGTTCCTGAGGGTAGCCTGCACAAGAGGTAAGCATTGGGTATAGGGGGTGGTATATTGGCAACTACAGCCCCACCCTTGTTGGGCAACAACTCCTACCTCATCGTGTGTGTGTTTGTATGTCCGTGTTTGTGTTCTTTGTGTATTGATGTTTGGGTATTTGTCTGTGTGTGTGTGTGTATGTGTGTGGCTGTGTGTATGTGTGTGGCTGTGTGTATGTGTGTGTGTGTATGTGTATGTGTGTGTGTGTGTGTGTGCGTGTATGTCTGTGTGTGTGCATGCAAATACATTCACAAGATACTGCATGAAGAAACTTGGAGAATGATGTGTGGCTGTGGAGTGGGCGATAGCTGTTTATTAATCCATGCATTTCAATCTTAATCAGAGCTGCATGGGAAAAACAACCAGTTCCTAATTAAAAATTAAAAGGCAGATTAACACAGAATGTTCATCAGATTCAGGATATGTTGGAGGCTCATTATTTAAAAACTACGACACATTGAAATGATGAGATAAAAGGAATGGGTTGGCTCTGTGGAGACTGGTGTTGTGATTTGAACGATGGGGATCATTAGGAGGCAATTACAGAAACAAAGCGTTGGAGAGTGGGTTGTACCTGTCAGTCTGTGCTGCGTGTGTCAGTCGCTGTCTGACACGGCAAGTGCACTAACATCGGTAAAGAACCAGAAACACCAGGGTGGGGCAGCTCGTGGCCTTTGGCAAACAGAGCAGCCCCGCCCAGGTTGACATTTCACGTCAGTCCAGATGTGTGTTTACTGCAGGGATGGGATGTGCTTTCCAGCCAATAAACAGCAGCTAAAGCAGGTCAATGTTTAAAATGCAGTACTGAAGGAATCCTGCACTATCAGTTACCCTTGAGAAGATGGTGGTGAACTGTTGCAGTCTACCTGCTGTGGCTAGACCCACAACGCCATTAATGAGGAAATTCCAGGATTTTGACCCAGCGACAGTAAAGGAATAGCGATATCCAAGTCAGGATACTGAGTGGTTTGGAGGGGAACTTGCGTCTAGTGGTGTTCTCATGTATCTGCTGCCCTTGTCCTTCTAGATGGAAGGTGTGGCCACAGGATTGGAAGGTGCTTTCTAAGAAATGTGATGAGTCACTGCAGAGCACCTTGCACATAGTACACACACTGAGTGTCGATGGTGGAGGGAGTGGATGCTTGTGGATGTGGTGCCAATCAAGCAGACTGTTTTGTCCTGGAAGATGTCAAGCTTCATGAGTGTTGTTGGAGCTACATCCATCCAGGCAAGTGGAGAGTATTCCATCACACTCCTGACTTATAGTCTTGGAAGTCAGGAAGTGAGTTACTCACTGCAGTATTCCTAGCCTCTGACCTGCTGTTGCAGCAACTGTATTTATATGATGAGTCCAGTTCAGTTTCTAGTCAATGGTAACCCCCAAGGTCTTGATAGTGGGGGTTTCAGTGATTGTAATGCTATTGAGTGTGAAGGAGCAATGGTTAGATTCTCTCTTGTTGGAGATGGTCATTACTTGGCATTTGTGTGGCACAAATGTTACTTGCCACTTTTTAGCCCAAGCCGGGATATTGTCCAGATCTTGCTGCATTCGAACGTGGACTGCCTCTATATCTGAGGAGTTGTGAATGGTGCTGAATACTGTGCAATCATCGGTGAACATCCCTATTTCTGACCTTATGATGAAGGGAAGATCATTAATGAAGCAGATGAACATGGTTGGGCCTAGCACACTACCCTGAGGAACTCCTGCAGAAAAATCCTGGAGCTGAGATGACCGAACTCCAACAACCACAACTATCTTGCTATGTACTAGGTGTGACTCCAAACGGCTGAGAGTTTGCGCTCGATACCCATTGATTCCAGTTTGGCTAGAGCTCCTTGATGCCACACTTGGTCAGATGCAGCTTTGATGTCAAGAGATTCGCACTTCACCTCTGGAATTCAACTCTTTTGTCTATGTTTGAACCAAGGCTGTAATTAAGTCAAAAGATGACCTAGCAGAAACTAAACTGTGTGTCACTGAGTAGGTTATTACTGAGCAGGTGCTACTGGATAGCACTGTTGGTGACACCTTCCATCACTTTACTGAGAGTGGGCTGATGGGATGGTAATTGGTCAAATCAGTTGAATTTGAGCCGCTTTGAGTGTACAGGACATACCTGGGCAATTTTCCAAATTGTCAGGTAGATGCCTGTGTTGTAACAGGATTGGAAAATCAGCACATTTTGGAACATAAGTCTTTAGTACTATTAGTCATAGAGTCATAGAGGTGTACAGCACTGAAACAGACCCTTCGGTCCAACGCGTTCATACCGACCAGATATCCCAACCCAATCTAGTCCCACCTGCCAGCACCCAGCCCATATCCCTTCAAACCCTTCCTATTCATATACCCATCCAAATGCCTCTTAAATGTTGCAATTGTACCAGCCTCCACCACTTCCTCTGGCAGCTCATTCCATACACATATCACCCTTTGCATGAAAAAGTTGTCCTGTAGGTCTCTTTTATATCTTTTCACTCTCACCCTAAACCTACGCCCTCTAGTTCTGGACTCCCCAACCCCAGGGAAAAGACTTTGCCTATTTACCCTATCCATGCCCCTCATAATTTTGTAAACCTCTATAAGATTACCCCTCAGCCTCCGACGCTCCACGGAAAACAGCCCCAGACTGTTCAGCCTCTCCCTATAGTTCAAATCCTCCAACCCTGGCAACATCCTTGTAAATCTTTTCTGAACCCTTTCAAGTTTCACAACATCTTTCCGATAGGAAGGAGACCAGAATTGCACGCAATATTCCAACAGTGGCTTAACCAATGTCCTGTACAGCCGCAACATGACCTCCCAACTCCTGTACTCAATACTCTTGACCAATAAAGGAAAGCATACCAAATGCCTTCTTCACTATCCTATTCACCTGCGACTCCACTTTCAAGGAGCTATGAACCTGCACTCCAAGGTCTCTTTGTTCAGCAAGACTCCCTCAGACTTTACCATTCAGTGTATAAGACCTGCTAAGATTTGATTTCCCAAAATGCAGCACCTTGCATTTATCTGAATTAAAATCCATCTGCCACTTCTCAGCTATTGGTCCATCTGGTCAAGATCCTGTTGTAATCTGAGGTAACTCTCTTCGCTGTCCACTACACCTCCAATTTTGGTGTCATCTGCAAACTTACTAACTGTACCTCTTATGCTCGCATCCAAATCATTTATGTAAATGACAAAAAGTAGAGGACCCAGCACCGATCCTTGTGGCACTCCACTGGTCACAGGCCTCCAGTCTGAAAAACAACCCTCCCTCTGTCTTCTACCTTTGAGCCAGTTCTGTATCCAAATGGCTAGTTCTCCCTGTATTCCGCCAGATTGTTGTCAAGAGCTCATAGCTTTTGCAATATCCAGTGCCTCTAACCATTTCTTGATATCACATGGAGTGAGTCAAATTAGTCGAGGCTGGGGAATACTAGAGGAGGCTGAAATGGATCATCCACTTGGCACTTCTGGCTGAAGATTGCTGTAAATTCTTCAGCCTTATTTTTTGCACTGATGTATTGGGGTTCTTCCATCTTGGAGGATGGGGATATTTGTGGACTCTTCTCCTCCAGTTAGTTGTTTAACTGTCCACCAACACTCAAGACTAGATGTGACAGGACTACAGAGTTTAGATTGGATTTGTTGATTGTGGGATTGCTTAGCTCTGTCTATCACTTGCTGCTGGTGGTGTTTGGAGAGCAGTCTTGTTTGATGGCTTCACTAGGTTGACACTTCATCTTTAGGAGCCTGGTCGAGCTCCTGACATGCCCTCCTGCAATCTCCATTGAACCAGGGTTGATCCTTGACTTGATGGTAATGGTTGAGTGGGGGATATGCCAGGCCATGAGGATACAGATTACGCTAGAATACAATTCTGCTGCTATTGATGGCCCACAGCAACTCATGGATGCCCAGATCTGAGTTGCTAGTTCTGTTTGTAGTCTGTCCCCACTGGCACGGTGATAGTGCCTCACAATGTGATGGAGGGTATTCTAAATGTGAAGGCAGAACTTTGTCTCCACAAGGACTCTGCGGTGGACACTCTTACTGATACTGTCATGGATACATGCATCCACAGCTGGCAGATTGGTAAGGATGAGGTCAAGTATGTTCGTCCCTCTTGTTGGTTCCTTCACCTTTATGACCTACTCAGCTCAGTTCGTAGTGACCCTACCAAGCCACTCTTGTTGATGGACTCTGAAGTTCCCCAGCCAGAGAACATACTGTGATCTTGCTGCTCTCAATGCTTCCTTCAAGAGGTATTCATCTTGGACGAAACTGCCTCATCAGCGAGAGAGGGCTGTGCATGATAATCCTTCGCCATGTGTTTGACCTGATGCCATGAGACTTCACAGTATCTGGAGTCAATGTTGAGCTCTCTGGGGCAACTTCCTCCTGCTAGATACAATCACTGTTCCTTCATTGTCTCTGAGTGAAAGTCTCAACAGAATTGTGAGTGTTTTTTAAAACTAATTTTTTCATGAGATGCAGATTTCAGTAATTGGGCCAACATTTATTGCCCATCTCTAATCGCTCCTAAGAAGCTGGTGGTGAACTGTCTTCTTGAATAACTTCAGCCCTTGCATATAGATACCCCACAATGTCCTCACAGAGGAAGTTCCAGGATTTTGCCTCTGATTTTGCTTCAGTCACCACTGAAGGAATGGTGATATATTTCCAAGTGAGGATGGTGTGTGAATTGCCTTTGTCTTTATAGTTGGTGGCCTTGCTCTTCTATACTCACACCTCTACCATCTAGAAGGCCAAAGGCGGCAGATACATGGGAGCTCTGCAAGTTCCCCTCCAAGCATATCACCATCCTGACTTGGAAATATATTGCAGTTCCTCCGCTGTCGCTGGATCAAAATCCTGGAACTCCCTCACGATTAGCATTGTTGCTCAAGCTACAAAACATTGCAGTTCTTCTATAAGGCAGCTCGATGCTACCTTTTCAAGGGTATCTAGTGGTGGACAATAAATACTAGCCAGGTAAAAACAATGACTGCAGATGCTGAAAATCAAATACTGGATTAGTGGTGCTGGAAGAGCACAGCAGTTCAGGCAGCATCCAACGAGCAGCGAAATCAACGAGCAGCTGCTCGTTGGATGCTGCCTGAACTGCTGTGCTCTTCCAGCACCACTAATCCAGTAATAAATACTAGCCAGTCAATGATGCCCATATCCTATGAATAAATGTTAAAAATGCCACCCTCCTTTTCCTGTGAGTGGTTTGTTCCTCAAGACGTGACATCATTGAAAATTATGAATGAATTTTCTAAATGTTTAGTGTTGTTTATCTATTGTTATGGAAGTTTCAGATTTAATTTTTTTGATGACCTGAGACTTGAATTCTTGTGGAAAATTGATTTATTTTGAGTCTGGTGGATACCTGGATTGATTTCTTAAAAGATCACTTTGGACATTGGAACTTATTTTAACAAGGAATATCTTGGAAACTACCTGGCTTCAGCTAATTAGTGCATTTGATTGCTTGTGATCACCTTCCTGAGTTTTATGACTGTCAGAAAGCTTTTTCCTGTTTGAACAGTGTTTTTGTTGCAGGCAGAGTTTTTATCCATCCAGCTGAAGGAAAGGAGCTTCCCCGCTCAGCTCTGCTGTTTCCTGCCTTGTGTCAGCGTGGTACCTGGAACACTGGTCAAGCTACTGTAATGAGAAGACTCTGAAGGAGCTTGTCTTGATACTCTCTGAATGACTGCATCTGTAATGATCCCAGAGGCAATGGTCTGGTGTCTAGTGACCTGTCCACATGTGCCAAAATGGAAGATCGACAGCCAACAGAACATTTGACAAGGTTCCTCATGGCAAACTGGTACAAAAGGTGAAGTCTCCTCATATCAGGGGTCAGCTGGCAAGATAGATACAGAGTGGATAAAATATGGGGTTGGAAAAAGTCTAGCAGGTCAAGAGGAGAAGAGGAGTCGATGTTTCAGGTCAGAACATTTCATCAGGACTGGGGAAGGGGGCTGAGAAAAAATAGAAGGGGGTGAGGCTGGGGGAGAGGTGGCTGGGAAGCTGATGGTGGATGCAATTAGGACATGGCTGTGATCCGTCAGTTGGAAGGGTGGAGCTGATAGATGGTAGGGTCAGGTTAAGAGGGCAGGGTGGAGAGGGAGGGCTGGGCCTGGGATGAGGTGGGGGGTGGGTGGGCAGATTTGGAAGCTGGTGAATTCTACAGGGAGGCCAAATGATTGTAAGGTCCTGATGTGGAAGACAAGGTGTTTTCCTCCAGTTTGTGTTGACTGTGGAGAAGGCCCCGGATGGACATTTCATTGGGGAAGCGGGAGGGGGAGTTGAAGTGGATGGCGACTAGCAGGTGGGGTTGATTGGAGTGTACAGACCATCCAGAAGGTGAGGCAGAACTGGTTTAGTCAGAGGAAAGAGAAGGTAGCCTGAGTTTCGGAGGTTTCAGAATGGAGGGCTGTGAAAGTGGAGCCACAGGTAGATAGGATCGTGAAGAAGGCGTTTGGTATGCTTTCCTTTAAAAAGCATCTGGATGGGTTTATGAATGGGAAGGGTTTGGAGGGATCTGGGTCAAATGCTGGCAAATGGGACTAGATTGGGTTAGGATATCTGGTTGGCATGGACGAGAAGGACTGAAGGGTCTGTTTCCGTGCTGTACATCTCTATGAGTCTATCTGCCAGACCTGCTGAGCTTATCCAGCAATTTCTGTTTTTGTCTCAGATTACTTAGAGGTGTAAATATTTATGCTTTCCTCTATGTGTGTTAGCATTTGCAATCTTCATTGAATAACCTTTGTTTTATAGTAAATTAAGGATTTTGTGATTATTAAAAAAACTTGGTTAATGGATGTTTTTATTCTAAGCTTAATATAGCTAAGGCATGTAATTGTCCATATTGGTAATTGGGTAAAACATTTGCATTCATATGGAGACCAGTGTAGTATTGGAATGAGAGAGACAGTGTACTATTCCAGCCTCAGTTGTGACATTACCATCAGATCTTTCATTCAGTCATGAGATATGGGCCAGGTTTGCAGGTCCAATAGTTGTTCCCAGCCATAACAGCCCCTTTAACTGACAGGGCTCGCTCAGCCATTTCAGGGGCATCTATACATTAACCAAGCTGGATGGAATTGGAGTCACATGTGGGCCAAAGCGGTCAAGGAAGGTGGATTGCTTTCCCTAAAGGATGTTAGTGAACCAGATGGGTTTTTATGCCAATGGCAATGGTTACATGTCAGCCATCAGCGAGGCCAGGTTTCAATTCCAGGATTTAATTAAAATTTTTCCAGGGTGGAAATGTCTATCACGAGGAGGTGTAATTTTAAGGTGATTGGAGGAAGGTTTAGGGGAGATGTCAGAGGTCAGTTCTTTACACAGAGAGTGGTGGGTGCGTGAAACAGTGATTGTAGAGTCAGATACATTAGGGACATTTAAGTGGCTCTTGGATAGGCACATGGAAGATAGACTGTGTATGTCGGTTAGACTGATCTTGGAGTAGGATAAATGGCCGGTACAACATCGAGGGCTGAAGGGCCTGTACTGTGCTGTACTGGTCTGTGTTCTATGCTCTATGTTCTCAGTTCTAAATGTCCTGAAACCCCAAGCCTGGATCGTAACTCCAGGTCTGTGGATGTCAAAAGAACATTGTACTCATTGGAGTTTAGAAAAATGAGAAAGGACTGTATTGAAACATATAGGAATCTGTGGAGCCTTGGACAATGTGGATGGGGAAAGATTTCTCTTCTCGCTCCATCATCTCTGAATGAACGCCTGCCCATTTCAAACAGATGAGGAGGAATTTCTTCTTTAGAGGGTCGTAAATCTGTGGCAGTCTTTATCACAGAGGACAGCTGAGGCTGAGCCATTAGTACACTCAAGGCTGAGCTAGATAGATTTCTAATAGGAGCATTAAGATTTACAGGAAAAGACAGGAAAGCACAGCTGAGGGATATCAGATCAGCCACAATCTCATTGAGTGGTGGGGCAGAATCGATGGGCTGAATGGCCTGTTTCTGCCATATCTGATGGTGTTACCACCCTGGCTTCTCTTTCACTCCCTTGCCCACGGCCTCCATCTGACGTGTTACAAACAGGATAGCAGACGTTTGGACTGAGAATGTTTAGGGATATGGTGGTCAGGGGGTACAAGACATCTCCCACACCCTCATCCCTCACTTCCAACTCCCCTCACTCCCCCTCCTTCCCCTCCGCCCTCACTGTTTTGTTTTAGTGAAAAGATTGAAGGAGAAATTTAAAAACAAATGCTGGGTTCAATGCTATCGCAACACAGAGTACAGTGTTACAACAACACTCTCCATTTATGTAGCACTTCTAACTATCAATGAATTAAGTGGAGCAGCTGAAGCAAGTTTTGACTGCTGTGACACAACGCTGGTGATGACCTGACTCCAAACTGTCACATCGGATGGCAGAAGGAAGAGAGAATTTCCATTCCTATAGCGCCTATCGCATCCTCTCGATCCCTCAAAGCACTTTGCAGCAATGAAGTACTTCGAAGTTAGTCACTGGTTGCCTGTAGGAAATGTTGCTGCCAAAGTGTGTCTGAGAGAGAGAGAGCTTAAAAATGAGAGACAGAAAGAGAGAGAAAGATAGATTGAAAATGAGAGAGAGCGATTGAAAGCGAGAGAGAGATTGAAATTGAGAGAGAAAGATTGAAAATGAGAGAGAAAGATTGAAAACGAGAGAGGGAGAGATTGAAAATGAGAGAGATTGAAAGCGAGAGAGAGATTGAAAATGAGAGAGAAAGATTGAAAATGAGAGAGAGAGATTGAAAATGAGAGACAAACAGAGAGAGAGATTTAGAGAGAGAGAAAGACAGCCCCTAAGAAAGATAGAGAGAGAGAGAGAGAGAGAGTGGGTGGGGGGATGAGAAAGAATGAGAGAAAGGGAGGGGAGGAGTGAGAGAGAACAGGAGGCTGTGCAAACAAAAAGACAAATGTCAACATTTTTATTAGAATTGCCTTGAGGTGACAGCATCTTTTTCCCCTTTTAAACGCAATCAACCTCGTGTCATTAATAGATATGATTTTGTCACCTCCTGCAATAATAGTTTAAGCAGTTAATGAAATTTTTATGCGTTGTATCTGTGGACTGGTTGAATGGATTGTCTTGGCTCTGAATTAATGTCTCCTGGACTGATGTGAGTTGAGCAGCGAGCTCCCCTCCACACAGGCTCCCTCTGTCAATCTCACTCACCGAGGCTCATATTAATTTTTCATTAAGAATCATTTCTGGCATGCATTATTTGTAAGATGAATGTGTGTTGCTGGCACAGCAGCCATGCGATATTGAAACAATCAGTCATTACCTTTAGATCATTACATCGTAAGGCAAGTGTTTGGACACACACAAGATTCTCTCTCACTTTCTTGCTCCGTCACAATCTTTCTCCCTCTCAACTTAACATTCAGGCTTGTTGTACTCTGTATCTCTTTTCCGCTCTCCTCCCTCCCTCCCCTCTCTCCCTTTCTTCAGCTGCCCATACCGACACCCTTTTTTCCCATTTAACTCTTTCCACCTCCCCCCCCCATGCCCCACATTCGTTTCATCCCGTTCCCTCATGAATTCCCAATCTAACCCCCGCACTCTCTATTTAATTGTCCCTCATAATTCAACTGCACATTAGTCCCGAGCTAATTCGGGCAGTTAGCTCAGCTGGCTGGATCGCTGGTTTGTTCAACAGCATGGGTTCACTTCCTGCATCAGCGGAGATTAACATCCTGTAGCACGATGACCCTCAGGATAAGCCACCACTAGTCTCTCTCTCTCTGCCTCATTAGGGAGCAGTCCTGTGGCCCAGTAGACCTGGTCACAATAGTCCCAACGATAAGCTGCTCGCTTTATGGATCTAAGTTATATTTCTGCTGTACCTGGTCTGAAATTGGCTGACACCCACAGGGTAGAGTAAGTTTTACTTTAAGTTTAAAACAGTAGAGGAAGCTTAACTCTGGAGCTAACCCCATGCTGGATCTGTCCTGGGAGAGTTTGATGAAGACAGTGTTGAGGAGTTTTACTTTCAGTTCAAAACAGTAGAAGGAGCTCTACTTTCAGTATAACATTGTAGAGAGAGCTTTACTCTCTAACTTTGTGCTGTACCTGTCTTGGGAGTATATATAAATGTGAGAATTAAAAGCACAATTAGGCCATTCAGCCCCTCTAACCTGCTCTGCCATTCAATAAGATGATGGGCTCAACTCCACATTGCCATCTCCCACCTTTGACTCCCTCAAGAGTTCATCAAGAATTTATCTCCATCTGCCATAAAGGTGTTCAATGATCCCACCTCCACCACTCTCTCACTCAGAGCCTTCTGAGAGAAACAATATTCTTCGTCATCGCCCTCTAAAAGGGACCCCTCTTATTTTTAAACTGTGCTCCTGGTTCTAGTCTCACTCGTGAGAGGAAGCATCCTATCAGCACCCTCCCTGTTATCTCCCCTCAGCATCTTATGTTTCAATAATTTTGTTATTTCCCTCCTAAACGCCAGTGACCATTCCTATCCGACTTCTCCTTATGAGATATAATACACGCCCCTTAATCTTAGGTCGCAGTCGAGTGAGCATTCACTGAACTGTCTCTGACACATTTATCTCCTTTCTTAAATAAGGAGATCAAACCCACTCACAACGCTCCAGATGTGATCTCACATATGTCCAGTAAAACAGAAGAACATGGTCTTTTCCCCAGGGTAGGGGAGTCCACAATTATGGGACATAAGTTTAAGGTGAGAGGGGAAAGATTTAAAAGAGGCCTTGGGGTAACTTTTCCATGCAAAGGGTGGTGCGTGTATGGAATGAGCTGCCAGAGGAAGTGGTGGAGGCTGGTACAATTACAACATTTAAAAGGCATCTGGATTGGTATATGAATAGGAAGGGTTTAGAGGGATATGAATTAAATGCTGGCAAATGGGACTAGATGAATTTAAGATGTCTGTCCGAAGGGTCTGTTTCCATGCTGTATATCTCTATGACTCTCTAATAACATCAGACTTTTATATTTAATTCCTCTTGCAATAAACATTCAATTTGCCTTCCTAATAACTTGCTGTAACTGCATACTCATTATTTGTGATTCACGTTACAGGACACCAAATACATTCACAGTGTTTGCAGGAACAAACTTTTGGCTTTCGTGTGTATCTAAATCAATGAGGAGCCTGCCCTGGGAGTGTTCGATAGGACAGTGTAGAGAGCTGCCCTTGAATTGCTGCAGTTGGGGAGGTGTATGGACATCTGATCTGCTTTTCAGGAGGTAATTCCAGGACTTTGACCTAATGAGACTGGAGGTATTTCCAAGTCAGGATGGTGAGTTGCTTGGAGGGCAACTTGAAGGTGGTGATAACCTTATGTATCTGCTTGTTCTTGTCCTTCCAGATAATAAAGCTTGTGGGTTTGGAGGGTGCTGTCAGACCAGCCTTGGAGAATGTGTGCAATGCATCCTTTGGATGGTACACACTGTATCTACTGCGGGTCAGTGGCAGAGGGACTGGATGTTAAAAGTGGTGTATGTGCTGTCGATCAAGAATTGTCTTCGTCCTGGATGGCATTGAGCTTCTTGAGTGTTGTTGAGAGCTGTACTCATCCAGACAAGTGGGAGGTATTCCATCACAATCTAGACTTACGCCACGTAGGGAGAGAGGCTTTGAGGAGACAGAGGAGATGAGATAATCACTGCAGAATTCCTAGCCTCTGATATGCTCTTGTAGTCATTGCATTTAAATAGTGAGCCTAGTTCAGTTCCTGATCAACGAGAATGTTGATGGGCTGGGGGATTCAGTGTGGAGGGAATGAATGCTTATGTTAGTGGTTGGGGTTCAAAACAAGGAAGCTGCTTTGTCCAGGATGGTGTGGAAAAGTGGAGAATATTTTGCAGTATTTCTGCTGCTAGTCCAGTACAGCTCCTGATCAATGCAATTTCAGCTGTTTCTTCAGATCACATGGGGAATTGTTTGAATACTGATGTTCTGGGTTCTCCCGTTTTCGAGGAAGGGAACATTTGTGGACCTTCTTCCTCCTGTTAGTTGTTTAACCGTCCACCGCCATCTGTGACTGGATGTGGCAGGATAGTTATGAAAAATAAGAATCTGATGCAGTTTGTAATGAGTTTGAACCTTGATTATATTATCTAATTTTAAAACATACATCATATTGTCAGTAATCAATTAAAACCACTCAAAAAACATTGCACTGAAATTCAATTAGCCCATTAAATATTTAAATTATAGAGATTACTTTTTCATATTTGATTGTTCGAAATCCTGCGATTTCGACTTAAGAGAGAGAGAGAGCATATTATTTTGTTTGAGTGAATTGGTGTGTGTATATTGCCTGCAGTCTTGTGATTGGGACGTGCCGTGGTGTGTGAGGGAGCAAGTTGACTGTCTCTGGATATTGGATAATCTTATCACACTCAGGCAGAAACGATTGGATTTAAAATCATAAAAATTGCATTTTTTAACACAAGTACAGCTCACGTAATAGGGTCTCAGTCTCAAACTGTCACTTCACATCCGCGAAGAAACATTTGAGCTGTTGTAAAAGTTTGTCTGTATTGGAGCTATCTATCATCATAGCCCCTAACACAATAAATAATCAGATATCCGCTCACCGATTCCAACCAGTCTGTCAAGCTTGATAGATGACTGCTTTTACAATACGTACTTAGTACGTTATTAAACTAAGTATTGTGATGAATTGGCTGAAATTTGCTAGAGACCACTTTCCTGATTTTAAGTATTGCCGCCACGGTATTTTTAACTGTTTGAACACTGGGCCTCACCTAGTCCCTGATGCTGTGGGCGCAGGAGGTGGGAAGCAATTCTGTTTTTCTGTAAACAGTTGGGAATTTTTTGACTGTAATCACTGGGCAGCTTTATCTCCCAGTTCTTGGCGGACTTCCGCCTTACCAGGGATCCTGCCAACAATCTTAGTGGGTACCACAGGGTGGGTAGAGACGTTGGCACTGTGTCCTTTACTGCATTGTGGAGGCCATTCGGCTTCATGCTGGCTCTCCACAGGGCAACCCAGTCCGTGCCCCTCCCCTGCTCTCCTCCCCCATCCCTCTCAGGAACCTGTTCAATTTCTCTGAGGCGTCATTATTTCCATTTCCACAACATTGGTGGGTAACAAATATTTCATCCTCACATCCCCCTCTGCCCAAAATCTCAATGTTTTGTCTCCTGTCCTGGAAACGTCAGCCAATGAGTGCGGCTTTTCAGGGTCTCCCTCATGCCTGTCACACTCTCATGCATCTCTGTCAAATCTCCACTCGGTATCCTTCAGTCTGATGAGAAAAGCCCAGTTTTCATAATTAACCTTTCAGTTACATTTCCTTATCCCTGGAACCATTCTGATAAATCCGCACCACCCCAGGCCAGCACAGTGACCCAGTGGTGCAGCTGGACAGGACATTGGTTAGGCCACTGTTGGAATATTGTGTGCAATTCTGGTCTCCTTCCTATCGGAAGGATGTTGTGAAACTTCAAAGGGTTTAGAAAAGATTTACAAGGATGTTGCCAGGTTGGAGGATTTGAGCTACAGGGGGAGGTTGAATAGGCTGGGGCTGTTTTCCTTGGAACGTCGGAGACTGAAGGGTGACCTTATAGAGGTTTATAAAATTATGAAGGGCATGGATAGGATAAATAGGCAAAGTCTTTTCCCTGGGGTGGGGGAGTCCAGAACTAGAGGGCATAGGTTTAGGGTGAGAGGGGAAAGATATAAAAGAGACCTAAGGTAAATCTTTTCGCGCAGAGGGTGGTATGTGTATGGAATGAGCTGCCAGAGGAAGTAGTGAAGTACAATTGCAACATTTAAAAGACATTTGGATGGGTATATGAATAGGAAGGGTTTGGAGGGATATGGGTCAGGTGCTGGCAGGTGGGACTAGATTGGGTTGGGATATCTGGTCGGCATGGACGGGTTGGACTGAAGGGTCTGTTTCCGTGCTGTACATCTCTATGACTCTATGACTGCAGCCTCACACTACCCAGGGACCCAGGTTTACACAAAGCCAGTACTGTATGACCGCCCCTCCTCACTTACTAAGCTTATTTACATGTTCTGAAAAATGGAGGAGAGAAGATAGGAGTAGGGAACAGAAAATGAGGATTTAATACATGGCATAACCGTCGCAGCTCAACATGGAGACGCAGAGAGCAACAAGCAGAAACACAAACTACATCTTGACAGAAGCAGAAAAACCCAAGAGTAGAAGCTTTCAGGATTCCGAGCAACGTGGGCAATGGTGAGATGTGACATTTGGGTAGCATGGTGATTAGCACTGTTGCCTCACAGCACCAGGGGCCCAGGTTCGATTCCAGCCTCGGGCGACTGTCTGTGTGGAGTTTGCACACTCTCCCCGTGTCTGCGTGGGTTTCCTCCGGGTGCTCCAGTTTCCTCCCACAATCCAAAGATGTGCAAGTTTGGCAGATTAGCCATGGGAAATACAAGGTTACAGTGATGGAGGGTGGGGTTCTGGGTGGAATGCTCTTTGGAGGGTCGGTGTGGACTCGACGGACCGAATGGCCTATTTCTACACTGTAGGGATTCTCTGACCTTCACATCTTTCCTAAAGCGTCATAGCCAGGACTGAATGCTGTGTTCCACTTGGAACCTCATTGGAGATTTAGAAAGGTCCAGGATAATTTATACTGAAGTCCAAGATAACCCCCATCTCAGTTTGGGGAACAAGTCCAACTCTCGCACTCCAGGAACGTGGTTCAATTTTCCATAACATCCAATGACCTCACCAGGACAAGTCATTGGGATTCTCCCTTCTCTACCCTGTGCCCACCCTCTGCATCAATGTGGCAGAAGGGCATTCCTGATGAAGGGCTTTTGCCTGAATCATCGATTCTACTGCTCCTCAGATGCTGCCTGACCTGCTATGCTTTCCCAGCGCCACTCTAATCTTGCCTCTGCATCAATGTGTCATTCAACTTTCAAAAGCAACCTCTGCACAATTGTCCTTTTGCAGTGCTGCTGGATAATGGGAACATTAGATGCCCCCGAGCTGTCTGCACAAGCAGCAGAAAGTGTGGACAGGCTGGAGCAGCTTTCCATTGGCGAGAGAGGGGGATGAGAAGATATTTGGGGATTATAAATTTATAAGGGACCAAGATGGGGATATTGCTGAGCTGCTATGGGTTTGCCCTGCGTTTGTTCCTTGTTTTCTGCTCCCCTCTCCTATCTTCTCTCCTCCATATTTCAGAACATATAGATAAATATAGGAGGGAGGAGAGAAAGGACATATTTCCCTTTGCAGAGAGGTCAGGAACAGAGATTTAAAGGATAAGAGGGGAATTATGAAGGATCTCTTCATCCAGATGGTGTTGGGGGATAATGACTGAGAGCATGATTTTGGCAGATTTTAAAAATATTTGGGGATGCCCTTTAAATATTGTAACCTTCAGTTCTTCAGACCAAGAGCAGCAAGCAGGGTCTTCGCTAGATCCCTCTTTATCAACCAGCACAGAGATGATGGGCTGAGCGGTCTCCTTGTGCTATAAACCTCTCCAGGTCTCATTGCTCCTTCTCTCCACTGAGTGAGAGCCAGGAGTGTGTTGGAGTAATTGTGTCTGCAGGCATCAAAGGAATGGGCAAGGGTTTCAGCAGCTGATCAGTTAAGACAAGTGCAGCCAAAGGAACTGCTATGGAAATGGGAATCAGGGCTCATGGTAACTTGGAATGATCAACATCACAGTCTGATGTAGCCTTAGTCACCCAAGACTGGGATCATTCTCTCACCTTCCTTCACTCTGTCTGTCCCATTCTGTCCCTCTATCCCTCAATTCTGCACTCTGTCAGACTGTCTGTCTCACGGACTCTCTCTCTCTCTCTCTCTCTTCCTCTGTGTGTCAATTCCACTGCCTTTCTCTTCCTTTCTCTCTCTCTGTATCAGTGTCTAATCTCTCACTCACAGTCTCTTTCTCAGTCCCCCAGCTCTTAATATTACTCTATGTATCCCACACACTATGTTCTCTTTGTGAGTCCCTCTTCTCTTATCCTCTATCTAAGTCCCTCCATGCCCCTCAGGCAATGTCACTCCATCTCTCTCTCTCTCTCTCTCTCTCTCTATCCCTTTTGTCTTTCATTCTCTCTCCCTCTTCCTATCTCTCTCTCTTTGTCTCTCACCCTACAGCCCCCTCTCTTTCATCTCTCATTCCCTTTCCCTCGATCTCTCGTTCTCTCTATCTCTCTCAGACTTTTGTTCCCTCTCTTTCATTTCCCCTCTTTCACTCTCTCTATCTCTGTCAGTCTCCCCTCTCCCACCCCCCCACCTTTCTCATGGATTGTGTACTGAGATGGATGGTGTACTGAGATACACAGAGATAGATCAACACCGCCCTCTTCTGGGTATGTTAAGATCTGCAGGGGTCAGTATGGGACATCATTGGCTCTGTTGTTGCCATCGGGAATAGACAGTATAAACCTTACCGTCCTCACCCAGAGGACATCCCAAGGTGGTTCATTATGGGGTTATTTAGGAGTAGAGGCACAGGGTGACCCAGGAGCAATTATTTAAATCCTTGCAAGCATCTTATTGAGTGCGGGGCACCTTTCAACATTATCAAGACTCTGAACATTGTCAACCTTTTCTCACCAGTGTGAACAGCAATGCCTCATCCTGACTCTGTAAAACAGCATGTAACTCCTACAGAAACAGTCTGACTGTGGAGTGGTACAACAACTGGACAGAGCTGTCTATTATATTGTGTGTGAGCATCGGGAGGGCACACGCAAGTACCATCTGTGTTGCATACGTGATTCCCACCAGTGTGTTTGACATATGCTGAGAGTGGCATCATAGGTTCCATTAGTATGATGTATAAGTTTATTTTAATTCATTCATGAGTGGCCCTGGTGAACCCAAACTGAGTGAGCATGAGCAGCTTATTCCTGATGAAGGGCTTTTGCCCGAAACGTCAATTTCGCTGCTCCTTGGATGCTGCCTGAACTGCTGTGCTCTTCCAGCACCACTAATCCAGGGATGGAGTGTTCTGTGCATTGTGATGTTATTCTATCTGTGTCACTTCCTCCAACCCCCTGGGATTTCTGAGCTCCCCTAATTCTGGACTCTGAAGCATCCCAATTTCAACCACTCCTCCAAATGTGGCTATGGGTTCGATTGTGAAGGCTGGTATGTTGACAATTCCCTTGCTGCCTGTCCTCTATCTCTCCTTTATTCACCAATAAAGCTGCTCCTTATTAGGGTCTTCCACAAACCTATCTTAATTTTGTCTGACATAGCTTAATGTCAACACCCAGTCTTGGGGTCTTCTATTGAATTTTGAACTTGCTTCATAACTACAAGTTGCTGGAGACCACTTGTGCTCTGTATCAGGATAACTGGCTTCATCTACATGGGCACCGAAGCTGGGGAATGGGAATTTGCCCATTGCCAGTCTCTGGTGGCTATAGAGGACAGAGTGAGTGTGATGGATGCTGCCTGAGATTGATACTGTGAGAATTTGCACCACTTGGAACCACACATGAAGATTGAGTTATTAATAGGGTCCTAGAAATGGCTCAGTGTCCGTCAAACTGCAATGGTATCATCTTCAGACGGTAGGGCAAGCAGATGCAGAAAAGTTTAAAGTTCTAGTCGTCCTGACACCAGCTCGCACCAGATTCTTTCCTTTGAGGAAGAACTCCTTGTCAGGTGTGGATCTGTCTCGGTGAAGACCTTCTCTCGAGTAGCGAAGCACAAAATGGGACAGCTGATGATTGGTTCACGGAATGAGATGTCAGGCTGTGATTTGGGACGAGTCTCAGAAGCAGGAGAGTCCATGTTTATCTCAGATCCAGGACCAAAACCAGAACTAGACATGGTGCTCACATCAAGGTGACCGTGTGGGCGGCACGGTGGCACAGTGGTTAGCACTGCTGCTTCACAGCGCCGGAGACCCGGGTTCAATTCCCGCCTCAGGCGACTGACTGTGTGGAGTTTGCACGTTCTCCCCGTGTCTGCGTGGGTTTCCTCCGGGTGCTCCGGTTTCCTCCCACGGTCCACAAATGTGCAGGTCAGGTGAATTGGCCATGCTAAATTGCCCATAGTGTTAGGTAAGGGGTAGATGTAGATGTAGGGGTATGGGTGGGTTACGCTTCGGCGGGGCGGTGTGGACTTGTTGGGCCGAAGGGCCTGTTTCCACACTGTAAGTAATCTAATCTAATCTAATCTTCTCATTTATCAGAATTGGGCACCTGACAATGTCGTTTTTTGAAGAGATTTGTAAGGGTTTCCTGTTATATTTTAAATGCCAATCTCACCCACTGCTGTCGAACATTAACTCTGCAAGACCTGACCACTGTTAAACTCCTCACCTCCATCACCCACCAAATCGAGAGGCAGTGAAATCCCTAACACTGGTATGGAAGGGCATAGAATAAATAGACAAGGTCTTTTTCCTGGGGTGGGGAATCCAGAACTAAAGGGCATAGGTTTAAGGTGAGAGGGGAAAGATTTAAAAGGGACCTAAGGGGCAACTTTTTTACGCAGAGACTAGTGTGTATGGAATGAGCTGCCAGAGGAAGTGGTGGAGGCTGGTACAATTGCAACATTCAAGACATCTGGATACATGGACATGAAGGGTTTAGAGGGATATGGACCAAATGCTGGCAAATGGAACTAGTTTAGGTTAGGATATCTGGTTGCCATGGACAAGTTGGACTGGAGGGTCTGTTTCTGTACTGTACCTCTCCATGACTCTATGACCTAATAGTCTTGTACAGTCATGGACTTATTATAGTTATGCAGTGGGAGACCACTCTGCCCAGCAGGTTAATGCTGGCCCTCTGTAGAGCAATCCAGTCAATGCCATTCCCCTGCTGTCTCCATCCTATCCCAGAGAGTTTATCCCCCTCAAGAACCCGACCAATTTCCTTCTGAAATCATTCCATCCTCTCTTTACCAGAAAATTCTAGATCATTGTGATTCACTGCGCAAACTTTCCTTACATTTCTGCTGCGGAGAAAGGGAAGACTGCAGATGCTGGAGATCAGAGTCGAGAGTGTGGTGCTGGAAAAGCACAGCAGGTCAGGCAGCATCTGAGGAGCAGGAGAATCAGCGTTTCAGGCATAAGTCCTTTATCAGGAATGAGCCATGTGGGCTGAGGAGTGGAGAGATAAATGGGAGGACAGGTGGGTCTGGGGGGGAAGGTAGCTGGAAATGCGATAGGTGGATGAAGGTGGGGGTAATGGTGATCAATCAGAGATGAAGGTGGAGTGGATGGATGGAGAGGAAGGTGGACAGGTCAGGAGGGCAGTGCTCAGTTGGGAGGTTGGATCGGGGATAAGGTGGGGGGAGGGGAATTGAGGAAACTGTTGAAATCCACATTAATCCTTCCCCCCTATCCACTCCACCCTTCCCTCCAACCTATCACCTTCTCCCCACCTTCATTCACCAATCGTACCCTAGGCTACCTTCCCCCCACCCCACTTCCATTTATCTCTCAACATCCCCCCCCCCCACCACACCCCCGGCTCACAGCCTCATTCCTGATGAAAGGCTTATGTCCGAAACGTCGACTCTCCTGCTCCTCGGATCCTGCCTGATCTGCTGTGTTTTTCCAGCACCACACTCTCAACTCCCATTCCTGCTGTATCTCTTGCCAAAAACTTTAATCCATGGAAATCTTGCAGCAATATCAATCCAAACCTGACATAGTCTTGCACATCCATTTTTCCCTCAAACAGCTCCAAAACCTTGTAATCCAAATCCCCCATCCCTGGAAACCATTGTAATATATCCTCTATCACATAAATCTATGTGTGCATATGCACACACGTGCACACAAATGTATAATCGCACTCACACAATCAAAAACACACACAACATAAACACACACACACAAAAAGACATTCATAAACACACACAGACATGCACGCACAGACACGCACGCACACAAAGGCATTCATAAACACACAAACACACACACCACATGCACACAAAAATATATTTATAAACACACACACATACACACACACACACACACATATGTATAAATCTCGAGAAAATGTTGTAAGATTATGTCAAGACCTTTCACTTTCTCTGCTGCTACTTTAACAATCTGGAACATAAGCCAACAGGGTCCAGGCAATTCATCCAGTCGAAGTAGAGCCGGCCTTTCCAGTACCTCCTCTCTTTCAATCTTTATCTCATTACCTTTACTCTCTTTGCCTCAAGTAACTTTGCACCACCCTTCCCTTCCTCAGTAAACATCAATACAAAGTTCTCATGATGTATTCCAGCTTTGTCCTGCACCTGTGGGGATGTTCTGCTTAACCCTAAAGGGACCAATCTATGTCTTTTGACTTGCTTGGCATTTGGTAGAATACTTTTGGATTCCCTTTTCTGTTGTCATTCTTTCAATCTAACAGGTGTTCTATTCTTCACTTTCCAAACTCACTCAGGCCCTGTGCTGTGTACCGTGACATTTGCTCTACATTTCTCAATGGAAACACAATAATGTTTTAAAAGTGCCTCATTCTTGAGATGTGGGCGTCGCTGGCTATTCTGGAATTTTTTGCCTCTTGCTAATTGCTTGTGAGAAGATTGTGGTGAGTGACCTTCCTGAACACAGTACCCAGGAGGAGCAGTGCAGATGGAGCCAATCGCGACGACCTGCACCTCTCGGGTTTTCTGGGGTTTATTTGCCTGTCAGGTTGGGATGGTCAGTGTCCAAAGCAGCTAGGCTATCACCCAGACCTAGTCGTATGAACTAATCAGGAGACAGTGAGGACTGCAGATGCTGGAGAGTCAGAGTCGAAAAGTGTGGCACTGGAAAAGCACAGCAGGTCAGGCAGCATCCGAGGAGCAGGAGAGTCGATGTTTCGGACATAAGCCCGTCGTGAAGGGTTTATGCCCAAAACGTCAACTTTCCTGCTCCCCGGATGCTGCCTGACCTGCTGTGCTTTTCCAGCGCCACACTTTGTGACAATGAACTAACCAGTCAATGACTGCTGTTATGCTGAAAAACAGCCATCAACAAGGTCTTGGAAAGAATAAATACACCACCTCCTGTGTCCGGTTTAAAATTTGTGTTCCTGCCATTGACGAAGGTATCTGAATAATAGAATTCCCATTGTTAGTGTGCCTTCTCCCCAAGAAAGATACATCTTGTTTTTCAGGATTGGATCCTCACATGGGATTAGGTTTTGCAAATAATGGGAATGATTATGTTAATGATGATCATAGAATCCCTACAGTGTGGAAATAAGGCTTTCGGCCCAACAAGTCCACACCAACCCTCCAACGTGTAACCCACCCAGATCCTCCTACCCTACATTTACCCCTGAGTAATGCACCTAACCTACACATCCCTGAACACTAGGGGCAATTTAGCAAGGCCAATTCACCTAACCTGCACATCTTTGGATGGTTCGAGGAAACCACACAGATAATGTGCAAACTCCACACAGACAGACACCTGAGGTTGGGATTGAACCCAGGTCCTTGGTGCTGTGAGGTAGCAGTGCTAACCACTGAGCAACTGTGCTACCCCTGCAACAACAGTACCTTCTCATTCTGGAAGGTAAAGTCACCATAGTCCCACTCTATTAATAGAGAGATGACGGGCGGTGGTTTAACTTGACGGTTACCATGCTTCAAGCAAGGGGAGGGGTTGAGAAGGAGAGCCCTTCATGGTCACTTCAGCCAGTGCAGGAATTGAATCTGCACTTTTGACATCGCTCTGCACCCCAAACTATTTGTCCAGCCAACTGAGCTAACTGACCCCTCTTTCAAAGGGGTTTTTTAAAAGATGAAGTATGTCTGGAATGAATAGTCATATATTATCAAAACCTGGGACAAGGGGAGCAGAAGAACTATAGACAGAGCTGCATATTCTATATTTTAAAAGGTAAATAAAAGTTTAGCACAGCCACAGAGAGTTAGACAATCAGTTTTTTTTTCTCATTCATTCATGGGATGTGGCTGGATCACTGGCTGGGTCATCATTTATTGCCCATCCCTAGTTACCCCGTGAGAAGGTGTGCTGTCTGCTTGAACTACTGCAGTCCTTGTGGTGCAGGGACACCTATTGTGCTGTTAGGGGATTACACTTAGATAAGGAAGAGCAGAGGTGCAACAGACTCAGAGTAGGACCAGTCAAGGTAAAAAAAGCAACTTCAAAAGTCCACCCAATACCAAGTCATCGCGGTGGTGTTACAACCCAGTTGGGAAAGTGCAGTGATTCTCCTTCCTGTAGGTTTCACTTCTTCACAAGAGGCGTAGAATGTTTGGTACACTAATTACAAAGTAACTGTTATTGGTTGAAGGCCTCAGTTCACAGCAGCTAGTGAGAGGAAAAAATAACCAGCTTTATTCAGGTTTCAGGGTCTCTTACTGCAGAGCGTGAGACACACCACTCACCCTTCCAGCAGTCCAAAGGCTTCTCATTGTATCATTCACACCCACAAACTATTCTGCTGCTCAAGAACCAACCAGAGAGTTGTCACCAGGCTGAACACCAACTAGCCACAAAACGACGTGACCCTCTTCCACTAGTGTCCTTACATACAGATGAGGAAGGACACCACTTCGACTGGGACAACACATCCATCCTAGGACAAGTTAAACAGAGACATGCACAAGAATTCCTAGAAGCATGGCATTCCAACCAGAACTCTATCAACAAACACATCAAGTTAGACCCTATCTACCACCTCCTGAGGAAAAAAAACAGGAAATGACATCACCATAGGACATGACAACTCCAACCCAAAGAAACCCAAACATATAAATAGAAAGCAGGAATCATGTACAGTGCTTCACCTGAGGCCCACTGAAGATGTTACCTAGTAGGGTGACAAAACATTTGGAAATGAACCTTACAGCTCAGAAAGCAAACCTACATCCACAAAGTTTCATTGCAGTTTAACCATCCAGCTAACTGATCCCTTGTTAAAGGTACTGCCATTCATAGAAGCACAGAATCCCTACAGTGTGGAAACAGGCCATTTGGCCCAACAAGTCCACACTGACCCACCGAACAGTAACCCACCCAGACCAATTCCTCTACCTTATTACTCTACATTTCCCTTGACTAACCCACCTATCCCTGAACACTATGGGCAATTTAGCATGGCCAATTCACCTAACCTACACATCTTTGGATAATGGGAAGAAACCGGAGCACTCAGAGGAAATCCACACAGACACAAGGAGAAGGAGAACCTGAGGCTGGAATTGAACCCGGGATTCTGGTGCTGTGAAGCAGCCACGCTAACCACCATGCCACCTAGTCTGTAAGGAGAGGTCAGAAAGCGGAGCAGCAGCAGCAGCACAGGGTGAGTATAAAACTGACTGAGCTCAGAGAGCACGGTCTAGTCTATGGGGAGTGAGTGGTGGGAGCAGCAGCAACTATTGTGATGAAATTACATAAACATTTCTAGTAAAACCACATATTCATTAATACTTCTGATATCTCATTTAGTTTTAGAATGAGAATTCTATTGGAGCACTCACTTTTGCTGTTATTAGCAACACTTGTCCTTTTCCTAGGATATGTCCTTATAAGTTACGCTTGCTTTAACGAATTCACTTCTGGTTAAATTTATTACTAACAAAGCCAATTTCAGGTTGCTGAAAAAAGCCTTATACTGATCTCACACTCTTCCCATATGTTACTATATCTTGCAATGTCAACCAAATAAACCACATAGTGATAGTTTATCAACTACAACTTGATTCGTAGGCCTTTGGAATGTAGTTTAGCATCACATGCCATTGTTATAATGCATTTAGTATTATTATCATGACTTGGATCTGCATATCCTCATTGGGAGAGAGCTAGAAACCATTCTGCTGTAATCTAGCAGAGATTTCTTGATTAATTGCAAGCTAGACTCTTTCAGGAACCTGTCTTTATCAGGTTATAGCTACATGTGATCACATATCATCTGACATCACTGATGGTGCACTCAAACAATTAGCACAATATTGTCTAACCTCTTACACAAAGCCCCCCATCTAAGTCCATACAGTGATTAGACACTTGCTCTGGTCCAGCAGAAAAAATTGGCTTCTCATGATATTAAAGCCATGTCTTGCAGATAACTATAGGGCAGCTGAGACTGCTACCTCAACTAGGCCTCTCACGTCTGGTTATGACAGGGGGTGGGGTCTTCTATTGCCATCCTGTGGAATGAGACCTGCTCACAGCCTCAGAGGGGACTTGCAAGGGAGTTACCATCAAACCGTGGGGCCGTCTGCACTTGGAAATTCTCCATTTTGACAGGGTGGCAGTAAGAAGGGAATGGAACAGGATAGCAAACCATGGGTGTTGGGGTTCGATCAGTGGTGGGGAGGGTGGAATATTTTCTCAATGGTGGAGGTGGGGGAGTTTGAGGGGGGTGGGAGTGGGTGTGGAGGTGTGGGTGGGTGCTGAATGAGAAACTGGCACCAAAACTCAGGAAGAAGAAAGAGCTTAACCAAGCCAGCAGCAAGAGTGGCCAGCTGATGCATGGGGCCAGCTGGCAAAAATAATTACGCCAGGTTTCCGGTAATTAGCTTGCCCCAAGTTGGGCCACGTAGAAGCCAGTGTTACTACTCAACATTTTCAGGAGAAAAACTAATGGAACAATGGGATTTGCTTATTCTGGTTGGTCCCAGTGTATGAAAGGACAATGTGTACTCATGATCTAAGGGCCCGGATATCAGTGTGATGTTGTGTACAATGGTGAAAACTGAAATTGGAAGAGACTTTGTGAACTGTGAGCCTATGCTCCACTTCAACTGAGGAAAATTCAATGAGTTAAACCTTATATAAATCATATAAATTCTGCAAATTGTCTTTTTTGTCACTTGATTCGTCTCTCATTTTTGTGACATTTAGCGTTTTATTTCAGATGTACTTATTCCTCCTTCTAGTTTCTTTTGTCATGTCAATATTGGATATAGCACACTATTGAATAGACAGGAGTAAAGGATTAAGGAAGGATTTATTTAACTCTTTGGTCACAACATAAAATAGACATTCAGTAACAGGCAGGTGAGCGAGATAAAAGAGCAGGTCGGAGAACTGGAACAATTTGGGTGATGTCAATTTATTTTATGATGTGCATTTGAAATCTTTAGATTTTATTGAGGAAGGCATTATTTTCACAGCAACCCCAGTGTTTCCAAACCCTCAGTATGTTTCCTGACAGACTGACCATCTTAGAGTGCCAGGGACCAATTGGCAGGCACTGAATGAAGAAAGAATTCATTCTCTGGACCAGGGCTGAATTTCAAAGTCCATAAGACAGAGAAGCAGAAGTCAGCCACTCGGCCCATCCAATCTGCTGCACCATTCGGTTAGATCATGGGTGATCTGATAATCCTCAACTCCACTTTTCCGTATCTCCCCATAACTCCTGACTCTTGTACTGATTAACAATCTGTCGAGCTCAGCCCTGAAAATACTGAATGACTCAACCTCAACAGCCCTCTGTGGTAAAGAATCCTACAGATTGACCACCCTGTGAGGAAAGAAAATCTTCTTCACCTCTGTCTTCAATGTGTGATTCCTTACTCTGGGTTTAAGCCCTCTGGTCTTGGACACTTCCATAAAGGGAACAACCTTTCTGCATCTGCTCTGTCAAATCCCCCCTGGGATCTTATGTGATTCAATAAGGTCGTCTCTCTTTCTTCTGTATTCAAATGAGTGCAGTCCCATTCTACTCAACCTGCCCTCACAAGACAGTCCCTCCGTTCGTGGTATCAGCTGAGTGAACTTTCTCTGGGCTCCCTCCAAGCCAGCATTTCTTTTCTTAAATAAAGGGCCGCTTTCGAATCTTGACCTCGCCAAATGCCCCTATAAGTGAGAAAAGTATCAAGAATTTAAATTGGTCAGTTATTGAGGTCCAGTATTAGTGAATTGGCATTAGCATAGTTTCACTCGTATAGTCAGCATTGACATAGTGATCCACTTCTAGACACAGTTATTGCTGCAATTCATGTGATGCTCCAAAACTCATTTACAGTGAAAGACTATGCCATCAGTCAGGGGCTATAGCTCACTGTTTGTACCTCCATGATCTGGAACCATTTGGCAATAACTCTGGTTAGTTGTTTTGGTAAGACATACCATGCTCATGCTGATACTGAGCTCTCTGCATTCTCTTCGCCTCCCAATCTCCTCATCCCTCTTTCGAAACTGCAGAAGGAGTGCTGGAGGTGGGATGGGTTGCTAGGGAACTGCTGCATCACAGAGGGTCTTCCCATTTCTTCCATCTGTTCTCAAGTTTGGGAACCTGGTTGGCATCTGAATCCAATTCCCCTTCTGTGGGCAGCACTGTGGCTCAGTGGTTAGCACTGTTGCCTCACAATGCCAGGGACCCGCGTTCAATTCTGCCCTCAGGCAACTGTCTGCACAGCGTTTGCATGTTTTCCTGGTGTCTGTGTGGGTTTCTAATGGGTGTTCCAATTCTCTCCCACAATGTGTAGGTTAGGTGGATTGGCCAGGCTAAATTGTCCAGGAATGTGCAGGCTAAGTGTGTTAGCCATGAGAAATATGGGGTTATGAGGATTAGGTGGGGCACTTAGTCTGGATGGAATCATTTTCGGAGGTTGGTGTAGACTCGATGGGCTGAATGGCCTCTATCTGCACTGTGGGAATTCTGCTCTCTGGTTCCTTTAAAGCTAAAATGATCTTGTGTGGATGAGGTTATCCGGTTTTCTGGTCTAACTGGAAGAGTCTTGCTGAGTAAAGAGGAGGATGCTTATTGTATTTCTGCAACTGTTTACAGAGTGCACTGATGTTACCTGCATTCCTACAGAAACCATTAGGAGACCATGAAACCGAGGGCTATCTCAAACAAGTTCCTTCTTTACCCTGACCAAGTCCCCATCACACCATCACTGTGGGCGGTGCGTACTGCACACAATCAAATTTAGCCCTTTCGGGCCCAAACACAACCGTTGGCATCCGCTCGATTCTGGCATTGGTCAGCTGTCTACCTCAAACCTCTTTTCATTAAAATGGACCTTTTCTTCTAGAGAAGGGAAGTAGACGGTCAACAAACAACCATTATCTCATGGTGTATCATCATTGCTAAGATCTAAAAGACTATGAGAAAAATAACTTTACCCCTTGTAGTTTGGACACTTGATCTATGAATTTTGTTTATCCTGTCTGTATTCGTTACCCATATGTGTTAAATTGTCTTATGTCTTAATTGTGAATGTGTGTGTGTGTGTGTGTGTGTGAGAGTGTGTGTGTGTGTGTATCTGTGTGTGTGTGTCTGTGTGTATCTGTGTGTTTGTGTGTGTGTATGAGTGTGTCTCCATGTGTATGTGAGAGTGTGTGGGTGGGAGTGTGTGTGTGTGTGTGTGTGTGAGAATGTGGCTGCATGTGTGTGTGAGAGTGTGTGGGTGTGAGTGTGTCTGCGTATGGGTGTGATTGTCTGCATGTGTCTGCGTGTGCCTGTGTATAAGAGAGTGTGAGTGTCTGTGTGTGAGTGTGTGTGTGTCTGTGTGTATGTGTGAGAGTATGTGTGAGAGAGTATCTGCACGTGTGTGTGAGAGTGTGTGGGTGTGAGTGTGTCTGCGTGTCTGCACGTGTGTGTGTGAGAGAGAGAGCGTGGTTGCATGTGTGTGTGTGGGTGTGAGTGTGTGGATGTGAGTGTGTCTGCGTATGGGTGTGTGTGTCTTTGTGTGTTTGTGTGTATGAGAGCGTGTGACTGTGTGTATGAGAGTGTGTGAGTGTATGCGTGTGTATGAGAGTGTGAGTGTGTGTGTGTCAGTGTGTCAGTGTGTGTGTGCGTATATGTGTATATGAGAGTGTGTGTGTCTCTGTGTGTGTATGTCTGTGTGTATGTATGAGAGTGTTTGAGTGTGTGTGTGTCTGTGTGTGTGTGTGTCTGTGTGTGTGAGTGTGTGTGTATGTGACTGTTGGTGGTTTTGAAGGGATATAATTTAAATTGTAGATTAGGAATTCATTATTTTCTCTTCCTTTTGTTAAAGTTAATTGTTTTACACTAAATAGAGTTGTATTCTGTGAATGTGTCAGTGAGAGGGAGCTGGCCACTGACAGTCCGAGGTGTGCTGAACAAGAACCAAACTCTGAGTCCCAGTCAGTTGCTGAGCCTCTGGTCTTGTCTGTGAGGTGGCAGATGTTGGATGTCTAGTGCCAGGTATGTGGAGATGTGACAAAGATAACGGAGGTTTGGGGCTCCTGGAACTAGCATCAGAGGTGTCCATCCAGATGACAGATCCTTAGATCATCCACTCACAACAGCGCATGGCTCCCCCCATTGACATATCGGTGACTGTCATAAGCCTACACATTGCTGAAGACATCATGAAGATGCGCTCTGATCTACTCTCCATGCCCCTACCCCTGTGCTGAGGAACCCAGAGCCAGAGTAATAGTGGGGCACAAGGAGACTTCCAGCTAATGACTCCACTCGGGAAAACAGAGAGGGCCAACTGGACCCCATGACAGGGCCATACGAATAACCAACACCATCAGCAGGTACCTCTAATAGAGACAGCATCTCCACTGCTTTTGGCAAAGATACGCTTGAGGATCACTGTGACAGATAAACCTGCAGCCACTGTCCAGAGATCCTCATGGCCTCAAGTGACCAGAGCAGGGCTGTCAAATCCTCCCAGGTGAGGGACACATTGGTCAGCACCAGTTCCTATTGCATCTGCCAGTGAGGGAGGAATACCACATCATAAGTACAGAAAATAGAGTTTTTTTTAAACAAATGCACAGTGGATATACTTTAGTACCTCAAAATTTGCATTTCTTGCAAAAGGCAATAAAGTTCCGTGGAGGTGAATCATGCGTTGATTGAATGTTCTTGAGAAGAACTCTAGTATCTGAGGATGGGTTGTGTTAAGATAGTTAGCATTTGAAAGCACGCAATCAGTCCATCAGAAGATAACAAACTGGTCCTGGGAGGAGCGAACCCAGAGTTGTGGGGGTGTCCTACAAGTTCCCCATGTGTTCACCAGAGCTGCAGGGGACCCCTGAGTCACTGTTCTTGGTGTTAACAACAGCTAGCTGAAGTCATAATAATTATTTGGTGTCTGACAAGAAACAATCATATTTCTTATATATGGGGTAAAAACAATGACTGCAGATGCTGGAAAGCAAATACTGGATTAGTGGTGCTGGAAGAGCACAGCAGTTCAGGCAGCATCCAATGAGCAGCAAAATCGACGTTTCGGGCAAAAGCCCTTCATCAGTAATATATAACTAGCTAATAAAGTAATATGAAATATACCTTTACTGTTTAGGCAAATCAGAATCTATATTTTGCCTGAGGCATAGTGTGGGCATCTTCCCCACATGGTATCAGAAATTTGACACCATCCAGGATAAAGCAGCCCACTTAATTGACACAACATCCACAAGCTTTACTCTCTCCACCACCAATGCTCAGTAACAGCGGTGTGTACAACATCCACAAGCATTCATTCTCTCTTTCACTGACGCGCAGTAATAGCGGTGTATACAAGATGCACTGCAGAAATTTAACAAAGAGCCTTCAACAATACCTTCCAAACCCACGACCAATTCCATCTAGAATGACAAGTGGAGCTGATACATGGGAACTCCATCAACTGCAAATTCCCCTCTGAGCACAAAAACAGCTCTTTTCTTTTGAGATTACTTACAGTGTGGAAACAGGCCCTTCGGCCCAACAAGTCCATAGCGGCCCACCAAAGCGTAACCCACCCAGATCCATTCCCCTACATTTACCCCTTCACCTAACACTACGGGCAACTTAGCATGGCCAATTCACCTAATCTGCACATTTTTGGATTGTGGGAGGAAATCGGAGGAAACCCACGCAGACACGGGGAGAATGTGCAAACTCCGCACAGAGAGTTGCCTGCGGCGGGAATTGAACCTGGGTCTCTGGCGCTGTGAGGCAGCAGTGCGAACCACTGTGCCACCGTGCTGCTCCTATTTTCTCAGGAGATGAAGGAAATCCGGCATGTCTGTAAAGACTGTTGCCAATTTTTATTGCTGCACCACATCATTCTATCCAGATAAATCATGGCTTGGTATGGCAACTGCTCTGCCCTGGACTGTAAGAAACTGCAGAGTGTTTTGAACACAGCTCAGTCCATCACATAAGCCCAACGTTCCATCCGTAGGCTCCATCTACACTTCTTGTTGCCTCAGCAAGGCAGCTACCATCATCAAAGACGCCCTCCATTCCAGTTATAATCTCTTCCGTCAGGCAGAAGATGTAAAAACGTACACACATGTACCAACAGATTCAAGAACAGTTTCTTCCCCTGCTGTTATTAGACTTATGAATGGACCTCTCAAATTTTAAATTTAATGTTGATCTTGCTCTTTGTGCACCTTCTCTGCTGTCATAACATTGTGGCCCTCACTCGGGTGCACGGTGGCTCAGTATTTAGCACTGCTGCCTCACAGCGCTAAGGACCCAGGTTTGATTCTAGCCTCGGGCAGCTGCTCATCTGGAGTTTGCACATTCTCCCCGCGTCTGCGTGGGTTTGTTCTGGTTTCCCTCCACAATCCAAGATGTGCAGGTCAGGTGAATTGGCCATGTTAAATTACCCATAGTGTTAGGTGCATTAGTTAGAGAGAAATGGGTCTGGGTGGGTTACTCTTCGGAGGGTCGGTGTGGACTTGTTGGGTCAAATGGCTGTTTCCTCGCTGTAGGCGATCTAATCTACTTTGTTTCATGACCCTAACACACTTTGTAGGGTACGACCTGCATGCAAAATGAAAACTTTTCGGTGTACCTAGGTATATGTGACAATAATAAATCAAATCAAAACAAATCAAAGCCACTCACCATCCTGACTTGGAAATATATTGCCATTCCTTCACTGTGGCTGTGTCAAAATCCTGGAATTCCCTCTCTGGTGGCATTGGGGGTCAACCCACAACAAAAGAACTCCGCTAGTTTAAAAAGGCAGCTCACAACCACCTTCCCAAGGGCAACTAGGAATGAGCAATAAATGCTCGCCCAATACAAAGGTTTGTTAGTTGGAATATATCTAAAGGATCTCAGCTGATTCCAGGAGAAACCAACTGTGTGTGTGTGTGTGTGTGTGTGTGTGTGTGTAAAAATACCTTAAGTTACAGAAGTATAAGAATTACTTTAGATATTCAGCAGATTTAAAGTACACTGTGGGTGGCACAGTGTCTCAGTAGTTAATACTGATGCCTTACATCACCTGAGTTCATTTCCACCCTCAGACTACTGTCTGTGTGGAGTTTGCACATTCTCCCCGTGTCTGCGTGGGTTACCTCCTGGTGCTTTGTTTTCCTCCCACAGTCTAAAGATGTGAAGGTTAGGTGGATTGGCCCTGCTGCATTACCCACTCTGTCTAGGGATATGCCAGCTCACACAGCTCTAAGCCTACCTGTAAAATTTCAGATCAGCTAACAACAGTGGAAACAATATTGAAGAATCTCGCAAAGACCAAGCAGACTGTCACCAAGGCTGTACGGGGAAAGATCCAAACCCTAACACTGAGATACAGTGATGCATGTTGGGAACCCCAAACTGAGTTCAAGTAAAAACATTTGTATTTTGTTACAACCCATGGGGTGGCATATCATTGATAAAGACCCACTATTCCCGGAGTCATATGTTAAAGAATCTTTTAAGGTATTCGCCGTACCTCAAGTTACCCAAATTTCAGACCGAAGTTGATGGAAAGCACGGGCCAAGTTTCTGCATTGAATACGAGTTATTAATTATTATTAGTACATTAACTAAAAACCATTGGCATGTAACAATACTAACTAAAATTCAAAATCTTGTAAAAATACCACCTTACATACACAGAGACAAGCAAATTGGGGAAAGTTGCTTATTGGCAGAGGTAGAAAGAACTGGGAAATTAGTCTAGTGGTCTTTGCTTCCCAATTCCAATGTTGAGAGGATCTTTCTTCGGATAGCCAGGCAGTTGGTGTTCAGTTGTCTTTCACTGGAACCTTCCACCAGTTTGTAAGAAATACACAGCAACTGATTCACTTGGAGAATGTCACTGACCAATCAATTCAAAAGCCACACCTTACAGAAACTGCTGCAGGAAAGTTTACTAATGTTCTTATGTAAGGTATGATTTGTCAGGCTAGCACAAAAAACAATATCTTTCATTGTATCTCAGTAAACGTGACAATAATAAATCAAATGAGATCAAAACTGGCTTTTGTCAAGTTTAAACTGAGTTTTCTTTCACTGCAGAGAACACACAACCTCTGCTGGGGAGAACAACAGTGTCTTTTTCTCTCACTCTGTGTATGTTTCTGTAACTTGTTTCCAATTCCAACCTGCTCAGTTAGCTGAGAACCAACCATCTCCACTTGGGGCAGCATGGTGGCTCAGTGGTTAGCACTGCTGCTTGACTGTGCTAGGGACCTGGGTGATATCTGTGTGGAGTCTGCACATTGTGTCTGTGTGGGTTTCCTTCCACAGTCCAAAGATGTACAGAATAGGTGAATGGGCCATGCTAAATTACCCATAGTGTTCAGGGGATGTGTAGGTTAGGGTGTATGAGTTAGGGGTAAATATAGAATAATAACGTAGGGGAATGAGTCTGGGTGGGTTACTCTTCAGAGGGTTAGTGTGGATTTGTAGGGCCAAATGGCCTGTTTCCACACTGCAGGGCTTCTATTATAAGCGACACCTCCACTCCTAATCATCTGCCTATTGCAAGAAACCATGGACAGAGACATTGAATTCCTTGCTGTGAAATTATGCAACCATTCTGGTAATCCTTGTTTTAGAAAACAGTTCCTTCTCCTTGCAGTCCACAGTTTTTCAAAAACTCAAAATTAAAAGGTCTTGGTTCTTATAGGTTAAAGTGAAAATTCTAGATTGAGAAGCTGAAGAAGGTTTAAAACACTACATGAAGCAAATAAGTATTGTTATTATTGATACTTAAATCAAAATGCCAGAGCCCACTGAAGATGTTACCTAGTATGCTGACGAAACGTCTGGAAATGAACCTTCCAGCTCAGCGAGCAAACCTACACCTAGAGCCTCAACCTGAGCTACAAATCTCAAAACTCGCTGATATTTAAAAATCAGGCAAAGCTGCAAGATAAATCCTTGTGAAAAAAAGACACTCCTTTGGAAATTCCGCAAAGCATTAACATTAAACAATTAAAGAGTGTAGAAAAATTGAAAATAGATGAAAGGTTTTTTGAAAGGAAGAATATAGTTTTATTATTCAATTGAAATAATCCCTTTAAATTGCAAGATCAGCAAAAGAGCTCTTCTTTCAGGGTAGAATGAAGCATGTTGGAAATTGGGGTCTTTTTTAAAACTGAAATTATATTGTATTTTCAGTGTAGCCTGAGTGTTATAGCAGTCACTAGCCTTTTGCAAGTATAAATGCGTCTCTTATATACGTAAACAGAGGAAATGTTTGAAGGATCTCTGATTGTTACAGTATCTACCTTCACTTTAATTGCAGCGAGGGCGGAGTGAACAAGGAACTGGGCAGGGTGGGGGAGGGGGCGCTGCCTGGAAGGTAAACAAACTGTTTAAAAAGCTGATATATTCGGGCAGCGGCTGAACCCGAGACACTATCCCTACAGTGTCTCACAGCCGCCCCCTCCTCTAACCAAAAATAATGGACACTGTGGTGTATTGATAAGGTAAGGAGTTTGGTAAGTTATTGTAAGTTAGTAAAAAAAAACTTCTCTCTCCTTTCTCGTAACCTTAGTCTCAATTTAGGTAAAGCTTAAAATTAAAAATGGCAGGAGATCTCAGACCCGTGTTATGCTCCTCTTGCTCAATGTGGGAGCTCAGGGATGTGGCCTCTTCATGTGCAAGAAGTGTGGCCAGCTGCAGCTCCTGTTAAACCGCATAACGGCTCTGGAGCTGCAGATAGACTCATTTTGGAGCATCCGTGATGATGAAGGGGGCTGTGGACGGCACGTTTAGTGAATTGGTCACACCACTGATTAGGATTGCTGAGGGAGAAAGAGAATGGGTGACCAAAAGGGAGAGAAAGAGCAGGAAGGCAGTGCAGGTGTTCCCTGCAGTCATCTCCCTCCAAAACAGCTATACCGTTGGATACTGTTGGGGGAGATAACTCACCAGGGGAAGGCAGCAGTAGCCAAGTTTATGGCACCGTGGCTGGCTCTGCTGTTCAGAAGGGTGGGAAAAAGAGTGGAAGGGCTACACTCATAGGGGATTCAATTATAAGGGGAGTAGATAGGCGCTTCTGTGGTCGAAAATGAGACTCCCGAATGGTATGTTGCCTCCCAGGTGCATGGGTCAGGGATGTCTTGGATTGACTGCAGAATATTCTCAAGGGGGAGGTGAACAGCCAGTTGTCATGGTGCCTGTAGGCACTGATGATACAGGTAAGAAAACGGGATGAGGTCCGACACAAATAATTTAGATAGTTAGGAACCAAGTTAAAAAGTAGGATCTCAGAGTTAGTAATCTCAGGACTGCTACCAGTACCACACACTAGTCAGATTTGGAATGATAAAATAAGCAGGATGAATGTGTGGATTAAGAGGTAGTGCAGGAGGGATGGGTTCAGATTTTTGGGACATTGGAACTGGTTCTGGGGGAGGTGGGACTATTACAAATTGGATCGTCTACACCTGGCCGGACTGGAACCAATGTCCTTGGGGATGCTTTTGCTAACGCTTTTGGGGATGGTTTAAACTAATGTGGCAGGGGGATGAGAACCAAATGAGGAGGTTCGTGGACAGGAAAGAGGTAATAACTAAAGCCAGTAAGGAACTAGACAATGAAGTCAGCGTGAGTAAGGAGAAGAGGAGGCAGAGAGCAGATGATGAAGGCAAAGGGACTGGTGGTCTGTGGTGCATTTGTTTTAACGCAAGAAGTATATTAGGCAAGGCAGATGAACTTAGGGCTTGGATTAGTACTTGGGAGCATGATGTTATTGCTATTATTGAGAGTTGATTGAGGGAAGGGCATGATTGGCAGCTAAACATCCCAGGAAATCAATGTTCAGGTGGGATAGAGAGGGAGGTAAAAGGGGTGGAGGAGTTGCATTACTGGTCAAAGAAGATATCACAGCCGTGCTGAAGGAGGGCACTGTGGAAGACTCGAGCAGTGAGGCAATACAGGCAGAGCTCAGAAATAGGACGGGTGCGGTAACAATGTTGGGACTGTACTATAGGCCTCCCAACTGTCGAACGTGACATAGATGTGCAAAAATGTAGAGAGATCAGAGAAAGTTGTAGGAGTGACAGAGTGGTGGTGATAGGAGATTTTAATTTTCCCAACATTGACTGGGATTCACTTAGTGTTAAAGGTGTAGATGAGCAGAATTTGTATGGAGTATCCAGGAGGGTTTTCTAGAGCAGGATGTAAATAGTCTAACTCAGGAAGAGGCCATACTGGACCTGGTGTTGGGAAATGAACCTGACCGGGTGGGTGAAGTTTCCATGGGTGATTACTTTGGGAACTGTAATTACAATTCCATAAGTTTTAGGATACTCATGGACAAAGATGAGAGTGGTCCTAAAGGAAGAGTGCTAAATTGGGGAAAGGCCAACTATACCAACATTTGGCAGGAGTTGGGGAATGGAGATTGGGAGCAGCTAGTTGAAGGGAAATCCACATTCAATATGTGGGAGGCTTTTAAAGAGAGGTTGATTAGAGTTCAGGAGAAATATGTTCCTGTGAAAATGAGGGATAGAAATGGCAAGATTAGGGAACCATAGATGACAGACGAAATTGTGAGACTAGCTAAAAGGAAAAAGGATGAGTACATAAAGTCTAAGCAACTGAACTCAGACGGAGCTTTGGAAGAATATTGGGAATGTAGGACTAATATGAAATGAGGAATTAAGAGGGCTAAAAGGGATCATGAGGTATCCTTAGTGAGCAGGGTTAAAGCTTTTTATTCATATATAAGGAGCAAGTGGGTAACTAGGAAAAGGATTGGCCCACTCAAGGACAAAGGAGGAAAGATATGCGTGGAGTCAGAGAAAATGGGTGCAATTCTTAATGAGTATTTTGCATCAGTATTCACCGAGGAGAAGGACATGGCGGATGTTGAGGTTAGGGATAGATCTTTGATTACTCTAGGTCAAGTCGGCATAAGGAGGGAAGAAGTGTTGT
Organism: Chiloscyllium punctatum; assembly: GCF_047496795.1. NCBI lineage: Eukaryota > Metazoa > Chordata > Chondrichthyes > Orectolobiformes > Hemiscylliidae > Chiloscyllium > Chiloscyllium punctatum. The sequence continues at coordinate 15,672,020 of NC_092776.1, read as the reverse complement.
TTTCTAAAAGGCATTAAGGTGGACAAGTCTCCACGACCAGATGGAATCTATCCCAGATGACTGAGGGAAGCGAGAGAGGAAATAACAGGGGCTTTAGCAGATATTTTTGCAGCATCATTGAAACAGGGGAGGTCCCAGAGGACTGGAGAATTGCTAATGTTGCTCCTTTGTTTAAGAAGGGTAGCAGGGATAATCCAGGTAATTATAGACCTGTGAGCCTGACGTCAGTGTTAGGGAAGATACTGGAGAAGATACTAAGGGATAGGATTATATTCCCATTTGGAAGAAAATGGGCTTAGCAGTGATAGGCAATATGGTTTTGTACAGGGACATTCATGACTTAGATTCTTTGAAAAGGTGACAATGTTGATTGATGAGGGAATGGATGTAGATGTCATATACATGGACTTTAGTAAGGCGTTTGATAAGATTCCCCATGATAGGCTGATGAAGGAGGTGAAGTCGCATGGGGTCCAGGGTGTTCTAGCTTAATGGATAGAGAACTGGTTGGACAACAGGAGACAAAGCATAGTAATGGAAGGGAGTTTCTCAAAATGGAGACCTGTGACCAGTGGTGTCCCACGGGGATCCGTGCTGGGGCCTCTGTTGTTTGTGATATACATAAATGATTTGGAGGAAGGTGTAGTTGCTTCATTTGCAAATTTGCAGATGACACTATGGTTGGTGGAATAGCAGGTAGTGAGGGGGACTGTCAGAGAATACAGCAGAATATAGAAAGATTGGAGAGTTGGTCAGAGAAATGGCAGATGGAGTTCAATCCGGACAAATGCAAGGTGATGCATTTTGGAAGATGCAATTCCAGAGCAAACTATACAGTGAATGGGAAAGTCCTGGGGAAAATTGAAGTGCACGGAGATCTGGGTGTTCAGGTTCATTGTTCCCTGAAGGTGACAATGCAGATCAATAGAGTGGTCAAGAAGGCATATGGCATGCTTTCCTTCATCCGACGAGGTATTGAGTACAAGAGTTGGCAAGTCATATTACAATTATATAAGACTTTGATTCGGCCACCTTTGGAATACTGTGTACAGTTCTGGTCGCCACATTACCAAAAGGATGTGGATGCTTTGGAGAGGGTGCAGAGGAGGCTCACCAGGACTTTGCCTGGTATGGGGGATACTAACCATGAGGAGAGTTTGAGTAGATTAGGACTGTTTTCATTAGAAAGAAGGCGGTTGAGGGGGGACCTGATTGAGGCCTACAAAATCCTGAGGGGTATAGACAGGGTGGATAGCGAGAAACTTTTTCCCAGAGTGGAGGACTCAATTACTAGGGGTCACAAGTTCAAAGTGAGAGGGGAAAAGTTTAGGGGAGATATATGTGGAAAGTTCTTTACGCAGAGGGTGGTGGGTGCCTGGAATGCATTGCCTGTGAAGGGAATGATAGCATCATTTAAGATGCATCTAGACAGATACATAAATGGGCAGGGAGCAGAGGGATACAGATCCTTAGAAAATTGGCAGCAGTTTTAGTGAGAGGACATGAATTGGCGCAGGGTTAGAGAGCCAAAAGGCCTGTTCCTGTGCTGTAACATTCTTTGTGCTTTGTAACACTAAAAACAGTATAATATCAGGGACAAATTTTCCACCATCTCAAACCTGCTGCCCCTACTCCATCATTTTACAGACCAGCTTCAAAAAAGTATTCTCATCTGTCACGGTCATACACTTGCTTTATTTAATTGACTAATACATCCTCTGTAAATTGCTGCTTTTTAACAAATTCATTAAATTAACAGATAATTACTACAAATTGTTGACTGCCTGTTAGCATTTGTAGCAAGAACACCCTAAAATCAACATGTAAAAAGAAGTAGAAAAAGTACAAATCCACACAGGGCTAATAAGGGCATGAAAACCAGGGAGAAAGAAGAGGGGGAAATGTGCATAAACACAGAGTTTCCTGCATTTTGTACAAAAAGTCATAGATTCGTAGAGATGTACAACACTGAAACAGACCCTTCAGTCCAATTTGTCCATGCTGAGCAGATATCCTAAACTAATCTAGTCCCACTTGCCAGCACTTGGCCCACTTCCCTCTAATCTCTTCTTATTCATATACCCATCCGATGAACGGCTGAAGACCCTGGGATTGTATTCATTAGAGTTTAGAAGATTGAGGGGAGATCTAATAGAAACTTACAAGATAATACATGGCTTCGAAAGGGTAGATCTGGGAATTTGTTTCCATTAGGACCCATGGACACAGCCTTAGAATTAGAGGGGGTCAATTTAAAACAGAAATGAGGGGACATTTCTTCAGCCAGAGAGTGGTGGGCCTGTGGAATTCATTGCTGTGGAGTGCAGTGGAGGCTGGGACGTTAAATGTCTTCAAGGCCGAGATTGATAAATTCTTGATCTCACAAGGAATTAAGGGCTACGGGGAGAGTGTGGGTGAGTAGCGTTGAAATGCCCATCAACCATGATTGAATGGTGGAGTGAATGCGATGGGCCAAATGGTCTTACTTCCACTCCTATGTCTAATGGCCTTATGGTCTTAAATGTCTTGTAATTGCACTAACCTCCACCACTTCCTCTGGTGGTTCATTCCATACATGCACCACCCTCTGTGTGGAAAAGCGGCCCTTTAGGTCTCTTTTATATCTTTCCCCTCTCACCCTAAACCTATGCCCTCTAATTCGGAATTCCCTGACCCCAGGGAAAAGACTTTGTCTATTTATCCTATCCAATTTTGTAAACCTCTATAAGGTCACCCCTCAGCCTCCGACGCTCCAGGGAAAACAGCCCCAGCCTGTTCAGCCTCTCGCTGTAGCTCAAATCCTCCAACCCTGGTAACATCCTTGTAAATCTTTTCTGAACCCTTTCAAGTTTCACAACATCCTTCCAATAGGAAGGAGATTAGAATTGCACTCAATATTCCAAAAGTGGCCTAACCAATGTCCTGTACAGTCGCAACATGACCTCCCAACTCCTATACTCAATGTTCTGACCAATAAAGGAAAGCATACCAAATGCCTTCTTCACTATCCCATCTAACTGCAACCCCACTTTCAAGGAGCTATGAACCTGCATTCCAAGGTCTCTTTGCTCAGCAACACTCCCTAGGACATTACTATTAAGTGTCTAAGTCCTGTTCTGATTTGCTTTTCCAAACTGCGGTACCTTGCATTTATCTAAATTAATGTCCATCTGCCACTCCTCAGCCCATTGGCCCATCTGATTAAGATCCCATTGTAATCTGAGGTAACCTTCTTCGCCATCCACTACACCATCAATTTTGGTATCATCAGCAAACTTACTAACTATACCTCCTTTGTTCACATCCAAATCGTTTATATAAAAAACTGACATCCCTCCCTAAGGGCATTGTGAGTTTACCTACAGCACATGGACTGCAATGGTTCAAGAAGCAGTTAACCCCAAACACCTTCTCAAAAGCAACCAGGGATGGGCAATAAATGCAAGCTCAGCCAGCAACAACCTCATCCTATGAGTAAATTAAAAAAAAACTTTATGATAAGATTTTTCACTCCTGAAAGAGGAATTCTGAGGAATTATTTATTAAAAGTAATAAGCCTTATGAGACATTTGCAGAAATCAGATTTTGATAGCAAACCAACTTAAGCAATCTAGAAACCTGAAATAAAAATGTCACACACTGGACAACACTCAGGGCATCATTTCTGCAGAAAGAAACCAAATTAGAATTTCAAATCTGTATAATGCATAAAATGCAAATTGTTTTTTTCCAATTTAAAGCATTTCACAGATAATTGAACATTTAAAAGTGATTTTTACAGCAAATAAGAGGACAATTCTGAAATATTTAGCAGTTTTTCAACTTTACTTAAAAGAAAATTAAAGAAAATAAGGCAAAAACAGAGAACCTAAGATTCTTCATAACGTCAATAAAGCTCTTAACAATAAAGCATTATGAGCAATTCACCGTCATTATCCAGTAATTGAAATAATCATTACAGTATTTGAAACAATATGAAGTATTTGCTGAAACCTGAACATTTAACATAATTGAACTGCCCATAAAATTTAAAACACTGATCTGTAAAAGTAATTCCATTTGCAAAGAATTAAATAAAACTGCTGCAAAAGTTTTCAAGTAGATTATTTAAAAAAGAGAAACAACAAGTTAAATGTAATGACAATGGACAAAGATACTTTACCGTGAAGCAGATTTAAAATGATAAAGCCTTGCATAAATCGATTTCTCTAGATTACAAGGAAATGGTAATAATGGGATTTGAACTTGGTTAGGATTACAGAAAAAAAAATGAAACCAGATGGACCTCTGCAGGTCATGATGCTTGTTACTTAGTGGACATGCTGATTGTATGAATCAGAAGGAGGCCATTCAGTCCATTGACTGACCCTCTGAAGAGCATGCTACCCAGATACAGCCTCTTACCATTTATTTGTAATCTCACGTTTACCTTGGCTAATCCACCTAACCTACACATCCCTGGACCCTATGGGGCAATTTAACATGATCCAGCCTCCTAACCTGCACATCTTTGGACTGTGGGAGGAGCACCCAGAGGAAATATGGGGAGAATGTGCAAGGAGTCACCCAAGGTTGGAATCAAACCAGGGTCTGTGGCACCGACATGCAGCAATGCATTTTTTGACTAAGTCCAATTTCCATCGTGTTTTTTGCAAGGATTTCTGCAATGAAGCTGGCTCAGTTTTCTCACTGTATCTTACCAAACCATTAACTCATTAACTATCTACCCTGTCCCTGATGTATCCGTCATGTCTGCTTCTGGCATGATCTCGCCAGGGACTGCTCCCAGAGCAACTCAGTGAATATCCTGGAATTCACTGGACTTCCTTGTGCCTGTACTATAATCTTGAAAACTGCATTTCAAAGGTTAATTTTTTTTAAAGATAAACCATAATTCAGTATGGACATCGTAGATTCAGCCATTCCCCTGTTCTCACAAGGGGGTGAAGAAGAGTGTGGGATGGTCTTGCTTCAACTTACAAAACTGTGATGGGGTGGATGCAGGAAGGATGTTCCAGTGGGCAAGTTAGGGAGGAGGGTGGGGGGGGGGGGAAAGAATGGTGAAGGTGGGAAGAGAGTGTTGGAGACGTGTTGTGTCCAGAACCAAGGGGGACAAAGTCTCAGAATGAAGAGCGAACCATTTAGGGCTGAGATGAGGAGGAAACACTGACTCTGAATGTGGTCAATCTTTAGAACTCTCTACCCAAGAAGGCTGTGGGGACTTGATTGTGCACGATAAAGATCAATGGGTTTCCAGATTTTAATGAGATCAATGGATATTGTGAGAAAATGATGTTGAGGTAGAAAATCAGCCATGATATAGCTGTATGGTGGAGCAGGCTTGAGAAGTCTGAATGAATGGTTTGAAATACACACAAAAAAATTAGAAGTAGAAGCAGGAGTAGGCCATTTGGTTGCTCAAGGCTGCTCCTTTATTAAATTAGATCATGGATGATCTGTCCTAGGCCCTAACTCCTCTTTCATGCCAACTCCTCATAGCCCTCAACTCCCCTATATTTCAAATATCCATCTACCTCCTCTCCAAGTTCTTTTGGTCTCCACGTTTCACCGAAATAGACATTGGAATTCAATGGGTTTTGAACAATGGTAAATTGAAAATGTCAACTTTGATGGTATTCGCCCATCGGACAGAAGACAATCAATGGCAAGAAAACGTAAGATGTGAAAAGCCACCTCCATTCTTCCCTCACCTTCATGTGGTCCATACCTGAAACATCCCTTCCTTCCCTTGACTTCACTGTTACCATGTCAGGAGATAGCCTAGACACTAATGTCCACTACAAATCCATTGACTCCCACAGTTACCTTGACTACACTTTTTCACACACTGCTTTGTCTAAGGACTCCATTCCATTTCCCAGGGTCTCTAACTCTGTTGCACTTTTTCTGATGATGCTACCTTCATCAGGCTGTATCTCATACACACACTCATGCACTCACACACACATATACACACACATACACAGACACAGTCAAATACACTCACACACAGTCATTCTCACACACAAACTCAGTCAATCTCTTACACTCATTGTCACCCACACACACACACAATTACACACACGCATTTGTACACTCATACATCCACATGCACACACAGTAACTCACATCACATACACACACAAATCACTCATTCACACACATACAAGCATTCACAACCACATACACATACACATGCAGTCACTTGCACTCATAGCATACACTCACTGTTATTCACTCTCACAGCTGATCGCTCAGACATACATATACACACAGCCACTCACACACACACAGTCACTCACACACATACACAAACACAAAATCTATCACACACACGTACACATCACAAACACACAGTCACCCTTACACACACATACATATACAGTCACTCACACATGCGCACAAAAACACATACACACAATCATTCACACACATTTGCTCACGTACACACACACACACACACACTCAGTCACTCACATTTACACGCACAGCACACAAATGTTCACTTTTCACACTGAGGATTTGTACCCCCTCCTCCACTGTGGTTGCTTCTTCCCCTTCCTCCCAGAACAATAGGGCTCACCTTGTTCTCACTTTCCATCTGCCAGTCTCTGCATTCAAAGAATTTATCAACTAACATTGGTGCTATGTGCAGCAGGATCCCACCATCAAACATATCTTCCCAGCCCCTCCATTGTCAGCATTACACAGGCAGGAACCATTCCTTCGTTAACAATCTCATATCAATCGTAACATTTTCTCACTCTCCCATGGCATCTTCCCATGCAATCGCAGGAGGAGTAACACATTCACTTCCTCCCTCCCAAGGTCCCACACACACATTCCAGGTGAAGCAGCATTTTAGATTAGATTAGATTACTTACAGTGTGGAAACAGGCCCTTCGGCCCAACAAGTCCACACCGACCCGCCAAAGTGCACCCACCCAGACCCATTCCCCCTGCACTTGAAGCTATGAATTTAGCATGGCCAATTCACCTAATTTTCGGACTGTGGGAGGAAACCAGAACAAACTCACACAGACACGGGGAGAATGTGCAAACTCCACACAGTCAGTTGCCTGAGGTGGGAATTGAACCCAGTTCTCTAGCGCTGTGAGGCAGCAGTGCTAACCACTGTGCCACCGTGCCACTTCTAACTTGTACTTGTACTTCTTTCAATCAAATCACTGCTCCCAATGTGGTCTCCTATACATTGATGAGATAAAACACAGACTGGGTGACCATTTTGTGGAATACCTCCACTGTCCATAGGAATAACTCTGATCTTTCAGTTACCTGCCACTTCAATAAACCATCTTGTTCCCTGGCTAACATTTCCGTTCTGTGACTCTTTTAATGTCCCATCAAAGCCCAATGCAAGCTGGAGGAACAACATCTCAAATTCCTCTATGGCACTTAACAACCTCTAGGACTCGGTATTGGTTTTCAAAACCTCAGAGTATGACCTCGATCCTCAATTTCTCTTGTATCCTCGTCCTCTCTGACCATGTCTATTTGGTTTCACTCTCTGCACAGCTGACCCACGTCACACGTCCCTGATCCTGTGAGGCAGCAGTGCTAACCACTGAGCCACTGTGCTAACCCACTAACAAGGGCCAGCTCAAATGTCTCCTTATGGAATTTCATTCAGACCAATGGCTTGCTGGAGGTCAGCCTTAAGGATGTGTGGCTCTCATTGCACTGCATCTCAGCCTCTGGATGCTGATATCCAACTGGGTTGAAAAGAAATGTCTCTGGAAACAGCTACTCAAAGGATCCAGTAGAGCATTTGATTTGGTAGTGCTTCAGTACGCTCATCAACGAGGGTGGGGAGAATCTCCAGAGGAGCTCGAGGACAACAAAGATTTTGGAAATGATGCTTTTGATGTTTGCTGGTGGTGTCTGGAGTGATCTAGGAGGAACTATCAGAACATTACTGTGTATTCTCTGTTAGGGGAATGAAGAAGGGGAAGGTAATGGTGTACTTACATTAGATTAGATTACTTACAGTGTGGAAACAGGCCCTTCGGCCCAACAAGTCCACACCGAATCGCAACCCACCCATACCCCTACATCTACATCTACCCCTTACCTAACACTACGGGCAATTTAGCATGGCCAATTCACCTAACCTGCACATCTTTGGACTGTGGGAGGAAACCGGAGCACCCGGAGGAAACCCACGCAGACACGGGGAGAACGTGCAAACTCCACACAGTCAGTCGCCTGAGGCGGGAATTGAACCCGGGTCTCCGGCGCTGCGAGGCAGCAGTGCTAACCACTGTGCCACCGTGCCGTGTAGTGGTAATGCCACTAGACTAGTAAGCCAGATGACCAGGCTAATGCTATTGAGGCATTGATTAAAATTCCACTATGGTGGCAATTCAAGACGATGGCAGTCTGAAAAGTCTGCTGTATTGGGCTCTGTGCCATACCCCAGGCAAGGTGGGCTTCTACCCCTCCCCCATTAGCCACTCCGAAGAAAAATTGTTAGTATAAAGCAGGCAGAACACCTAGAACCTTTTAAGTTTGGATTTGGAGGCTCTGGATTTGAGATGAAGACAAATAAGGGAAAGGGAGCAAGAGGAGCACAGATGGCAGGGCACTCCCTGACTGTTTTGGGTACACCCGGAGCCTCTGCTTCAACTCCCATGGTGGCACCTCTGAGCTCGGTGGAGCGGCAGCATCTACTATCGGAGTATGCAAAACTCCGTGAAGAAAGCCGATTTCTGCCATGCTAAAAAAGCATGAGCGGCAGATTCAGTCATAGAGCTTTACAGAGGTACAGCTCGGAAACAGACTCTTCCATCCAGCTCGTCCATGCCAACTGGATATCCCAAATTAGTCCCATGTCCCGGAGGTCATGTCTTTGCTGTCTAGTCCCAAAGCTCAAGTACACCCCTTTCTGATCTCAGCCCTCTTCCTCTCCCCCTCACTCCCTTCTATAAGAGCTAATGCTTTTACTCAACCGCCATTTTGCTCAGAGTTAGCTTTGGTACAATTATGAAGCATCTCGTATGGTTTTCTCCATTAAAGATGCTGTATGACGATAAGTTACTTTTGCTTTGCACTTTGGTAAATCTGGCAATTTTAAGCCAAGTGTGGCTGAACCCTACAAACCAGGAAGGGCCTAGTTTATTAAATTCTGAGGAAGAGTCACTCTACCCAACATGTTAACTGTAATTTCTCCACAGATACTGCCAGAACTGCTGAGGTTTTCCAGCAATTTCTGTTTTTGTCCCAGACTTATTCTGTGGTCAGTATAGGGTTAACAGATCTCAGGTGCTGATGAATCAACCATAATTCCCATTCCTGGTCACCATTCTAGGATTTCTACTGGAAAATGTATGTTTGCAGAGACACAGACTGGGTTCAGCTCTTGACTTTTCCCCACGTTGAATTGCCTGTCAACAAATTCGCCAGCTTCATTTCTGAGCGAAAGGCAGTGAAGGAACAAACCTACCCCCAGCAAGCAAGCACTTGTATGAAATTACAGACCTGTGAGGAAATTATTAGTTTGACCACAGAGCAATTTATTCTCAAGGGAAGGAACATAATGATGTGAAATCGATAAAAAGAAAGAGAGAAAGAGGACGTTTGGATTTACGAAAGTGGACAGTATACAATTACTGCCATAAAAGATACCAACAGATCATAAGATATAGGAGCAGAATAGTTGGCCCACTGAGTCTGCTCTGCCATTTGATCATGGCTGATACGTTTCTCAACCCCGCCCTCACCCAGCTAACGAAGAGCTGGGCAGTAAGGTGGCAAATGGAATTCAATGTAGCTAAGTGTGAAGTCATTCACTTTGGTAGGAGTAACAAGAAGATGGATTACTGGGCTAATGGTAGACTACTTGGTAGTGTGGATGAGCAGAGGGAGCTTGGTGTCCATGTACACAGATCTTTGAAAGTTGCCACCCAGGTAAATAGTGCTGTGAAGAAGGCATATGGTGTACTGGGCTTTATTGGTAGAGGAATTGAGTTCCGGAGTCCTGAGGTCATGTTGCAGTTGTATAATACTCTGGTGCGGCCTCATCTGGAGTATTGTGTGCAGTTTTGGTCGCTATAATACAGGAAGGATGTGGAGGCATTGGAACGGGTGCAGAGGAGGTTTACCAGGATGTTGCCTGCTATGGTAGGAAGATCGTATGAGGAAAGGCTGAGGCACTTGGGACTGTTCTCATTGGAGAAAAGAAGGTTTAGGGGAGATTTGATAGAGGTGTACAAGATGATTAGGGGTTTAGATAGGGTTGACAGTGAGAACCTTTTTCCGCGTATGGAGTCAGCTGTTACTAGGGGACACAGCTTTAAATTAAGGGGTGGTAGGTATAGGACAGATATTAGGGGTAGATTTTTTACTCAGCGGGTTGTGAGTTCATGGAATGCCCTGCCAGTAGCAGTGGTGGACTCTCCCTCTTTATGGTCATTTAAGCGGGCATTGGACAAGCATATGGAGGTTATTGGGCTAGTGTAGGTTAGGTAGGCTTTGGTCGGCGCAACATCGAGGGCTGAAGGGCCTGTACTGCGCTGTATTTTTTCTATGTTCTATGTTCTATGAAGAGCCTACCTATTTATCTGTCTTCAAGACAATTAATGACTTGGCCTCCGTGATCTTCTGTGCCCTCTGGCTGAAGAAAGTCCTCCTCATCTCAGTTCCAAAGGGTCATCCCTTCACTCTGAAGCTGTGCCCTCGGGTCCTAGTCTCTCCTACTCGTGGAAACATCTTCTCCACGTCCACTTTGTCCAGGCCACTCATTGTTCTGTAAGTTTCAATCAGATTGCCTACTCCCACTTCTAATTCCTATGTTCTGATCTTCCTTATACAGCCTCAGCGAGACATTCCTGCCCTTGTCTTCTAACCCTCACAAAATGAATGCCAACATTGCATTTGCCTTCCTAATAGCCAACTGCGTGGGCAATTTGGTCCTCCAAACCCATGCCACCATTTAACACGATCGTGGCTGATCTTATTCTGATCTCAGCTCCACTCCCCTGCCTGCTCCCCTTTATCCTGCTTTTCATCAGAAATATATCTATTTATCTGGTCAATCTGTTGATTGATTCTGCCTCCACTGTACTCTGCACCGTGATTTCCACAGATTCCCAACCCTCTGAAAGAAGGAGTTTCTCCTCATCTCGATTTTGAACCTAAGGCTCTGATCAGACTGCATTTAGAATATTGTGAGCAGTTTTAGGCCCCATTATCTTAGGAAAGACATTGCTGGGGGTCCAGAGGAGGTTTACAAGAATGATCTTTGGAAAGAAGGGCAGTTGAGGACTCAGGCTCTATTCTCCATGGAGTTTAGAAGGTTGGGGGAGTGGGGGGGAAGTGATTGAAACTTAAAGAATACTGAAAGGCCTGAACAAAGTGGACGTGAAGAAGATGTTTCCACGAGTAGGAGAGACTAGGACCCGAGGGCACAACTTCAGAGTGAAGGGATGACCCTTTAGAACTGAGATGAGGATGACTTTCTTCAGCCAGAGGGCACAGGAGGCCATGGAGGCCAAGTCATGAATTGTCTTTAAGACAGATAAATAGGTAGGCGCTTGGTTAGTCATTGGATTGATGCGTGGAAATGGTTGAGAAAAGAACCGCGGTGTCGGAGACCATGGCAGAGAACTCCAAGGGGCATTTTCAAACCTTAGAAGGCCAGGTTCGGGCCTTGCTGGATCCGGTTGACGATCTCGAAAATCGAGCTTGGAGAAAAATCTTATATGTAGTGGGTCTTCAGGAGCATGAGGAAGGTGAGAATCTGGACAAAAGGTCAGTTAGACTCGAAACGTCAGCTCTTTTCTCTCCTTACAGATGCTGCCAGACCTGCTGAGATTTTCCAGCATTTTCTCTTTTGGTTTGAGAATCTGGACGAGTTCCTGGAGAAATGACTCCCGGAGCTGCTGGGGCTAGAGATTGAGTCGAGCCGGGTGAGTGTGGAGCGGGCTCACTGGATTCGCGACGCACAGGTCCGGATCAGATCAGTGCCCCCCACCCGGTCCTAGTGCGACTCCAGCATTACAAAGCGAAGTAGTGAATATTACAAATATCCAGAAGACTGGGAAGAGATCCAAAGGCTCTGGTATATAAAGGTTCAAGAATAATATGTTTTCAAGGTTTTCTGGCGCCATAATTAAGAAGAGGAAGGCTTTTGATGATGTCAGGAAAAGAGGTACCTGGAAGTACTACGTTTAAGTGTGGGGATCTGTCTATAACTTCGACTCAATAGAAAAAGCAAAATAATTTGTGAACTCTCCAAAATAATTGACTTGAATTGAGGCAGAAAGAGGTAAAGATGTTTGCGGACAATGGCATAATTTTATTTTATCTTCTCTTTGTTCTTTTTCCTTTCATGGTTTCTGGCCTTGTTGGCTTGGTATTGCTTTGGTGTAAAATTTGGCTTGTTTAATATTGTAACTATTTGGTAATTATGTTATTTTATTGTTCTGTTTTACTGGGTGAGGACTGGCTACTTCCTTGGTGTAAAGATGTGTGGGGTTGAGATTTGGAGGGTGAGGGGAGGGCGTCCACTGTTAACTTGCAGGAGTGTAAATAATATGTTTTTTTCCCTTGCCTGGATTTGGGTTGCAGCCTTAACTGGAAGGTGCCAGGATAGCTGTAAGGTTGGGAGTGAATGCGCTCTATGGGCGAGTAGGAAGATCTCTGGTGATTTGTGGTTTTTGTGTTGATTTGCTCAAGTTAGGAGTAGTGGTTAGTTTCTTAGTTTTAGTAGTGTTTGTAGGAATGGATTTTAGATTTTATAAAGTCTGCGTATTTTCCATTCGCCACACATTGAACGGGCTTCTTCCTCTTGGGGGACTGTGGCCTGTAGTGTGCGGTCATGGCTAGCGATCTGTTCAGGTGGTGCACCTGGAATATAAAGGGGAGCCATTCCCCCATTAAAAGGAAAAAGGTGCTCTCAAACCTTGAGAAGGAAATGGTCGACATCACTCTCCCGCAAGAGACACATTTAACTATTAGGGAACATCTGAAGTTACAGCAGGGGGGATACGATAGGATACTCTTCTCCTCCTTCAACTCCAAAAGCAGAGGAGTGGCCATACTGGTATGAAGGAACCTCCCAATTCAGGTGACAGATCAAATCAAGGAGGGGCAGCATGGATGGCTCATCATTCTCAAGGCTCTTGTACAGGGGGAATGCTAAACATTTACTGTCCCTGGCACGTGCTCTCAAATTTTTAGTCAACGTGGTCTCTAAATTAATGGCTGTTGAGATGCTCCTTATGATTATAGGAGGAGACTTTAATTATCTCATGGACCCTGGGGTAGGCAGGATGCCAAGGGAATTGTCAGGTACACCTCTGTAGTCTAGACAGTTAGTGGAGTTGGGGTTAGTGGACGTGTGGAGGTGTCAGGATAGCTGTAAGGGAGGGATTTTATCATTTACTCTAACTTGCACAAGTGCCACACAAGAAGTGAAATATTCTTTATTCCTTTGGTTTGTTTGGACTCAGTGTTGGCCTGCAGGATTGGGAACATAAGCATTTCGGACCATGCGGCAGTGCACTTGGCTGTTAAGACCAAGGGTAGTGGAATAGACACAGCACTGGTGCAAGGACCAGTTTCTGCTGAGGGATGGCAACTTTGTATAGTACATCACAAGGGAGTTCAGGGATTTCTGGGACATCAATTGGAGTACAGCCCGTAATCCATTGGTGCTTTGGGAGACCATCAAGCTGTATTTAAGGGGTCTGATTATTTCATATCCAACAACTAGAAAGAGGCAGAGAGGAGAGCAGCAGCAGATGCTTGAGGTTCAGCTGAAGGCAGCCGAGTCGGCATATAATACCAGACCATCTGTGGTCAGGTTACAACAGGTCACGGCTCTCCCGTCTGCTCTGGACTCAGTGCTCATTCAAGCGGCAAAAAGAGGGGTCACCTTTGCTAAGCAAAGGCTGTTCAAATATGGAGATACGTTAGATAGCTACCTGGCTTATCTGGCTAGGAAGGAGAGTGCTCCACAGTCCATTGTTTCTATTAGGGAGAGAACTGGTAATATCACTAGCGAGCTGTAAAATATCAATGGCAGGTTTCAGGAATTTTTACGCAGACTTATACTGGTCAGAGGGCTGTGGGGATGGAGTAGCGAGAATGGAATCCTTTTTTTGAATACCTGGACCTTCCTGTGTAAACCTCTGACAATACCAAGAGGTGCAAGAAGTGGTAAAGGCAGCTCCAAGGTGGCAAGGCACCCAGTCCAGACAGGTTCCTGAGTGAGTTTTACAAGGAGTTCATAGAAATGATAGCTGAACCACTTCTGGAGATTAGAGTGGTGCTGGAAAAGCACAGAAGGTCAGGCAGCATCCGAGGAGCAGGAAAGTCAACGTTTCGGGCAGGAGCTCTGCCTCATTCCTGATGAAGGGCTCCTGCCTGAAACGTCAATTTTCCGGCTCCTCAGATGCTGCTTGACCTCCTGCGCTTTTCCAGCAACACTCTAATCTTGACTTTAATCTCCAGCATCTGCAGTCCTCACTTTCGCCCACTTCTGGAGAAGTCATTCGTTTAGCGAGGACTGCCTTCCACCCTCCTCAGGGAGGCCAATATCTCCCTTATTTTGTAGAAAGGGGAAAGACCCCGAGGATTGCGTGTCGTACAGACCTACCTTGTTGTTGAATGTAGACTTCAAAGTTTTATCAAAGGTGCTGGCTCCGAGGTTGGAAAAGGTGCTGCCTGTTATTATAAAAGAGCACCAGAAGGTCGCAGCTGTTCCAATAATATCAGGAGGGTAATGAACATAGTTCAAGCATGTCAGCAGAGATTGATTCCGGGCTTGGTGGTCTCCCTGCTTGCAGAAAAGGCGTTTCGTTGGGTGGAATGATCATATCTCTTTGATGTTCTAGATTGCTTTAGCCTAGAGGGGTGCCTTCGCCAGACAGGTGGCAGTGTTATATAGAGACCCCCAAGGCGGCAGTTATCACGAATGGTGTGAAATTGACCAATTTTAACGTGGGGAAAGGCAGCTGATGGGGATGTCCTCTCTCGCTGCTGCTATTTACCTTGGTAGTTGAGCCGTTGGAGGAGGCCATCCGACAGGACCTGAAATGGTAGCACCAAAGGTCAGAATTGGGGGAGCACAAAATTATTCTTTACGTAGATGATGTCCTTCTGTTTCCGGCTAATCTGTAAAAGTCCATACCCCGGCTAACACAAAAAATTAAATTATTCAGCAGATTTTTGGGGTACAGGATAAATTTTACGAAGTCGGAAGTCATGCCCGTGGGAGGATTGATGGAAGTGCTGGGGCTGGAGGGTGGAACACAGTTTCCTTTTCGGTGATCGCAGAAAGTGCTTCTCCCACTGGGAATTTTTATTACCCCTACCTTCTGTCAGCTGTACAGAACTAACTTTGTATAATTGTTTGAGAGGATAAAGCAGGACTTGCAGTGGTGGGAGGGGCTACCAATATCCTGGCTAAGCCTTTTGCTCTGATTAAAATGAATGCTCTTCCTCGGCTCTTGTACCCTATGAGGATGCTCCCGTTGTTGTTACCCAGGCGGATGCTGCGGAGGTTACCGCTTGGCATGGATCCTTTATTTGGTGCCATAAGCATCCCCTAATTAAATTTACCAAGCTGCAACATCCGCAGGATATGGGGGGGATTGGATCTCCCAGATCTGAAAAGAGGCGCCCTGTTGTCATATGGGGGTGCGTGGGTGCGTAAGGACTCGAGGTCAATATGGCTTGATGTTGAAGCCTCGCAGGAGTGGCGTCCCCTCGTCCATTTACTGTTTATGGACAAGATGTGATCGGTGGCTGAGCACTGTGAGAGCCCAATTATCTTAAATACGGTGAAAACATGGAGAATAATGCAGCAGGGTGAGGGCAATTTGCTTAAGACCTCGCTGTTCACCCCAATAGTGGGAGCCCCAGGATTGAGGCCAGGGTCAATGGGCTCCGGCTTTAGAACATGGGAGGGTAAGGGAATCTCCTGTTTGGGAGATTTAATCGAGGGAGAGGTCTTGATGTCTTTCAACCAATTAAATCAGAAATACAGCATTCCTAATAGGGATCTTTTTTGACACTTTTAGGTTAGGGATTGTATACAGAAAAAGACCACACTCTTGGCTCAGTTCTACAAGTCGGATATGGAGAGAAGAGAATTCCAATGTGGGGGCGCTCTCTTAGTTATACCATAAACTATCTGCAGAGAGGGAGCGCCTTGGGGGATATGCAAAGACTACATGGAATCTGGAATCAAGAGTTGGAGAAGAAATTTCATCTGAAACATGGGAGGATATATGGGAGAATGTAAAGGAAATCTCAAGATGCAATAAAGCACAAGCTATGCAATTGAAGATCCTTCACAGGACCCATATGGCACCAGAGAGGTTAGTGAAGTTTAAGGAAGGATCTTCTCTAGGATGTCTCAAATGTAAAATCAGCATACGCACCCTTCCACATTGCTTTTGGTCCTGCTACAAGATTCGTGGATACTGGGGTGCCACAGTGAATGAGCTGGAGAAGATCCTGGGAATTGAAGTTAAGGCGGTATCCCTTCTTTTGGGAGCTGCCCTCTCTGGGTGAGTACGGGAAGAGGTTATTCTTACACACTGTGCTAGGAAGAATATTCTAATGAACTGGATATCAGAAAAATCTCCAGGTCTTGCAGGGTGGCACATCCCCCAAGATTTCTAACAAGTATGGTGCACCATGGAAGAGAGCAATTTTATAAGACATGGCAAAAAAAAATCACAACTCAGCGGGTTATGAGTTCATGGAATGCCCTGCCAGTATCAGTGGTGGACTCTCCCTCTTTATGGTCATTCAAGCGGGCATTGGATAAGCATATGGAGGTTATTGGGCTAGTGTAGGTTAGGTAGGCTTCGGTCGGCGCAACATCGAGGGCCGAAGGGCCTGTACTGCACTGTATTTTTCTATGTTCTATGTTCTATGGTGGTCCTAGGGCCTTTGTATATCTGTGAGGGCTGTATATGGTGGTCCAGGGACCCCAGAGGGAGGAGGCCTAGTATAATAACTGTTGTTCACATGGACTGGAGCTTCGGTGGAGGTTCAGCGAATGCAGTAGTGAAATGTAATGTAATTGGATTATAATTTAATTTAGTTTTATTTTATTTAATTCGAATTCATGTTAACTTGGGTTAAATTAAGTAAGTATGAGACAATTGTATTCCATAGAGTAGTAGGTCGTTTATTGTTAACATTACCATAATATAATAACTTAATAATTTTTCTACTTTCCTGTTTTTTGTATTTTTATAACATTTTTTCTTTTTGTAAAAGAATAAAATTTTTATCAATAAAGGCATACATATATAAATAAAGAAAATCCCACTATGGCATATGGCGATGTTTGGAAGGAGCTGTGCTCCGAAAGCTAGTGCTTTCAAATACACCTGTTGGACTATAACCTGGTGCTGTGTGATTTGTAACTTTGTTCACCCAGTCCAACACCGGCACCTCCATACGATCGTATTGATATAGTTACACATTGCCTCAAATTTATCTTTGTATTTCTAAATCTCCCATCACCAGGACCCTTTTCCCTTTATGTTATCTTAAAATTATTTTTCACGAATCTGTTGTCACTTCCTGGTTATCATTACCTACGTTGCGACCCTGCATTATTACCGTGTTCTTCCTCTTTAACTTTCTAAACCTCCCCTCACATGAGCCCTCCTCCTCACCATCACAACTGACTTTAAAACTGGCTCTCCAGCCCTGATTGTACATTTGCCCAGATATTGATTCCATTGCAGTTAAGGTGAGGCCTGTCCCAAGAGTACAGTTCCCTCCTGTTAAACAGTCCAAAAAAGAACAACTAAACCACAGCACATTCTCATTTAAATTATTGCAACAATTACTTTCAATTAATGAGCATTAACGAGCACAGTAACCTCTCACTGTGAGCTGGAGCACCTTTCTGGCATTAACATCCTGCTGCTATATTAATCCATGGTCACCCAATTGATTCAGTGTACAGGTATCCCCTGCTTTGTGAACGTTCACTTTAGGCAATTTTGCTCTTACGAAAGACCTACATTAGTACCTGTTTTCGTGAATCCAAAGAGGATTTTCGCTTTTATGAAAAACGGAGCTACTTTTTTCAATATCAATCACGCACCTTTGCTTTGCACAACTTCCGGCTTATGAAAGGTTTCCTGGGAACACTCTACTTTTGAATAGCGGGGGTTACCTGTATCCCATCATTGCTACCACAATGGGCTGCCACACGTGGAGCTGAAGAAGGTCTGGAAAAATGCGTTATTGTGAGCTGGGGACCATGACTGTGGAGTTGGGGTGGTTGGAGCTGCTGAAAATCAGTGGCTAAAGCAAAGAAAAAAACGAATTATAATTTGACCTGAGGAAGTTCAGAGCTTTGAAAGACGTGATGACTGAAATATACTGAGCAGACTGCCCAGTCAATCAATAAGATCCATTGCTGAATCTGTGAGTTAATGTGGAATTTATATTGACTCTGACTGCCGGTTAATTCATGTTTCATTTAAGCTGATTGCCGAGTTGTAAAAGCCAGAATTATAGAATTGTTACAGCACAGAAGGAGGCATTTGGTCCATCATTACGGCATCATTTCTTCAAGCAAGAATCATTATTTAGTGCCAAGTTCCTGATTGATCCTATATCCTTGTGCACAATTTCTAGCCAAATTATCATCCAATCTAGGTGTTTTCATTCAAGAGAAGAAGGTTGAGAGACGACTTTAATTAAGACATATAAAATAATCAGAAGGTTAGATAGGTTGGACAGTGAGAGCCTTTTTCCTCGGATGATGATGGCCAGCACAAGGGATATAGCTTTAACTTGAGGGGTGGTAGATATAGGACAGGTGTCAGAGATAGTTTCTTTACTCAGAGCGTAGTAGGGGTGTGGAACGGCCTGCCTGCAACAGTAGTAAACTTGCCAACTTCAAGGGCACTTAAATGGTCATTGATTCCGCATATGGATGAAAATAGAATAATGTAGGTTAGATGGGCTTCGGATTAGTTTCACAGGTCAGTGCAACATCGAGGGCCGAAGGGCCTGTACTGCGCTGTAATGTTCTATGTTCTATCTCTTCTTGAATGCCTCGGTTGAACTTGCCTCCATCACATTTCCAGGTGGTTCATTCCATTCCCTAACTACTTGCTTAGTGATAGCATTTCTTCTCACTTCACCCTTGCTTCTTCCACACATCACTTTGATACTCTGCCCTCCTGATCTACACTTCTCCCTCTCTATTCTACACAAGTCTGTTCATGAGTTTGAAAACCTCGACCAAATCTCCTCTCAGCCTTCCTGGAATTAGAATTAGATTTTATTGCCACGTGTATTCAAGTACAGAAGCACATGAGTACAGTGCCACCATTCCTGGCACCATCTTAGGTAGAAAGACGCCTAGGTACAAAACCTTAGGTACAAAGTAGAAACAAAGTTGAAAGTTAAACATTACAGTCTTTCTGATAGAAAACTTTAAGAAATAAAGTTGTCATTCTTAGAGTAGTCCAGGCTGAAGATTAATTCAAACATCTAATTTAAACTGAAGCAAGCAAATATTTCCCAACAAAACAAAATTAGGTTACTTCTCCCCAAGAAGAACAGTCCTTGTTGATTGGTTTTCCCACTGGGGTTGCTCATTCAGTTCAGGTCCTTACAGGGATGGTAAGGTAGAGTGCCAGAGTAAAGTGAAGGAGGTTTAGGACATTGTTGAAGCTTGTGGTCCTTCCCACGTGAGAGTAAGAAATATTTTTATAAACACTGGATGAGTAGAAAGATGAAATTAAATTGCAGCCCAGGACACTTTTGAGAGATGGTGCTGCTGAATAGAAAACAACATTGTTTCAAATAAGCTTTACTTTTAATATTGTTTGGAGGACTAATGTTTTAAAGAAGTGTGCAAAAAAGATCTTATTTCAAGTTTTGTGGACATGCCTGGAGGGGTTTCTTTAAAGTATGTTCTTGAAGCATGGACAAAAGAGGGGTGAGAGTGACAGCCCTTAACGTCAAGGCTGCATTTGATTGAGTGTGGCATCAAGAGACCATAACAAAACTGGAATCAATGGGTATCGGGGGCAAACTCTTCACTGGTTGGAGTCATACCTGACACATACGAAGATTGCCATGGTTATCGGAGGTGAGTCCTTTCAGCTCCAGGACATCTCTGCAGGCGCTCCTCAGTGTAGTGTCCTAAGCCCAACCATCTTCAGCTGCTTCACCAATGACCTTCCCTCCATCATAAGGTCAGAAGTAGGGATGTTTGCCGATGATTCAGCACCATTCGCAACTCCTCAGACATTGAAGCAGTCCATGTCCAAATGCAATAAGATCTGGACAATATCCAGGATTGGGCTGACAAATGGCAAGTAAATTTGTGCCACACAGATGCCAGGCTATGACCATCACGAATAAGAGACAATCTAACCACCATCCCTTGACACTCAATGGTGTTAAATTGCTGAATCCATCACTATCAACATTGACCAGACACTCAATTAGACTCACCACATAAACACAGTGGCTACAAAAGCAGGTCAGAGGCTAGGAATACTGCAGCGATTTACACACCTCCTGACTCTCCGAAGCCTGTTCACTATCTACAAGGCACAATTCAGGTGTGTCTTGCAATATTCCCAAGTTGCCTGGATGGGTGCAGCTCCAATAACACTCAAGAAGTTTGACACCATCCAGGACAAAGCAGCTGCTTGACTGGCATCACATCCACAAGCCTCTGCTCCCTCCACCACCGACGCTCATTAGCAGCAGTGTGCGCTATCTACAAGAAGCACTGCAGAAATTCACCAAAGATCCTCAGATAAAATCTTCCAAACACACAACCGCTTCCATCTAGAAGGACAAGGGCAGCAGATATATGAGAATACCAGTAGCTGCAAATTTGCCTCCATGTCACTCCCATCCTAACTTGGAAATATATTGCCATTCCTTCACTTTTGCTTGGTCAAAATCCTGGGATTCCCTCTGAAATGGTACTGTGGGTCAACCCCCAGCAGGTAGACTGCAGTAGTGCAGGAAGGCAGTTTACCACCACCTTCTCAAGGTTACCTAGTGACAGGCACCCAGTCATGCTCATGTCCCACAGATGAATTTTGAAAAGTTCACTGTGTACAGTGGATACTTTTTTTTGGTGAGGCTTCTAGAAATCATATGCCTGCCTTGGAAATGTTCCTGAGTCGTAAAGTCATAGAGAGGTACAGCACGGAAACAGACCCTTCAGTCCAACTCATCCATGCCGACCAGATATCCCAAATTAATCTAGTCATATTTGCCAGTTTTGGCCCCCATATCCCTCTAAACCCATCCCAAAGAAATTATGGCTTTGGTTAAGAAAACGAAGGAAGCATATGTCAGGTATAGACTGGATAGATTGAGTGAATCCTTAAGTATACTCCTACTGCCTTTATACCCTAAGAGGGAAATCAGGAGGGCAAAAAGGGAACATGAGATAGCTTTGGCAAATAGAGTTAAGGAAAATCCAAAGGATTTTAACAAATACATAAAGGACAAAAGGGTAACTAGGGAGAGAATAGGGCCCCTCAAAGATCAGCAAAGTGGCCTTTGTGTGGAGGTGCAGGGGATCGGGGAGATACTAAACGAGTATTTTGCATCACTATTTACTGTGGAAAAGGACATGCACGATATAGAATGTAGGGGAATAGATGGTGACATCTTGAAAAATGTCCATATTACAAAGGAGGAAGTGCAAGATGTCTTGAAAAGCATAGAAGTGGATAAATCCTCAGGACCTGATCAGGTGTAACCTAGAACTCTGTGGGAAGCTAGGGAAGTGATTGCTGAGCCTCTTGCTGAGATATTTGTATCATCGATAGTCACAGGTGAGGTGTCAGAAGACTGGAGGTTGGCTAACGTGATGCCACTGTTTAAGAAGGGTGGTAAGGACAAGCCAGGGAACTATAGACCAGTGAGCCTGACGTCAGTGGTGGGCAAGTTGTGGGAGGGAATCCTGAGGGACAGGATGTACATGTATTTGGAAAGGCAAGGACTGATAAGGGATAGTCAACATGGCCTTGTGCGTGGGAAATCATGTCTCACAAACTTGATTGAGTTTTTTGAAGAAGTAACAAAGAGGATTGATGAGGGCAGAGTGGTAGATGTGATCTATGTGGACTTCAGTAAGGCGTTTGACAAGGTTCCCCATGGGAGACTGATTAGCAAAGTTAGATCTCATGGAATACAGGGAGAACTAGCCATTTGGATACAGAACTGGCTCAAAGGTAGAAGACAGAGGGTGGTGGTGGAGGGTTGTTTTTCAGACTGGAGGCCTGTGATCAGTGGAGTGCCACAAGGATCGGTGCTGGGTCCACTACTTTTCATCATTTATATAAACGATTTGGATGTGAGCACAAGAGGTGTAGTTCGTAAGTTTGCAGATGACACCAAAATTGGAGGTGCAGTGGAGAAGGTTATCTCAGATTACAACAGGATCTTGATCAGATGGGCCAATGGACTGAGAAGTGGCAGATGGAGTTTAATTTAGATAAATGTGAGGTGCTGCATTTTGGAAAAGCAAATCTTAGCAGGACTTATACACTTAATGATAAGGTCCTAGGGAGTGTTGCTGGCTGTATAGGACATTGGTTAGGCCACTATTGGAATATTGCATGCAATTTTGGTCTTCTTCCAATCGGAAAGATGCTGTGAAACTTGAAAGGGTTCAGAAAAGAGTTACAAGGATGTTGGCAGGGTTGGAGGATTTGAGCTATGGGGAGAGGTTGAATAGGCTGGGGCTGTTTTCCCCGGAGTGTCAGAGGCTGAGGGGTGACCTTATAGAGGTTTACAAAATGATGAGGGGCATGAGGGGCATGGATAGATTAGATAGACAAAGTCTTTTCCCTGGGATGTGGGAGTCTAGAACTAGAGGGCATAGGTTTAGGGTGTGAGGAGAAAGATATAGAAGATATAGAACATGACATGGCGTCATGTTGCCATGGTCTGGCGATGGAGGAGGCCAAGCCTGGAGGAAGAGCACCTCATCTTCCGCTAGGAACCCTCCAACCACAAGGGATGAATGCAGATTTCTCCAGCTTCCTCATTTCCCCTCCCCCCACCTTTTCACAGTCCCAACCCTCGGACTCAGCACCGCCTTCTTGACCTGCAATCTTCTTCCCGACCTCTCCGCCCCCACCCCCTCTCCAGCCTATCTCCCTCACCTTAACCTCCTTCCACCTATCGCATTCCCAACACCCCTCCCCCAAGTCCCTCCTCCCTACCTTTTATCTTGGCCTAATTGGCACACCCTCCTCATTCCTGAAGAAGGGCTTATGCCCAAAACATCGATTCTCCTGCTCCTTTGATGCTGCCTGACCTGCGCGCTTTGCCAGCAACATATTTTTCATTTCTGGTCGGCATGGATGAGTTGGACCAAAGAGTCTGTTTCCGTGCTGTACATCTCTATGACTGTATGATTCTATTCAGATACCCATCCAGATGGTTTTAAATGTTGCAATTGTACTGACCTCCTCTGGCAGCCCGTTCGACCCATGCACCATTCTCTGAGTGAAAGAGTTGCCCATTAAGTCCCTTTTAACTCTTTCCTCTCCCACTTTAAACCTATGGCCTCTGCTTTTGGACTTTCCCTTTTGGACTTTCACTCAATCCCTATCTCATGATGTCATAAACCTCTATAAGGTCACCCCTCAGCCTCTGAGGCAGTAGTGAAAATAGCCCCAGCTTATTCAGCCTCTCTTTATCGCTCAAATCCTGGCAACATCCCTGGAAATCTTTTCTGCACCCTTTCAAGTTTAACAACATCTTTTCTTAAGCAGGAAGACCAGAATTGAACGCAGTATTCAAAAAGTGCCCTAACCAATGCCCTGTACAGCTGCAACATGTCTTCCCTACTCCTATAGTCAATGCCCACTGACCTATTTTATCTTGCTGAGCTCCCAAAGCCGGGTATGAACAACCTGAAAGGGAGGAAAGCTTGCTCTAAACAAGATGCCCAGCTGATCTCTCCCGCTTCTGCAAAGAAAACCCTCTATATCAGTTCAGAATGAAACCTATTGGTTCTTGTAAAAAGAATGATTAAAAGAACATCTCAAGATTGTATTTCCAAAACACACTGTATCTGCGAGACTTCATAACGAGTGACTTGACAACATTTGCTAGAACATCAGAGCAACAGATTCCAGGACGTTGTATGATTTACCTTCTTTTCTTTTGAGATGAACCCACAGATTCCCAGAATTACAGAATTGTTGCAGTACAGAAGGAGGCCATTCAGCCCACTGAGCCTATGCTGGCTTTTTTTTTGCATAGAATCAGTCTCCTGGTTTTTCCCATAACCCTGCACATTGTTTGCATTCTTAAAACACATCCAATGATCTCTTG
Source organism: Chiloscyllium punctatum (assembly GCF_047496795.1). Classification (NCBI taxonomy): domain Eukaryota; kingdom Metazoa; phylum Chordata; class Chondrichthyes; order Orectolobiformes; family Hemiscylliidae; genus Chiloscyllium; species Chiloscyllium punctatum. Next base: position 15,647,681 of record NC_092776.1, on the reverse strand, counting down.
AATGTCTGAACGGAATCTGCTTCCACCACATTTCCAGGCAGTGCATTCAAAACCTGGAACCTTGCGCTGAGTAAAAAAAGATTTTTCCACATCTTGTAATTACTTGTTTTGCAAGTCGCTTTAAAAGGTGATCTTTTTGTTGCAGAAAGACAATCTCTGCAGTGAAAGCTGTTTTTTCCTCTCTCTCTTTTTCCCAAAGAGTGAGAGTCTATTTTGGGGATATTTAAAGGAATAAGCATTTATGTTCTATATCACTGACTATGTATGCAACATTCAGTTTTGTTTTTATTATAAACTCTTCACGATGTTTATGAAGAAACCTGGTTGATAGATCTTTCTGTTTAAAACCTGATATCGATAAAGTTACTTAATGGGTCATCTTGGTAACTGGAGCTTTGTGACTTGGGGGGGTACTGGGATGAGAATGATCCTGGGCGCCCCCAGCCTCAGTTGTAACAATGTGCACACTCTTGATCTGAGAAGCAAATCTCAGCTTGCTGTGAGTTCAGTGGCTCAAGGAAAACAGAATGCCTAAGGCAGTGAATTAAACAGTGAGAGACAATCAAATGAAATAGCAATGACCTTTCATCAGAACTGGAAAATGTTAAAGATGAACAGGTTTGAAGCAAGATTGAAGATGGGGGTGGGGAGAAAAAAAACCAAAAGAGAATGTAATGGAATGCAAGATGGAAAATATTGAACACCAAAATCGGGGATGCAAAGGTAAGAAAAGATGTTAATGGTACAAATAAAGATGTAAAATGTGGGTGTAGATATAAATAAGAACTTCTGCTTCTATGTCCAATGATCTTAAGGAATAACAGAATCACCATTAGAGCCACCATCTGGGAAAAAAGCAAACGCTATGAGCTGGATCTTGTGATTTTTGGCAAACTCCGAGCTACGTCTAGGAGAGTTTGTGACCAGGAGAATTTGAGGACCGCAGACGCTGGAGATCACAATCGAGAGGAGTGTCGCTGGAAAAGCACAGCAAGTCAGGCAGCATCCGAGGGGCAGGAGAATCGATGTTTCGGGCAAAGGCCTTCATCAGAAATGTGCCCGAAACGTAAACTCTCCTGCTCCACAGATGCTGCCTGATCTGCTGTGCTTTTCCAACCCCATACTTTTTGACCTTTGTCACCATGAGACCTAGTGAGCTCTTGTACCTTACTAGGCTCACTTCATTAATTACCTAAACCACCCATATGGTGGTCTCTGATTTCAACCCATCTTTTCAGTGCCAGAGATGTCTGCCCAGAGATTGGCACTCCTTGTGCCCACGCCATCGTTGAAAGGCCGCCTGGACAAACATTGGCAGTCTGGCATTTCTCATCATCGGCAATGTCATGGCACATCAACAATGAAGCCACACTGTTCGTATCATACAGCCAGCATGGCTGACCCTCCCTCATATATATCAGCCCATTCTCTCACCTCAGTCACTATTTAACTACCAGGCCACATTTGGCTATGTTCATAGCTGCGATCCGTGTCAATATTGTCTAATTCAGCACCACCTGCCTCTGGTGCCCACAGTAGACTGTGTCTTGTCACTACCTGGTAATGGGACATTACAAACAGCCAAATCTAAATGGGAGCTTTTATGTATATAGAGCAAAAAGAAGCAGAAACAAAACCAACATAAGTTGAATGTCAGCCCTATACTGTCGACCCAAAAGAGGAATTGCAACTGAAAAAATGTTACTATTGACAATTACCTCTGTCTGTCGATGGTGGGTGTGCATGGATCGTGCCCTGAGCTGTTGCTGCTCAGTGTCTAAGCTGGAGGTGGTTCAGAGTGAGCATTGAGCAGAATGTGCCAGGTACCTGCTTATGGAGATTTCACCATGTCAAGTTTATTTGGTTCGATGGGCATGTGAATATTTATGTGCCAACTACAGGGTGTTTGACCAATGTCAGTCCCATCAATTTCCCACATTGTTTATAAAACGCACAGGAGGTGGAATGAAATGTGCCTCACATCCCACCAAAGCCCATGTCACTCAGACCCCTAGAAATTGCAACCTATGATTTGAAATTGGTGAAATCGAACGTTGAGTCAGGATGGGGCGCTGTGTGTGCTGTTAAGTGCTAAATGGAAAACTGAGCTGTACAGAAGTTAAACATTGATAAAAGGAGGTTGGAAGTTGAGGATTTTTTTGCCTCGTACTCATCAGAACTAGGATCAAGAAACAGAATAAAGTGACACTGCTCATTGGGAAAAGTATGCTGATTAGTGAGGTGGTGATGCAATGAAAACAGTTAACTGTCAATCTTTATTCTCAGACCAAGTAGAAGGATTTTGATTGGTCAGGGCATTACCATGGGGATGCAGCAGAGTTTGGCTGTCTCCACAGCTCCGTTGTTTTGAAAAAAGCTTCACGTGTGTACAATTTTTTACTTTGCCAACATAAAGCAGGGTCTTCAAGGTGTTTACACTTGAAGCTTCTAATACATGATTCATGCTGCTTGCGAGATAGTCTTTACGAAGTGAGGAGAATATACAGACTGTCATCGTATTAGTTGACAGGGATTTGTAAGAGACTCAGACAGGCCGGTCCGCAGTGATCTGAGAGACAGCAAGAGAACATTGCAGCTAGTTTGACATGCTGACCTTATAGGTCATCAGGCAAAATGTAGGTGTGTACTGGGAGCAGCTCAGTCAGGTAGAAGAGACTGCGTTTGTGAGGATCTAAAGGAGGTGAGAAGATTTTGAGTCATAGAGTCATAGAGATGTACAGCACGGAAACAGACCCATCAGTCCAACCAGTCCATGCTGACCTGATATCCCAACCCAATCTAGTCCCACCTGCCAGCACCCGCCCATATCCCTCTAAACCCTTCCTATTCATATACCCATCCAGATGCCTTTTAAATGTTGCAATTGTACCAGTCTCCACCACTTCCTCTGGCAGCTCATTCCATGCACACACCACCCTCTACATGAAAACGTTGCCCCTTAGGTCTCTTTTATATCTTTCCCCTCTCACCCTAAACCTACGCCTTCTAGTTGTGGTCTCCCCTAGCCCAGGGAAAAGACTTTGTCTATTTATTCTATCCATGTCCCTCACAATTTTGTAAACCTCTATAAGGTCACCCCTCAGCTTCCGACGCTCCAGGGAGAACAGCCCCAGCCTGTTCAGCCTCTCCCTATAGCTCAAATCCTCCAACCCTGGCAACATCCTTGTAAATCTTTTCTGAACCCTTACAAGGTTCACAACATCTTTCTGATAGGAAGAAGACCAGAATTGCATGTAATATTCCAACAGTGGCCTAACCAATGTCCTGTTCAGCCGCAACATGACCTCCCAACTCCTGTACTCAATACTCTGACCAATAAAGGAAAGCATACCAAACGCCTTCTTCACTATCCTATCTACCTGCAACTCCACTTTCAAGGAGCTATGAACCTGCACTCCAAGGTCTCTTTGTTCAGCAACACTCCCAAGGACCTTACCATTAAGTGTATAAGTCCTGCCGTGATTTGCTTTCCCAAAATGCATCACCTCACATTTATCTAAGTTAAACTCCAACAGCCACTTCTCAGCCCATTGGCCCATCTGATCAAGATCCTGTTGTAATCTGAGGTAACCCTCTTCGCTGTCCAGTACACTTCCAATTCTCGTGTCATCAGCAAACTTACTAACTATACCTCTTATGCTTGCATCCAAATCATTTATATATAAATTTATGTAAATCGTTTATCTAAATAAATCATTTATATAAATGTATCTAGCTTGGATTAGAGAGAAAGCTTTTCAGCATTACCTCACAGCGAGAGTCCATTATGGAATTAAAGTTCACCTGTCTGTGCAAGGGGAAAGAAGCAGGATGTCAGAAGCAAATAAAAACAATCGTGTCATTCTGGGGGAGTAAAGTGTCTCCCTAAAGGATAATATAATGTATAACTGTGGTAGGGGATCTTTGCACTGTTAAGAAGTTAACTGGGGAACTCCCCTCAATTAAGCAAGTAGTTAAAACAGCAAATAGAATTTTTTGCCTTTATTGCTAGGGGGTTGGTGTTTAAAAACAGGGAAGCCTGTATTCCTGAAGAAGGCTTATGCCCGAAACGTCGATTCTCCTGCTCCTTGGATGCTGCCTGACCTGCTGCGCTTTTCCAGCAACACATTTCAAGCCTGTATTTAACAAAGGATGAGTTGGCATTGGAGGGAATTCAAAAAAATAACCATTAGACTGCCTCCTGGGTTGACTTATCAAAAGCAGTTAAGCAGGTTAGGCTTTTATTCATTAGCATTCAGAAGAATGAGGGGTGATTTTATTGAAACATACAAGATTCAGAAGGGGACAGACAAAGTAGATATTGAAAAGGTGTTTCAATTAGCAGGGGAACCTCAAACTAGGGGACATAGTTACAGAATAAGGGGGCATTCATTTAAAACAAAGTTGCAAAGGAATTTCTTCTCCCAGATAGCAGAGAATGTTTGTAATTCTCTATCCCAGAGGGTTTTGGAGGCGAGGTTACTGAAAAGATTTGAAATGAAGCTCAGTAAATCTTTGAAATATCAGGGCATTGAGGACTATGAGGAAGAGGTATGAAAGAGGAACTGAGGCCAGGGTAGATCTGTCATTATCTAACAGAATGGTGGGGTAGGCTTGAGGGACTGAATAGCCTATTCCTGCTCCTATTTCTTATATTACAAGCTGCCTGCAAAAACAGTGTTTAGTCAATGGTGATTTTAGGTTGTCCATTACAGTAAAAGTTGAAATTTTGTTGTGCATGTCATGCAGACAGTCGCTAGAAATCCATCAGTCTCTACGGACATTGAAACAAACGTCAAACCTGGTACAAGCAGATGTTGTTCAGTGGGAGGCTCCTGATTAAAACAGCAGCCACTCAACAGTTTGTTTGAAAGGAGTAAACGCACACATAGTCACAGACATTCTACAGAGGAAGCAGAGCTCACGGTGTGAGATGCTAAAAGAGAGGGGCAGAGGTTAGTTGACTTTGTGGTCAATCTTGCTCACAATAAGTTTCTCGGTAATTTCTGTAACTGAGGAGTTTTGTGCTTGAGGCTGTGACAGGGTGAGCAGAGACTGACATGTGGTGTTAAAATCAGTGATGCGCTAGATCAAAACAGGTTAAAGGCAAAACTGAAAACAGACATGCTAGGCTCCGAGATTGGTTAATATTCAGAATTACCGTTTGTCAGAACTGATAAAGAAAACTTCTTATAGTGACGGGATGGTGATGTAGATCAGCTGAAACCACCTTCAGCAGAAACTGATGGAAGAATGGCTGAGTGATTGAAACTCCAATACCAGCAGAGGGCACTCTGTCCATACATTCACTGGTACTCCATCAGCTTGAAGACAAAAGCCAATTAGCAGTCTGTTTCTCTGACTAACTCTCTTTTTCTGTGTGTATGTGTATTTGTGTGTGTCTCTCTCTGTCTCTGTCTGTGTGTGTGTGTGCCCCATTCCCTGTTTTTCTCTCCCTGTTGTGTTTCCCTGTCTCTATTTCTCTTTGCTAGTGTCTCTGCCAGTGTGCCTCTGTCTCTGCCTGTTTCTCTTTGCTGTGTCTGTCTTTGTGTTTTTCTCTCTCTGATTTTGTCTCTGTCTCTTTGTGCCCCTGTCTCTTTGTTGTCTCTCTCTCTCTCTCTGCTGTGTATCTCTCTCTCTTTTATGTCTTGTTAACATAAAAACATAGGGGATGGGAGCTGGATTAGGCCATTTGACCCTTGACCCTGCTTCACCATTTAGTATGATCCTGGCTGATTCTTGAGTTCAATAGTCTGATCCCCTCATATCCCTTGATCCCTTTTATCCACAAGAGCTATATCCATCCTCTTCCTGAAAGCACATATTAGTTTGGCCTCAGCCACATTTTGTGGTAGTGAATTCCACAGGCTCACCACTGACTGGGTGAAGATATTTCCCCTTATCTCAGTCCTGAAAGGTTTACATCATATTCCAGGTGCAGCCTCACCTGGGTTGTATATAATTGCAGCAAGACATCTTTGTTCCTGTATCAAATCCTCACTATGAAGGCCAATGTGCCATTTTCGTTCTTTGCTGCCTACTGTACTTACACTCTTACCTTCAGCGACTGGTGCACAAGGACACCCAGGCCTCGTTAGACATACCCCTTTTTCAATTTGCAGCCATTCAAGTAATAACCTGCCTTCCTATTTTTACTACCAAAGTGGATAACCTCACATTTATCCACATTATACTGTATCTGCCCTACATTTGTCCACTTGCTCTGCCTGTCCAAATTTGGAGATATTACATTTAGTTCTGTCATTTAAATGACGAATGTACATTATGAAAGCTGCTATCCCAGTACTGATCCCTGAAGTACCCGGCTTTCATAATGTATGTTCATCATTTAGATGACGGAACTAAATGTAATATCTCAAAAGCTGCAGATGACACAAAGCTGGGTGGAAGGGTAAGCTGTGAGGAGGATGCAGAGATGTTGCAGTCTGAGTTACCAAATTGACTCCTGGGATGGCAGAACTGATATATGAGAAGAAATTGGGTCAGTTAGGATTGCATTCACTGGAGGTTAGAGGATTGAGGTGTGGAGTCTCATAGAAACCTATACCATTCCAACAGGACTAGACAGGTCAGGTTCAGGAAGGATATTCCTGATGGTGGGGGAGCCCAAAACCAGGGGTCATTGAACATAGAATTGTACAGCATATGTACATAGAACTGTTCCTCCTTCAGCCTTTGATGGTGTGGTGACCTTTTATCCTACTCTAAGATCAGACCAGAGGCTAAAATGTCCCTAATGTATCTGACTCTAAGACCCGTTTGTTCCTGGTCTCTGCCTCTACTGTATCTGACTCTACTACACTGCTGGCAGTACATTCCACACACCCACCACTCTCTGCGTAAAGAACCTACCTCTGACATCTCCCCTAAACCTTTCTCCAATCACCTTAAAATTATGCCCCCTTGTGAAAAACATGTGACTATCCATTCTATCTATGCTTCTCAACATCTTGTACACCTCTATCGAGTCACCTCTCATCCTTCTTCACTCCAATGAGAAAAGCCCTAGCTCCCTCAAATTTTCTTCATAAGACATGTCCTCCAGTCCAGGAAGCATCCTGGTAAACCTCCTCTGCACACCCTCTAAAGCTTCCACATCTTTCCGATAGTGAGGCAACCAGAACTGAAGGCAATATTCCAAATGTGATCTAACCAGGGCTCTACAGAGTGCAGCATAACCTTGTGGCTCTTAAACTCATCCTCCTGCCAATGAAAGCCAACACACCATACGCCTTCTTAACAACCCTATTAACCTGAGTGGCAACTTTGAGGGATCTATGGACGTGGACCCCAAGATCCCTCTGTTCCTCCACACTGACAAGAATTTTGCCTTTGACCCTATATTCTGCAGATTCTAGATTAGAGTGGTGCTGGAAAAGCACAGCAGTTCAGGCAACATCCGAGGAACAGGAAAATCGACGTTTTGGGCAAAAGCCCTTCATCAGGAATAGAGGCAGAGTGCCTGGAGGTTATCAGGATATCTCTCCACCCTGCAGGCACTCTGCCTCTATTCCTGATGAAGGGCTTTTGCCTGAAACGTCGATTTTCTTGCTCCTCGGATGCTGCCTGAACTGCTGTGCTTTTCCAGCACCACTCTAATCTAGAATCTGGTTTCCAGCATCTGCAGCCCTTGTTTTTACCCTATATTCTGCATTCAAATTTAATCTTTCAAAGTGAATCACTTCACACTTTTCCAGGTTGAACTCCATCTGCCACTTATCAACCCAGTTCTGCATCCTGTCAATGTCCCGTTGCAACCTACAACTGCCCTCCACACTATCCAACAACTCCATCAACCTTTGTGTCATCGGCAAACTTACTAACCCATTCTTTCACTTCCTCATCCAAGTCATTTATGAAAATTACAAACAGCAGAGGTCCTAAAACTGATCCTTGCGGAAGACTTTGTGGTCACCGAGCTGAATACTTTCCATCTCCCACCATCCTCTGTCTCCAATGGGCCAGCCAATTCTGTATCCAGACAGACAAGTTTCCCTGTATCCCATGCTTCCTTACTTCCATGAGTTTACCATGGGGAACCTTATCAAACACCTTGATAAAATCATGTGCACCACATCCACTGCTCTACCTTCATCAATGTCACATTCTCAAAGAATTCAATAATGCTTGTGAGGCATGACCTGCCCCTTACAAAGCCATGCTTCCTATTCAGATTAGATTACCTACAGTATGGAAACAGGCCCTTCGGCCCAAAAAGTCCACACCGATCCTCCGAAGATTAACCCACCCAGACCCATTCCCCTACCCTATATTTACCCCTGATTAATGCACCTGACACTATGGGCAATTTAGCATGGCCAATTTGCCTGACCTGCACATCTTTGGATTGTGGGAGGAAACCGGAGTACCCAGAGGAAACCCACGTAGACACGGGGAGACAGTGCAAACTCCACACAGACAGTTGCCCAAGGCAGGAATCAAACGTGGATCTCTGGCGCTGTGAGGCAGCAGTGCTAACCACTGATCTGTAATTCCCAGGGTTATCCATATTCCCTTTCTTGAACAAGGGAATAATACTTGCCACCCTCCAATCATCTGGTACTACTCCAGTGGATAGTGAGGATGCAAAGATCATTGCCCAAGGTGCAGCAATCTGTTCCCTCACTTCCTGTAGTAACCGAGGGTATAGCCCATCAGGCCCAGGGGATTTATCTATCCTTGTGTTTTTCAAAATTTTCAGCACATCTTCCTTCCTAACATCACCCTGTTCTAGCATATCAGTCTGTTTCATGCTGTCCTCAGAAGCGTCAAGGTCCGTCTCAGTAGAGAATATGAAAGCAAAGTATTCATTAAAAACCTCCCCTATTTCCTCCGACTCCCAGGTGCAAGTTCCCTCTACAATCCCTGATCGGCCCTATCCTCACTCTGGCCATCCTTTTGTTCCTCACATAAGTGTAGAATTCCTTAGGGGTTTCCTTAATCCTAACCGCTAAAGTTTTCTCATGCCCCCTTCTGGCTCTCCTGTATCCATTCTTCAGTTTAAGTCATAGTTTAAGGATAAGGGATAAGCCTTTTAGATTAAACTTGAAAAATTTCAGAAAAGATTTACAAGGATGTCACCAGGGTTGGAGGGTTTGAGTTATAGGGAGAGGTTGAATAGGCTGGGGCTGTTTTCCCTGGAGCATCAGGGGCTGAGGGGTCACTTTTTAGAGGTTTATAAAATCATGAGGAGCATGGATAAAGTGAATAGCTGAGGTCTTTTTCCCAGGGTAGAGGCATCCAAAATTAGAAGGCGTAGGTTTAACGTGAGAGGGAAAAGATTTAAAAGGGACCTAAGTGGAATCTTTTTCATGCTGAGGGTGGTGTGTGTGTGGAACAAGCCGCCAGAGGAAGTAGTGGAGGCTGGTACAATTACAACATTTAAAAAGCATTTGATGTGTACGTGAATAGGAAAAGATGAGAGGGATATGGGCCAAATGCAAGCAAATGGGACTAGATTGTTTTGGGATATTTGGTTGGCATGGACGGGGTTGGACCGAAGGGTCTGTTTCCGTGCTGTATGATTCTACGACTCTAAGACTGAAATGAGGAGAAGTACGGGGAAATAAAAAGAACTGGCCTCTCCAGGGGGACCGGGATCCGATTCTGAGCAGTTCCCTGGATGATGTACAATTCCTCAGCTGGGACCTGGGCTCTGTCTGATGAGTTTTTTTTTGTGCTGTCGCCTTGCTCTGTATTTTCTCTTTTTCCTCCTATTTACCTTCACAGGGGCTTGGCACTTGTTGGCTGTTCAGATGACCCTCCCTTGGGGTGAGTTCTGACTGGGTATGGGTAGCTTTAGTTTTATTTGTAGAGCGTGAGGGGTCTGAATACCCACCCTGTTATCTCCTGTTGCTGTGATGGGCACAGACTGTGTGCTGTTCTTGTGAAAGCCACTAGATGGTGCTGTAACCTCACAGCAGAGATAGAGCCAATTTGGTTCTCAACAGGAGAGAAGGACTAATCTGAGGAACTCTGATGGCCAAGTGCTTGCAATTAAATTAGCCCTGGACCTGAGGGACTCCAGCCAGGACCCCAAAGCTGATCATCCTCATGGCTTATGTCCTGATTGATACAGAGCCTGATGTACTCCCACCTTTCAGTACACAACATCAGGTTAATGATGGATCCCATAACTTACTTCAGACAATTCCTGAAAGTGATAATGCATTTTCACCATATCTCACTCCTTCTCCATCAGTTTACCCACCCGCCCACAGACTGTCTGCCCTTTTAGATTCTCGGCAAAGCTGACCCTTCCACAGGGTACAGGATACAGTTTGTGTCTCTGTCCCTCAGTCCCCTCCCTGTCCACTTTCCTCACAGTCTCCTGCAGTTTGATATCCTTGAAGCTTCCCTTCCCATGTCCCTCATACCCATATCACACTCGCACCTCACTCGCCCCTCACACTCACCCCTCACACTCATCCCTCACTCGCACCACTCAATCTTGCTCCTCACTTTTACCCCTCACAGTCTCCCTCACATTCAATGGTCATTTTTGCCCCTCACTCTTGCTCCTCACTTTCACCTGTCATCTCACCCTTCACTGTCACTTTCATTCTACCCTCACACTTGCACCTCACACTCTCCTCTCACACTTGCTCCTCAACTCGACCCCTCACTCCCACCCGTCACACCTGCACATTACTGAACCCAGTGCCTGACTGCTGCCAGGTGTGCCTCAATGTTAGCCCTTTCCATCTCCCTCTCCAGTAGTTGGGGGAGACTGAGGCTGTGAGAGACTAGGAGAGGCTCCCTGGGTGGAGAGGGATCAGTGATGAATTAACACTGACACCACAAGCCCCAACACCAAGCACTTCCCTGAGGAGCTGGAGTTCACTGAGGTGGTTGCCAGGGATGGGCAGCCTGATGGCAGGGTCTACCCACTGTCAATCTCACAGGACTCTGTGGAAACCCTGAATCTCAGTATTTGGGCATTCTGAGCATCTGTGCACATGGGAGCAGGAGTACCACAGTTCTGGAAAGAGGGGACTTTGAAAAGGTTTCTTCATCCACCAGAGGTGAGGCATCAAGGTGACAGACAATCTCCTGTCGTGTAAGGCTGCCTTGGTGAGTGGATAATGTTGCTGTTTATTAACCTCTCCGGTGAATATCCCCCCACACTATTTATTTTGTTTTTTTTTATATTTTAAAGCTTGTTTTCATTTGGCTTCTGGCTACAAACAAGAATAAATGAATGAATGAAAGGATAATTTGGAAATTTACAGTTGTATGCAAACATTACAATAAGCTTCAAGCAGTGATAGAACATAAATATACATGAGAAAATGATCAGTTTTTCTCATGTAATGAAACGGCAGCATTGTGAGGGAAAAGGCAAAAGTGAGGACTACAAATGCTGGAGATCAGAGTCAGGATTTGAGTGGTGCTGGAAAAGCACAGCAGGTCAGGCAGCATCCGACGAGACTTTTCCAGTATCACTTCAATCTTGTGAGGGAAAAGGCACATTAGAGTTGGGAGTGAACAGCAGCCCCCCCCCCCCCCCCCTCCCCCTCCCCCTCCCCCTCCCCCCGGTGTACCTCGAGATGGGAGCCTACTCAGTACAATCAGGCCTATACTTCAAAAGTACTTCATTGACTGTAAAGCACTTTAGGATTTTGTGTTAGCACCATTCACAATCTCAATGAATGCAAATTTGTTCAATTTCAGCCAATTATTTTGCAAAATCACATTCTTCACACTAAACTGTGTCTACTCACAGTTTGTCCAACTCACAAACGTAAGTCTTTCACAATATTCAATTTGTCAATCATTTGGTGTCACCCACCAATCTCCTTACCTGCACTCAAGTCCAAGTCATTCATAAATGTCAAAAATGCAAGATTACCAATGTTGAGATTAAACCACTCTCAACACTTCCCCCCTTTGCCTCAATGTTTCTTCCTTAATCAACACTAGGTCCATAGAAATAAAAGCAAAATATTGTGGATGCTGAGATTTGAAATAAAACCAGAAAGTTCTGGAGAAGTTCAGCAGGTCTGACAGCATCAGTGTAGGGCGAAACAGTGTTAGTGTTTCAAGTCTGATATGACTCATCTGAGCATATTATTTATTTTCTGGCTTTCCCACATGTTCTCCAACAGCCAGTAGGTCTGAACATTAAAGTCTAATCAGACCATCAGCCTATTCCTCCACCTTCCCCCTTCCTTCTAATCCACTGACACTCACAGACAGTCATCTTTTAAGAACTAATTCCTTTTCTTCAATGATCTATCTGCAAATGTTGCATAATTTCTGCCTCACTCACTAAACCCTGGGAGTAAATAACGGCTTCCTAACTCTCCGTCCTCTGACCCAAATTACCCGTACCTCATTTTGTCCGAATGGCCTTTCATTTCAGAGTCTCAACTGATTGCTTCATGTTATCCTATTGTCATCACTCTGTAATTTGTTCCTGTTAGAGTGAAAGAATCATAGACTCACTACAATGTTGAAGCAGGCCATTCAGCCCATTGAGTCCAAACTGACTACCCGAACAGCATCCCACCCAGACCCACATCCCTCCCTATCTCTGTAACCCTGCATTTACCATGTTTAATCCACCCAGCCTACGCATCTGTGGACACAATGAGCAATTTATCATGGTCAATCCACCTGACCTGCACATCTTTGGACTGTGGGAGGAAACCAGAGCGTCCAGAGGAAACCCATGCAGACACGGGGAGAATGTGCAAACTCCACAGTCACCCAAGGGTGGAATCAAACCAGAGTCCCTGGCACTGTGAGGCAGCAGTGCTGACCACTGAGCCACTGTGCTTCCCATGACCAAGAAACATGCCCTTTTCATGTTAACAACATCAATTTGTACTTTTACAGTACCATCTCAAAGAATTGTATTCATATTTGTAATTTCCTCATTCTTACAGTTTCCTCCTGACTGTGATGTATGTTGTGACTTGATATCTTTCCTCCTTCTTCAGATAGATCCTAATATTACATTCAGTCCTCTCCTTGAGATCTTTTGAACTTTGTGATAAAACCCATTTGTTATTTTTAATATGATTATCGCCCAAGGTGCTGCCTTTAATGTCCTATGAGTATGTTCCCCATATCCTTCTCTTCCTCTCAGCACAGGCACAGTATACATCCGCTCACTCAGGACACCTCTCCACCTGCAACAAAAGCAGTAGCTGTTTCATCTTTCTCAATACTTTCCTGTCTCTATTCTCGGAAGAAAGCAGCCCCTAATAAAGCTGAAGGAGTCAAAAATGGTGACTGTCCAACACTCGCTCCTAACTCCTTTTATGTAGAGAGTGCATCTTGATTCTGACCGTCCAAGTAGTACTGAATGACTGTGACCAAGCACCTGAACTGATATTGGAAGCTGCCCTTCATGTACTTTGCTGGAATGACCTGACTGGTGCCTAACTCCCTGGACTTGACTGTGGGCTGCTGACAATGATGACTGGCTTTGTATCTGTGCTCAATGGCAAGGCAAGAGAACAGGAATGTGTATCTCTGGCTAAGGGTCAAGAAATACAAAGGCATAGCAGGGAGGTTGTGAGTATCCAGGTAGGTTCAGAGTGAGTGACGACAAGGGAAGAGATCTGAGATGTCCCTGAATGCACAATGCACTCCAATAACCACGGAGGGCTTTCCACTGGAACAGGATCACAGGGTTAGAAAACAGGACAAAAATGGACCAGAATAGATGGTGATGAAAATATTTAGACACCATTCCTGGTCACCTATACCATGAAAGGGTGATGTTCAAGGAGCATCCAAATGAAGATGCTGAAGAAGATGAAGAAGACTGCTAAGAGGGCAGTCTTACGCTCTCTAGAATTGGAACTCATTTAGGAGACACCAATTTTTTTTGCAAATGATTACTTTGTCCTTTGTCCATCGCGATTCCATTGTTTAAGAAAAGAGAGAGAGAAAAAACAGGCAAGCACAGCCCTTTTGGCTGGACTACACTAACAGGGAAATACTACAATATACAATACAGCATATGATCAGTGGATATTTAGAAGGTAAAATTATCTGCTTGGACAGAGTCAACATGGTTGTTGTGGTTCTGTTTGCCGAGCTGGGAATTTGTGTTGCAGACGTTTCGTCCCCTGTCTAGGTGACATCCTCAGTGCTTGGGAGCCTCCTGTGAAGCGCTTCTGTGATGTTTTCTCCGACATTTATAGTGGTTTGTCTCTGCCGCTTCCGGTTGTCAGTTCCAGCTGTCCGCTGCAGTGGCCGGTATATTGGGTCCAGGTCGATGTGCTTATTGATTGAATCTGTGGATGAGTGCCATGCCTCTAGGAATTCCTCTAGAGTCAACATGGATTTAGAGTCAGAGAGTTGTACAGTTCAGAAACTGACCCTTCAGTCCAGGTCATCCGTGTCAACCAGGTATCCTAAATTAATCTAGTCCTATTTGCCAGCATTTAGCCCATACCCCTCTAAACCCTTCCTAATTCAGATATGCATCCAGATGCCTTTTAAATGTCATAATTGTACCAGCCCCCACCACCTCCCCAGGCAGCTCATTCCATACACACACCACCCTCTGCATGAAAAGGTTACCCCTTAGATCTCTTCTATCTATCCCCTCTTGATTTGGACTCTCCTATCCTGGGGAAAAGACATGGCTATTCACCCTACCCATGCCCCTCATGATTTTATAAACCTCTTTCAAGTCACCCGACATTCCTGGGAAAATAGTCCCAACTTATTCAGCCTCTCCCTATAGCCCAAACCCTCCAACCCCAGCAACATCCTTGTAAGTCTTTTCTACACCCTTTCAAGTTTAACAACATCTTTCCTATAGCAGGGAGACCAGATCTGAATACAGTATTCTAAAAGCAGCCTAACTAATGTCTTTCAAAACTGCACATGACCTCCCAAAAGCAAAACCATATTTGACAAGCCTAATGGTGTCTTTTGAAGATATTTCTAGCAGAGTTGATAAGGGAGAACCAATGAATTGTGCTGTGTTTGGGTTTTCAGAAGATGTTTCATAAGGTCCACACAAGAGGTTGATAAATTTAAAGTGCATGGGATTGTATATAATATATTAGCATGGATTAGGAATGGCTAACAGATGGAAAGCAGGAATAAAGGGATCATTTTCAGGTTGGCAGGCTATGGCATTTCAGTATCAGAAAGATCAGTGCTTGGGCCCTAGCTGTTCACTGTCTATGACTTAAATGCGGGGAACAATTATAATATTTGCAAGTTTGCAGATGATAGAAACTTGGTGGGAATATGAGTCATGGGGAAGTTGCAAAGAAACTTCAAGGAATGTTGGACAAATTGAGAAGTGGGTAAGATTATAATGTAACATAATACAGATAAATGTGAGATTATCTACTTTGGTAGGAAGAAGAGAAGTGCAGACTGTTTTGTAAATAATGAGACATGGGAAAAGTGTTGATGTCCAAAGGGACCTAGGTCCCTTATTCATTAATCTCTAAAGGCTAGCATGTAAGGGCGGGATGCAATTTGGAAGGAAAATGATATGTTAGCCTTTGTTGCAAGAAGACTTAAGTACAAGAGCAAGGAGGAAGTCTTACTCCAATTTTACAGATCACTAGTGAGTTCCCAGAATATTGACTGCATAAGTCCCCTTGCCTAAGGAAGATTATACTTGCCATAGAGGAGTGTAGTGGAGGATCACCATACTGATTCCTGTGATAGTGGATAACCCTTTCAGAAAAGATTGAGGAGAAGCTATACTTGTCATATGGAAGTGAGGCAACTTCACAAGTGGAGGGTGCTTCAGGCAGAGAAGATTGGCTCAGTTTTCTCTGGAGGTTAGATGAATGAGAGGTAGTTTCATTGAAACTTATAATCCTTGCAAATGGTTGGACAGAGGGGATGAAGAAATGATCTCCCATGGCAATGCTGTCTAGAACAAAGAGGTACAAGTCTCAGGATAAAAGGCAAGCCATTTCGGAATGTAGGGAAGAGGAACATTTTCACTCAGAGGGTAGAGAATCTCTCAAACTCCACATCCCTGAGAAATGTGGAAGTGCAAACATTGACTGTGTTTGAGAGACTGATTGATACATTTTTAGTTAACAATGACATCATTGAATATGGAGGTAGTGCAGGAACATATTGTTGACAGTACATGATCAGCCATGATCTAGAATTATTCTGTAAGCTTGAGGGGCTGAATGGCCTACTCTCACTCCTATGTTTCTATTTACTTTCCTGGCTCACTTTATTCAATAGACTAGATGACAAAGGTTTTGTGTAGAATAAAGTCAACAACGCAGATTCAATCCCCATACAGGCTGTGGTAGTTCAAGAAACTTGTCTCTTCACCTCACTCCAGTCTTAACAAAGGGTTATCCTCAAGCTATGTACAACCAATTGTATCCTTCTAGTGGCGAGTGAGGCCTTTGGTGCTTTGTGGGCTATGCATCCTTATGTTACATACAAGCACCTAAGATTTAAACAAATGCTCCAAGTTGCTCCTGTGCGCGTCTTGCTATACTTGTCATATGGAAGTGAGGCAACCTCACAAGTGGAGGGTGCTTCAGGCAGAGAGGATGGTTCTCCAGAAGGGAGTGGGTCCTCCATGATAGGTAGGGTCATCAAGGCAGGGAGCAGCTGATATGACACCGGGGAAGCAAAGTCTTCAGCAGAGATTCACAGAGGAGGCAGTGATGATGATATTCCAACCATCAGGAGTAGTTGAAACTGAACAGAAGGACAGTGACCAGGAACCAGAACATCATTCCTCTCTATCTCTGGAAGAAGTTGAACTATAGGTTTGTGCAAAAGGATGAATGAAGCACAGTTGCTATGTTGAGCCTCTCTCACACATGACAATGTGCAACAAAGCAAAATGGCATCTCTGTTCCACCCAGCCAGAGGTTACTTTCCTCTTTGGTCTAGATCTTTTTACAGCATTTTGTTTTCCCTGGGGTACCAGAAATCATTTTTTAAGAATATGCTCATGAGATGCAGCCATCACTGGCTGGGTCAGCATTTATTGCCCATTCCTTAATTGTCCCTTGAGCTGAGGTAGTTGGTTGGACATTCCAGAGGGCAATTAAGAGTCAACCTTATTGCTAGTGTTCAGGAGTCACATGTCGACCAGACCTGGTAAGGATGAGCTTTAACAACAATTGACAGTGGCTACATGATCCCCATTATGCTAACTTTTAATTCCAGAATCTTATTGAATTCAAATGTCACCATTGTGTTGGGGTTTGAATCATCTCCCCAATGGGCCAGACTGGATTACTTGTTGTACATTACCACAACACTACCACCTTCCCCTTCATTGCGATTCATTCCACCACCCCCTAGCACATGGCCCCAGTGTTTCAGATCCCTCGGTGCTGCGGGCAATTGATTCCCTCCAGAACCTCTTGATTGATGGTCACCCAGCAGTTAAGAGTTCCTCAGTGCAAGCAGCTGAAATCCTGACACTTGCATCGGTTACCACTGAGTCTGTGAAGTTTATCCAAGTTGTTTTCAAACGTGTCGTTATTCTGTGAGAATTATATCTGAATTTTATTGACTACATCCTGTTGGCTCTGTCACTCAGCCCTGGGCTTGAGCAGCTGTTGCAATTACCATGTACAAATTTTCACTCCTGAACTTCCATAAAAAGCAGACACCTCCCCAGCCTGACTACCCGGGATGTCCCGAAATGCCATCATCTCTTAATTATAATGAAATCTTCAGGCAGTTTTGCGTCTTTATTTAGAGGGTGGTGAGGGGATCAAATAGAATGGGGTCAGGTTTTTGCTTATTTCCCTATTACAGCATGGAATAACAGCAACCAATGAACTTTGTCTGAATACACATTTCTCAGCCTCGAGCAGAGCTTGAAGTCTCTCCTCAGCCTGCGGTATTCAGCTTGAAGTGAATCTGAGATGCCACTGTGAAGGACCTTTGACTGGCTACTTGATACAGGCTGGGGTTGGGTTCAAGAGCAGAAGGATCAGGCTCAAGTGCAGTCAAAACGTGTCCGATCATCAAACAAAGTTATTATCATAAAGTTGTCCCAAGGCATTTTGTGGGAGTATTGTTAATTCAACACTGCACCATCTATAAGATATGGTGATCAAATCCTTTACTGCAGAGGTTGGAATTAAGGACCGTCTTAGAGGAGAAAAGAGTTCTATGGGGAAATTTAGAGTGCTGAAGGCATGACTGCCAACTTGGGACTATTAAAATCAGGAATTTTCAAGAGGTTAGAATTCTTTTAACTAACTGAGTGAGGACTGCAACATTTTATATTCTACAGTAATATGAAACACATTTTCTACTAGGTAGTTTGAGAATCTGTGAATAATGGTAAAATCAGGTTTCTCTTTTCAGGATGTGTTAGGGTTGTGTTTGCTCTATAAACAGAGGAAAAGAGACTATCTAGGCTGTTATACTGCTGGTATCCACCAGAGGAAGCTTCTCCATTATAAACAAACAGGCAATAAATTTCCGTTGTAATTGCCACCACCTCCTACAATCTAATTAAAAATAGAATTGGATTTGCCATGGGAGTTCATCATATAAACTGTGTCAATTTAAACTCAATGCACTTTTTCAAATTCTGATGAGTCATTGGCCCCGTATTGAAATTATCAACAGTTTATAATTTGAGTGAGTTTTCTCCACTTACCTACTGAAGGTACTGTCGTGTTGAGGTACAGACAATAATTTAACTACTGCTTCACTGGGTCCGTTGTCTCTAAAAGACGGTGAACTGCATGGGAAGGGAGACAATCAGTGATTGTTGGGTGGTGGAAATGACATGATAAACATTTTAAAATGATGAGGGTTAACAGTGTAGACAGGGAGAAAATGTTTCTACTTGTGCAGAGGCTGCTATGAGATAGTCACAAATAAATCCAACAGAGAATTCAGAAGAAATCTAAATACCCAAACAGGAGTGAAAATATGGAACCTGCTACCTACTACACAGAGTGGTTGAGGTGAATAATATCAATATATTTAGGGAGAAGTTGGATAAGCACATGAAAGAGAGAGGAACAAGAGGATCCAAATGCATGGTGAGATCCACATGAATTGTTAATACTGAGATGGTGCAGATTGACTGAAGATCTGCTTTGGTCCTTTATTTTGGGTAGCACAGTGACTCAGTGGTTAGCACTGCTACCTCACAATGTCAGGGACCTGGGTTCAATTCCAGGTGATATTCTGTGTGGCATTTGCACATTCTCCCTGTGTCTACATGGGTGTGTTCCGGTTTCCTCCCACAGTCCAAAGATGTGCAGGTTAGGTGAACTGTCATTCTTTCCCCTGCGAAGTTGCCCATAGTGTTCATGGATGTTAGGTGCATTGGTCAGGGCAAGTGTGAAGTAGTAGGGGAATGGGTCTGGGTGGGTTATTCGTTGGAGGGTCGGTGTGGCCTTGTTGGGCCAAACAGCCTGTTTCCACACTGTAAGGATCTATATTCCATGCAGTGATTTTTTTTATCCATGACACAAAAAAAAATCCTTGTTTTTTTCAATTCTTAGGATGTCACAGGTGTGACTGGACCTGTCCACCCTAACATTAATCATGTAGCACCTCTGATCAGAGATTATTGATCACTGAACAGAGACACTGCATGCTGTTGTAGCCACCAACTGCTTCTTCTTGAGACTAGCAAAAATGAGCCCAAACCAGTAGTCTATCTATCTCATACTTTGGTCAAATTTTTACATTCTTTCCCATTGCTAATGAGCGTGAGTATCAGGTACGAATCACACACAGTGTAACACACTCTCCAATGAATCAGCAAGTTCTGGGGTGAAGTACTCAGTGCAGACAATTGACTTTAAAATCTGTACCTGCACTCCCAGTACACTACTGAATGAGTACTACAGTGCCAGCAATATTGTGTCTCATAGGAAATGTTAAACCAAGATCCTGTCTGCTCCCTCAGGTGGGTGTAAAGTATCCCATTATCCTCATTTTGGATGAGGAGCAGTAAGAACTCTCACCAATGTCCTGGCCAATGCCCACTTCTCAGCCACCATCACCAATACTCATGGTTTGTGGATGTTAGCTCTGTATAAATGGACTGCAATGTTTCCTCCTTTACACCAATGACTACACTTTCAGCCTATTACTTTGGTTATAAAGCACTTTGGGAAGTTCTGAGGTGGTGAAAGAAGCTGTAGAAATTAAGTCTTTTAGTTGTTTTGATGCACTTAAAAGTTCTGTTCCCTGTTGAGGATGGAATGTTAGATATTGTGGTGTAGAACAGAACAGAATCCTTCACAGAACTCTCTACTCTAATCACATTTCCCTTCATTCTTCAACATATTTTGTCTGTCTTAAGCCCATGAAAATTTATGTAATATTGCTCTGACATCATCCAATGGAGCAACAGTATTTGGTGTCCTTACGTAAGGAAGAATGTAATTGTATTGGAAGCAGTTCAGCGTTTACCTGGAATAGCGAGTTGTCTTATGAGGAACGATGGACAGGCTAGACTTGTAGTCATCATTAGAGTGGTGCTGGAAAAGCACAGCAGGTCAGACAGCATCCGAGGAGCAGGGAAATCAATGATTCAGGCAAAAGCCCTTCATTAGGTTTCATTCCTGATGAAGGGCTTTTGCCCAAAACGTCGATTTTCCTGCACCCTGGATGCTGCCTGACCTGCCGTGCCTTTCCAGCACCACTCTAATCTTGACTCTGATCTCCAGCATTGGCAGCACTCACTTTCGCCAGGCTAGACTTGTATCCACTTGAATTTAGTAGATTAGCAGATGACTTCATTAAAACATGTAAGATCTTGAAGGTCTTGATGGGATGGATGTGGCCAGAATGCATCCTTTTGTGATAGAGTGTCCCAGTTTAAAAATCAGCCTTCTGAACTGTTTTCCTCAAAAGATAGTGGAGGCAGTCTCTGAACATTTTAATGCAGATGTAGGTAGATTCTTGATTAAGGTTATCGAGGATAGGCAGGAATGTGCAGTAATCACATCAGCCATGATCTTATTGAATGGTGGAGTAGGCTCAAGGGTCAAATGGGCCTATTCCTGTTCCTCATTCATGTCTGCATATAACCTATTTTGGGGAATTAGGAAAATGCATGTGGCTTACTAGAATGTAACAGTTATCAAGTTGAAGATCTGAGGAAATGCATTCAGATGTTGGTGTCTTTGGAGTTCATAAGGGTATCCCTGCATGAAGGAGGCCAATCAACTCACCAAGACCTCCTAACTCCTTAAACTGCACCAACCTACTCACTAAAGAGTCAGCCAGCTCTAAGTCAATGGAATACTTGCTGTTCTTCATGCACTCTCCCAATCAATGTTCCAGAGTAAGAAACGTTAAATCATAATCCATTTTTCTAATGACCCCTCCCCATGTTCCACCCGCTTCTTTCAAAATGAGCATAATCTTGGTTCAATAAATCAGAAAGAGTGGAAATGATGACTCCGTTAGTGATCAATGAATGTAACTGGAATAGTCATGGTCGAAGCAATGTCATACTATAGGTCAATACGAGTCCAAAAGATACCAGTGACATTGTGAAACAAAAATCTCATCCAGAAGAAATGACATACTCAAAAACAAGTTGGATTTAACTGAAGATAAAAAATCATCCAAATTCTTCCAGAATATGAACCTAGCTCTCTCTCAATGTTACACTTTTAAATAAAACTAAACCATTCTCCTTCTCCTAACCTTTCCCAGTAACTTGTTTCATCTTTTGGGGTCTGCCCTAAACCCTACCCTCAAGACCATGACTCTCACGTCCTTATTTCTGGAAGTTTCAGGCTACATTCCTGAATCTCATTAATCTCATCAGGTTCTCTTAAGACTTTCCCTTCTGAGGCTGACAACTCCACAGGGAGAAGGGCAGAGAAATGAATGATGACAAGAGGCTACTCTCATTGTGACTTAAAAGATAAAATAGTTGATTGGAGTTCTCCAGATAACTAAAAGATTTCGGTCCATTTTGTACTGAACTGGAACATATGTTTCTGCACTGAGTTTTGGGGTAAACTTGACACCAGCAGAGGGACTGGGGACACATTGACACCCAATGCTGTAAACATCAATTTACATTTTCACAAAGAATATAGATAGATTCCTTAAGAAGAGTTATACTGGACCTGAAATATTAACTCTGTTTCTCTCTCCACAGATGCTGTCATACCTCCTGTGTTTCTTAAGCATACTTTGTGTTTGCTGTAAGTAGATTCTGCTTTGCAGAAGAGTAGATTCCAACAGTCTACATACAATAGTTGAAGATCGTCAGGACACATTCTGTAGATGCAACTATTACACCGAAGGAGAGGAGGAATATATTGAAGCTGATTGTGGAAGTGCTGGTCTGAGTATTCTCATTCATCGACAAGTTGATGAACAATGCTGTGAAGTGATAGCCAGAGCAACTAGACTGTTGGGAAATCTTTGGACAGAAATTGATGCTAATTTGGCCTGGGTCTACATTACAATCTTGTGTCCAGATTTATTTCCTTGCTCAAAGTGTGGTATTATGTTTGTGGAAAGGGTGCAGCAAAGGATGACTGGGCTAATTCCTAATTTAAATCACTTTAGTCACTAGGATATGTTCAATGGCATCAGACTGTACAGTTTAGGCAAGTACATTTATTGGGGTTATCTGACTGAAGTGAAGGGAATAGATTATGTTTATATGGACAATTTGTTCCTGTTGTGAATGGTTAGGGTCTGGAATGCATTTCCCGGAGTGTGGTGGAGTCAGGTTCAATTGACACTTTCTGAAGGGAATTCAATGGTTCTCAGAAAAGGAACAATTTGCAGGATTAGGGGAGAAGGCATGAGAATGTCACTGGATGAAGACTCATTCAGAGAGTTGGCACAGACATGATGGACCAAATGGCCTCCTTCTGTGCTGCACCAATTTGGTGGAATAGGTTCAAAAAGAACTGAGGTCACAATCTTTTACATCATGTCATAATTGGATTTGATATCAGCAGGTGATTCTTCTCTCATTGAATCATAAATCTGGGGAACAGGCTGCTGACTCTCGATTCACTGAATCCCGTGAAGCAGACGAGGACCTTGTCTACATTTTTAACGTCATGGTTGAACCTCCAGCTCATGATTCTTGCTCCCAGTCATCACAATACTCTCACTCTCAATTCTGTAGTGACTTTGAAATGCTGAGTGAAGGTAAGAGAATGCTAGGAAATCAAGACATTGGACAAATGAAATAATTTGACGGTCGCTGAAGCTTTCTGGAATGTACAATTCAAATTGTGTTTCCCTGTCCCCACTCAATATCAGACCATAAAAGATAGGAGCAGAAGTAGGCCATTTGGCCCATTGAGTCCACTTTCAATGAGATCATAGCTGATCTGATAATCCTCAACTCCACTTTCCTGCCTTTTCTCCATGTGCCTTAATTCCCTTAATGATTAAAAATCTGTCTGTCTCAGCCCAGAAGATCCTTAACAACCCAAACTCTACGGGCCCCTGCAGTAAAGATTCACTGCTTTCTGAGAAAAATTCCTCCTCTTGTCTTAAATGGACAACTCCTTATTCTGGAATTACATCCTCCGCTCCTAAACTACTTTTGTTCACTCATGGGACATGGGGCATCGCTAACTGTCAAGCAGTGATTATCTATCCATAGCTGCCCTTGAGAAGGTGGAGGTGAGGTGCCCTCTTGAACAGTTGCAGTCCATGTGCAGAGGTTAGATCCAGGATGCCATAAAGGAGGGAGTTCCAGGACTTTGATCCAACTGTGAAGGAATGGTGGTGAGTGGCTTGGAGACTCCCCCACAATGGGGAAATGACCTTTCTGCATCTACCTTGTCAAGTCACCTAAGAATCTCATTTTTTCAATAAGGTCATCTCTAAGTCTTCTAAACTCCAATGAGTAGAAACCCAACCTACTCAATCTCTCTTTGTAAGGCAGTCCCTCCATACTTGGAATCAACCTAGTCAACTTTTTCTGGCCTCCTTCCAATGCCAGTGTATCTTTCTTTAGATATGGAGACCCAAACTATTTACAGTACCCAACTATGGTTTAACTAATGCTTTATGTAGTTTTAGCAAAATCTTCATATTTTATGCTTCATTCACTTCGAGATCAAGGCCAATAGTCCATTTACCTTCCCAATAACCTGCTGGACCTGTGTAGTAGCTTTTTTTCTTTGTGATTCATGCATGAGGACCCCTGAATCCCCCCAGGCTGTAGCTTTCTGCAGTCTTTCTCCATTTGGATAATAGTCAGCTCCTCTCTTCTTCGTGCCAGAGTGCATTACCTCATATTTTCCCAGATTAGATTCCATCTGTGAACTTTTTACCCATTCACTTACCCTGTCTCTATCCCTCTGTAGGGTCTTTGCGTGATCCTTGCCACTTGCATCTCTCTCATTCCTTACACCTGGAGTTTGGAATTCTTGTCTCCCTCTATAACCTGTCTCTATTTGTCCGTGTGTCTGACTCTCTCTCTCACAGTATGGCACTCTGTACATGTGCATTTCACTCCCCATCTCCCTCTGTGTCCTTCTCCTTGTCTTTGTGTGAGTCACTTGTCCTCCTCCCCGTTCCCTGACTCCCTCCGAAAGACGGAGATGGGACACACTCACACATGTTTGATGAGGAGTCCGTATGAAAACAAGAGTTGAGTGAAATGCGGATGTCCCTTTGTGCGGTTTCCTGCTCTCCCACATTTTTAACACAGCCGGTTCCAGTGGTTTAATTTGTTCCATTTTAATATAGGAACAGTTTAAAAAAAAATCCCGCGCTCACAAACAACTAACCAGATCGGAAGAGAGACGGCGCTGTTGAAAATGGAACAAACCTGGCTTTTATAATATACTTTTTTTTTTGCAAAGCGCGCTACATAATCCCCGAAATTTAAACTCCGTCTGAATTATCAACGAGGATTTGATTAATATGCAAATTTAAGGCAAACAGCGCCATATAATTCTTTCAGTAGAAGGTAATTAATCACTCGTTAAGGCAAATTAATACATACATCAATTCTGTCAGAAACATGCTCGGTTCAATCGCCCGTAAAATTGAAGTTTGAAGAATTAAAGGCTGTTCAGGAACATTATGAGTAAAACTTTCAAATTGATCCTATTTAGTAATCAATCTCCGGCTTCCCCTAGGTTAATATAGACTAATTTTTTATATCAAATCACACACTTTAATGACACGCAGTCGATAAAAAGTTAACAAAAATGATAACGAAGGCTAGGCCCAACTGATCTCCTCCCGTGATCGTAAAGAGTTCGCCGTCTCTGAGCAGAGAGTCTGGGGGAGGGGGGATGGAGGTGGGGGAGAGGCAGACCCCAACTCCGGGATCCAGTTCATGGTCGATCCGAATCCGGGTTTCAGGGACGTTGGGAATTGTTCACATGGGAGGTGCATTCTGGAATATTTCCTTGACTTTGTTTTTCGGTTGAGCAGGTAGACCAGCTGCTGGATAAGGAAGCACTAATCTGAATTCCACTGGACTCTGCTCCTGGAATGATCCGGTTCAAACGGGCTTACTGTATGAATCGGATTGCTAGGCAATTTGCTAATTTCAATAGTATTCATCTGAAAAAGTACTTCTAGTCTCTAACCCCAATCTAAAGTCACTCCGGGATCCTGTCTAAACCAGTGTAGAGTCACTCCAGGATTACTCCAACATGCCTCCTCTCTAAACCAGTGTAGAGTCACTCTAGGATTACTCTAACATGCCTCCTCTCTAAACCAGTGTAGAGTCACTCCAGGATTACTCCAACACGCCTCCTCCCTAAACCAGTGTAGAGTCACTCCGGGATCACTCCAACATGCCTCCTCTTTAAACCAGTGTAGAGTCATTCCAGGATTACACCAACATGCCTCCTATCTAAAACAGTGCAGAGACACTCCGGGAGCACTCCAAGAGCTCCTCCTCTTGCTGTCTCCAGTCTGGCTGGTGCAGAGATCCCTGGCTCTCATGAACTCTCACCTGGCTGTCCTGATCCCGATCCTGACTCCAGCTCTCTGCCCAGAGTCCTGCAGGTAGGTATCCGAGCTCTCTAAGCCGCTTCCTCCACAATCGACAAGTTGTGGTGAGTGAGCGGGTCAAGGCTCCAGATTGACCTCCTTCCAGTATCATGTGTCCCTGGTGTTATGTGGGTTTGGGATCTGCCTATAAGTGGCGCCGTGAAGGACGGGGTATGTGAGTGGCTGTGGTCTATGGGTGGGCTGGGTATGTGGGTGGGTTGGGGTGTGTGGGTGGGTTGGGGTGTGTGGGTGGGCTGGGGTCTGTGGGTGGGTTGGGGTGTGTGGGTGGGCTGGGGTCTGTGGGTGGGTTGGGGTCTGTGGATGGATCGGGGTCACTGGGTGGGTTGGGATGTGTGGGTGGGTTGGAGTATGTGAGTGAGTGGGGTCTGTGGATGGGTTGAGATGTGTGGATGGGTTGGAATGTGTGGATGGGTTGGAATGTGTGGATGGGTTGGAATGTGTGGATGGGTTGGAATGTGTGGATGGGTTGAGATGTGTGGATGGGTTGGAATGTGTGGATGGGTTGGAATGTGTGGATGGGTTGAGATGTGTGGATGGGTTGGAATGTGTGGATGGGTTGGAATGTGTGGATGGGTTGGGATGTGTGGGTTGGTTAGGGTGTGTGGGTGGGTTAGGGTGTGTGGGTGGGTTAGGGTGTGTGGGTGGGTT
The DNA here is from genome assembly GCF_047496795.1 of Chiloscyllium punctatum. Lineage (NCBI taxonomy): Eukaryota > Metazoa > Chordata > Chondrichthyes > Orectolobiformes > Hemiscylliidae > Chiloscyllium > Chiloscyllium punctatum. The sequence goes on along the minus strand of NC_092776.1, from coordinate 15,621,074 downwards.
GGAATGTGTGGATGGATTGGAATGTGTGGATGGGTTGGGATGTGTGGGTTGGTTAGGGTGTGTGGGTGGGTTAGGGTGTGTGGGTGGGTTAGGGTGTGTGGGTGGGTTGGAATGTGTGGATGGATTGGAATGTGTGGATGGGTTGGGATGTGTGGGTGGGTTCGGGTGTGTGGGTGGGTTGGGATGTGTGGGTGGGTTAGAGTGTGTGGGTGGGTTGGGATGTGGGGAGGAGTTGGGATGTGTGGATGGGTTGGGATGTGTGGGTGGGTTGGGATGTGTGGGTGAGTTGGAGTATGTGAGTGAGTGGGGTCTGTGGATGGGTTGAGATGTGTGGATGGTTTGGGATGTTGGATGGGTTGGGATGTTGGATGAGTTGGAATGTGTGGATGGGTTAGAATGTGTGGATGAGTTGAGATGTGTGGGTGGGTTGGGATGTGTGGGTGGGTTGGGATGTGTGGATGGGTTGGGATGTGTGGGTGGGTTAGGGTGTGTGGGTGGGTTGCGATATGTGGGTGGGTTGGGATGTGTGGATGGGTGGGGGTGTGTGAGTGGGTCGGGGTCTGTGTGTGGGTTGGAGGTTGCTGGTGGTGAGGAAGGCTCGCTCAGGTACAGACTGACAATGGAAACAATTGATTAAAGCTTGGTGTATTGAATGGCACCAGTACAGTAGGAGAGAGTAAAGGAGCACAAGGAGCCAGAGATGGGACCATCACTCCTGGGAGGGGTCAGGAAAAGGCCAGGGTTTCTCCTCATATACAGTGGAGCAGACCGGTGAATGAAGCCAGTCACCCAGTAAAGGGTGTGCAGGTGTCTCTGCCCTCCTCCCAATGGGGATACGGTCTCCACGTTTACTCTTTTCCTTTCAGTAATGTACCACGTTGTGTCAGCAAGAAATAGTCCAGACACAGAGAGGATACACAGTGAGGATAGAGTGAAATAGTTATGATTGAGCATACCAGAGAGAGGGTACAGAGTGAAGATAGAGTATAGCAGACAGAGGGTACACGGTGAGGATAGATTATAGCAGACAGAGGGTACACAGTGAGGCTGGAGTACAGCAGACAGAGAGTACACATTAAGGATAGAGTAGAGCAGACGGAGAATACACGGTGAGGATAGAGTATAGCAGACAGGGGGTACACAGTGAGGATAGAGTATAGCAGACAGGGGTACATGGTGAGGATAGAGTATAACAGACAGAGGATACATGGTGAGGATAGAGTATAGCAGACTGGGTACATGGTGAGGATAGCGTATAGCAGACAGAGGGTATACGGTGAGGATAGAGTATAGCAGAAAGGGAGTACACGGTGAGGACAGAGTATAGCAGACAGAGGGCACATGGTGAGTACAGAGTATAGTAGACAGGGGGTACACGGTGAGGATAGAGTATAGCAGACAAAGGGTACACAGTGAGGATAGAGTATAGCAGACAGGGGGTACACGGTGAGGATAGAGTATAGCAGACAGAGAGTATATGGTGGGGATAGATTATAACAGACAGAGGGGATACGGTGAGGATAGAGCATAGCAGAAAGGGAGTACATGGTGAGGACAGAGTATAATAGACAGAGGGCACATGGTGAGGATAGCGTATAGCAGACAGGGGGTACATGGTGAGGATAGAGTATAGTAGACAGAGGGTACATGGTGAGGATAGAGTATAGCAGACAGAGGGCACATGGTGAGGATAGAGTATAGTAGACAGGGGGTACATGGTGAGGATAGAGTATAGCGGACAGAGGGTACATGGTGAGTACAGAGTATAGTAGACAGGGGGTACATGGTGAGGATAGAGTATAGCAGACAGAGGGTACACGGTGATGATAGAGTATAGAAGACAGACGGTACACACGGTGAGGATAGAGTATAGCAGACAGATTGTACACAGTGAGGATAGAGTATTAAAGGCAGAGGATACATGGTGAGGAGAGAATATAGCAGACAGATTGTACATGGTGAGGATAGAGTATAGTAGACAGAGGGTACACACGGTGAGGATAGAGTATAGCAGACAAGGGGTACACAGTGAGGATAGAGTATAGCAGACAGGGGGTACACGGTGAGGATAGAGTATAGCAGACAGGGGGTACACGGTGAGGATAGAGTATAGCAGACAGGGGGTACACGGTGAGGATAGAGTATAGCAGACAAGGGGTACATGGTGAGGATAGAGTATAGCAGACAAGGGGTACATGGTGAGGATAGAGTATAGCAGACAAGGGGTACATGGTGAGGATAGAGTATAGCAGACAGACGGTACACACGGTGAGGATAGAGTATAGCAGACACATTGTACACAGTGAGGATAGAGTATAACAGGCAGAGGGTACACACGGTGAGGATAGAGTATAGCAGACATAGGGTACACGGTGAGGATATAATATAGCAGACAGAGGGTTCATGGTGAGGATAGAGTGCACTAGAGAGAGGGTATACGGTGAGGATAAAGTATAGCAGACTGAGTGTACACAGTGAGGATAGAGTATAGCAGACAGAGGATACACAGTGAGGATAGAGTATAGCAGACAGAGGGTACACGGTGAGGATTGAGTATAGCAGACGGGGGTACACAGTGAGGATAGAGTGCACCACAGAGAGGGTACATGGTGAGGATAGAGTATAGCAGGTAGAGGGTACTTGGTGAGGATAGAGTATAGTAGACAGAGGGTACACGGTGAGGATAGACTATAGCAGACAGAGGATACACAGTGAGGCTGGAGTACAGCAGACAGAGAGTACACGGTGAGGATAGAGTAGAGCGGACAGAGAATACACGGTGAGGATAGAGTAGAGCAGGTAGCAGGTACACGGTGAGGATAGAGTATAGCAGACAGAGGGTACACAGTGAGGATAGAGCAGAGCAGACAGGGGTACATGGTGAGGATAGAGTATAACAGACAGAGGATACACGGTGAGGATAGAGTATAGCAGACAGAGGGTACACAGTGAGGATAGAGCAGAGCAGACAGAGGGTACACAGTGAGGATAGAGTATAGCAGACAGGGGTACATGGTGAGGATAGAGTATAACAGACAGAGGATACACGGTGAGGATAGAGTACAGCAGACTGGGTACATGGTGAGGATAGCGTATAGCAGACAGAGGGTATACGGTGAGGATAGAGTATAGCAGAAAGGGAGTACACGGTGAGGACAGAGTATAGCGGACAGAGGGTACATGGTGAGTACAGAGTATAGTAGACAGGGGGTACATGGTGAGGATAGAGTAAAGCAGACAGGGGGTACATGGTGAGGATAGAGTAAAGCAGACAGAGGGTACACGGTGAGGATAGAGCAGAGCAGACAGAGGATACACAGTGAGGATAGAGTATAACAGGCAGAGGGTACATGGTGAGGAGAGAATATAGCAGACAGATTGTACACAGTGAGGATAGAGGATAGCAGACAAAGAGTACACGGTGAGGATAGAGTATAGCAGACAGAGGGTACACGGTGAGGGTGGGGTATAGCAGACAGAGGGTACACGGTGAGGATAGAGTATAGTAGACAGAGAGCACACGGTGAGGATAGAATATAACAGAGAGAGGGTACACACGGTGAGGATAGAGTATAGCAGGCAGAGGGTTCATGGTGAGGATAGGGTATAGCAGGCAGAGGGTTCATGGTGAGGATAGGGTATAGCAGGCAGAGGGTTCATGGTGAGGATAGGGTATAGCAGACAGGGGGTACGCGGTGAGGATAGAGTGCACCAGAGAGAGGGTACACGGTGAGGATAGAGTATAGCAGACAAAGGGTACACGATGAGGGTGGGGTATAGCAGACAGAGTGTACACGGTGAGGATAGAGTATAGTAGACAGAGAGCACACGGTGAGGATAGAATGTAACAGACAGAGGGTACACACGGTGAGGATAGAGTATAGCAGGCAGAGGGTACAAGGTGAGGGTAGAGTTTTGCAGACAGAGGGTACACGGTGAGGATACAGTAGAGCAGACAGGGGGTTCATGGTGAGGATAGAGTATAGCAGACAGAGAGTAGACACGGTGAGGATAGAGGATAGCAGGCAGAGGGTACACGGTGAGGATAGAGTGCACCAGAGAGAGGGTACACGGTGAGGATAGAGTATAGCAGACAGAGGGTACACAGTGTGGATAGAGTATAGCAGACAGAGAGTACACAGTGAGGATAGAGTATGGCAGGCAGAGGGTACAGGGTGAGGATGGAGTATAGTAGACAGAGGGTACACAGTGTGGATAGAGTATAGCAGACAGAGGGTACACAGTGAAGGTAGAGTATAGCAGACAGAGGGTACACAGTGTGGATAGAGTATAGCAGACAGAGAGTACACAGTGAGGATAGAGTATAGCAGACAAAGGGTACACGGTGAGGGTGGGGTATAGCAGACAGAGTGTACACGGTGAGGATAGAATGTAACAGACAGAGGGTACACACGGTGAGGATAGAGTATAGCAAGCAGAGGGTACAAGGTGAGGATAGAGTTTTGCAGACAGAGGGTACACGGTGAGGATACAGTATAGCAGACAGGGGGTTCATGGTGAGGATAGAGTATAGCGGACATAGAGTAGACACGGTGAGGATTGAGTATAGCAGACAGAGGGTCCAAGGTGAGGATAGAGTATAGCAGGCAGAGGGTACAGGGTGAGGATAGAGTATAGTAGACAGAGGGTACACAGTGTGGATAGAGTATAGCAGACAGAGGGTACACAGTGAAGGTAGAGTATAGCAGACAGAGTGTACACAGTGAGGATAGAGTATAGCAGACAGAGGGTATGCGGTGAGGATTGAGTATAGCAGACGGGGGTACACGGTGAGGATAGAGTATAGCAGGCAGAGGGTACTGGATGAGGATAGAGTATAGTAGACAGGGGGTACACAGTGAGGATAGAGTATAGTAGACAGGGGGTACACAGTGAGGATAGAGTATAGCAGACAGGGGGTACATAGTGAGGATAGAGTGCAGCACACCGAGGGTACATGGTGAGGATAGAGTATAGCAGGAAGAGGGTACTGGATGAGGATAGAGTATAGTAGACAGGGGGTACACAGTGAGGATAGAGTATAGTAGACAGGGGGTACACAGTGAGGATAGAGTATAGCAGACAGAGAGTACGCGGTGTGGATAGCGTATAGCAGAAAGAGGGTTCACAGTGAGGATAGAGTGTAGCAGACAGAGGGTATGCGGTGAGGATTGAATATAGCAGACAGGGGGTATGTGGTGAGGATAGAGTGCACCAGAGAGAGGGTACACGGTGAGGATAAAGTATAGTAGACAGAGGGTACACGGTGAGGATAGAGTATAGTAGACAGACGGTACACACGGTGAGGATAGAGTATAGCAGACAGATTGTACACAGTGAGGATAGAGTATAACAGGCAGAGGATACATGGTGAGGAGAGAATATAGCAGACAGGTTGTACACATTGAGGATAGAGTATAGTAGACAGAGGGTACACACGGTGAGGATAGAGTATAGCAGACATAGGGTACACGGTGAGGATATAAAATAGCAGACAGAGGGTCCTGGATGAGGATAGAGTATAGCAGGTAAAGGGTACATGGTGAGGATAGAGTATAGTAGACAGGGAGTACACAGTGAGGATAGAGTATAGTAGACATGGTACATAGTGAGGATAGAGTATAGCAAACAGAGGGTACATGGTGAGGATAGAGTATAGCAGACAGGGGGTACACGGTGAGGGTAGAGTATAGCAGACAGGGGGTACATGGTGAGGATAGAGTATAGTAGACGGGGGTACACAATGAGGATGGAGTATAGTAGACAGAGGGTACGCGGTGAGGATAGAGTAAAGCAGACAGAGGGTACTCGCTGAGGATAGAGTATAGTAGACAGGGGGTACACAGTGAGGATAGAGTATAGTAGACGGGGGTACACAATGAGGATAGAGCATAGCAGACAGAGGGTATGCGGCGAGGATAGAGTATAGCAGGCAGAAGATACTGGATGAGGATAGAGTATAGTAGACAGGGGGTACACAGTGAGGATAGAGTATAGTTGATGGGGGTCCACAGTGAGGATAGAGTGTAGTAGACAGGGGTTACACAGTGAGGATAGAGTATAGTAGACCAGGGTTACACAGTGAGGATAGAGTATAGCAGACAGAGGATACACGGTGAGGATAGAGTATAGTAGACAGAGGGTACACGGTGAGGATAGAGTATAGTAGACAGAGGGTACATGGTGAGTATGGAGTATAGTAGACAGAGGGTACACAGTGCGGATAGAGTATAGTAGACAGAGGGTACACAGTGAGGATAGAGTATCGCAGACAGGAGGTACACCATGAGAGTAGAGTATAGCAGACAGAGGGTACACAGTGAGGATAGAGTATAGTAGACAGGGGGTATATAGTGAGGATAGCGTATAGTAGACAGAGGGTACGCGGTGAGGATAGCGTATAGTAGAAGGGGGGTACACAGTGAGGATAAAGTATAGTAGACAGGGGGTATATAGTGAGGATAGAGTATAGCAGACAGGGGCTACACACTGAGGATAGAGTATAGTAGAAGGGGGTACACAGTGAGTATAGAGTATAGTAGTCAGGGGGTACACAGTGAGGATAAAGTATAGTAGACGGGGGTACATGGTGAGGATAGAGTATAGTAGACAGAGGGTACACAGTGGGGATAGAGTATAGTAGACAGAGGGTACACAGTGAGGATAGAGTGTACCAGAGAGAGGATACGCTGAGTGGATAATGTCGAGCGGAGAGAGGGTATACAATGACGATGGAGTCTAGGAGTGAAATGATGCACAGAGAGGATAAAATATAATAGGGAGAGGTTATTCAGTGAGGGCAGAGGTAGATCAGAGAGAGGATACTCAGTGAAGATGGAGTATATCAGGGAAAGGACACATTGAGTATTGAGTGTTGCAGATGAAGGAGTGTAGGAAACAAAGTATATCAGAGGGAAGTTGCACAGTGAGGACAAAATGTTTCAGCAAGAGAATACGCAGAGGATAGAATTTCTCTGAACAAAGGTACATGGTGAAGTCAGAATATACCAGAGAGAGGGTAAACCATGGGGATAAAGGGAGTCATTGAGGAGTTCAGATGTTGGAGATCACAGCCGAGAGTGTGGTGCTGAAAAAGTACAGCGGGTCAGGCAGTTTCCGAGGAGCAGGAGAATAGAATCCTCATTCCTGATGAAGGGCTAATGACCGGAACGTCGATTCGCCTGCTCCCCGGATGCTGCCTGACTTGCTGTGCTTTTCCAGCACCACACTCTCGACCATGAGGATAAAGTAAAAGCGGAGGGTAAGCCGCGAGGAGATTTCTACAAAATACAGCTCAGGTAGTGGCACAGGCGAGGTGTATGTTATGTCAAAATGTGTTTGCTGTTCAAGTGAGCCCCAAGGATCTTTTCCCGACCTTAAAGTAGAAACCGATAGTAGAGTGGGGAGACAGTGAAAACACACTGTATTAGTGTATGTTATAGCGTATACCCCAGAACGAAGTCTACGAACACACCGTGTTATCTGGACGTATTTAAGACAGACCCCTGTCCTAGTTCACTGTGCTACCTTTCTGAACAAGTCATGTATTATTCACATCCGTTTTATGCAAATTTTCTGATTTGTACAAATCTCTTGTTTCAGTGTTGCTTCCCGCAATGACTGACCCTGCAGTAAGCATTGTTGTTTCTTGTGTTCATTGGGATATCAGTCGGAGTAAAGAGCAACGCTTCTGCTCCTGTATACCTTCGATAGCGACCTTCAGTCATGACTGTAAATGTGATGTACCTGCCCAGAAAGACTGAGACAATCTCATAGTCAGATAGAAGCGGGGAGCTGCCATCGAGTATTAATTAGGACCCTGGTGTTAATGATTAAGAATGGAAGTGTTGAAGGATTTTTTTTTGCAACTTCCAAGAGCTCTGTGAACATCAGCGATGGTTAATTAGGTTGTGGCGTGCACTCCATTTCCCCAATTCAGCAGGCGAACAGTACACAATTTATCGTGTTTCTCACCCAATGAGAATTGTGGGGTTTGAAATATGATCATTGGCCGTCAATTTTTAGAAAATGTAGGATACAATCAGGGAAGTGTAGACAAGCGCAGAGAACGGCTCGATTCGGTTTGTAATAAGAGCAGCCTTTACTTTCACAGGGAATAATGCATCAAACTTCAATTTTCCGGTCGATTGAATTAGTGATTTTTCTCCAGAAGTAAAATACACTTAAGTCTTCTGGATTAATTACCACGTTCTGGTCCCAAAGACTGTAGTATTAGTTATCGGTGCCGCGCCTGACACCAGCCTGACATGGAATGAAATAAGGAACTGGATTCGAAGAGGCAGTGCTGTCAGATTATATGCAGCTTTCTTCATCACTGCCTCTCCCATATCACTACAGCGCGTCGGCTTCCTGCTCCGGCCCGCTAGCATAACGGCGGCTGTGAATTACTTACAAATAATTACGCGAGCTGCTGAATTAAACCGCTAATATTTCTCTCTCCCCTACTCTGCATCGCCATATATTGGGAGTTTCTCTATAGACCCCTTCATCCTCTTAGTCCCTGACCTGTAAAATTATGTTTATGTGCAGAGTATCCATCTAACTGGAATGTGTAGAGTTTAGATGAAACATAGCAATTTTCACCGAATCTGGCAAGCCAGTTTATAAAGCAAGCATTGCACGGTTTCCGAATTTCTCTGTGTAACGAAGTTACTTATTTTGTAACGAAAATGCTTACGAAGAATGTGCTTCGATCCGAACATACGTACTAGCTTTCGTAAAAGGTTAAGGATAGCTTAGACACGAATGTAGGATATTGTGTATACAAAATGCATTTGTGTCAGTAAAATATACTGAAACTAAACTGAATGAAGATTTGTATGTCTCCTAATTCTATAGTTTAAGTGTGAGGTAAACCCAGTAAATAACCTCTTACATACCATTGATGTAAAGTTTAAAAAGAAAGCATTGTGAAACGTGCTACTGTATGTATTTGAAGTTTAGAAGTAAATATGTTAAGTGGGAGAGGTTGATCTGCTGGTTACAAGGCGGGGGAGTGAACGGACTGGGCGGTTTACCCTTCTAAACTGGTGTCCAGTTGACTGTGTCAGACATGCGTCGATTACCAACTGTTTACAAACGATGGTACCTCAGAATAAAGCTGCGATAACTATGCCATACTGACAGAAAGGGGCAGATTCAGCCCTCCCTCTTATTACATCTAAAACATGGAAGTTACATTTTACAAACAGATATCAAATTTATCTTCATGTCGTTTTGATATTTAATTTGGGATATTTTTAAGGGATTTTAAAAAAACTTTTATCACATGGTGCTTTTAGTTGGAAGTTGCTGGTCTGCCTGGAAACCTTATGTTTCCTGGAATACAGCGGAAATCTCTCTCCCATTTCCACAAACATTCAGAAATGATTTCTGTCTTCACATGACATTGACAGTCCTGGTCTGGTCAATTTTGAAAGTTGATTCCTTGCCGCCTCCTGTCCCTAGCGCTTTTCTCTCTCACACTCGCACACAGTCACCACGGAATCAAGCCATTCGCTTACCTTTCCTTGTGATCCTTTATTCCCCACTACAGCAAACTGCTCCCTTACTGTTACATCTCTATAGTTCGTAGGGAGAAAACGACCAGTGTTCGTTTTTAGTGCCTTCCCTGAGATTATCAGTCACCTGTCCCGTCCTCAGTAGCTCGTAACAGTTCAGGTCGATAGGGGCTGGGGGTTATAATCTGTTGGGGTTCAGGTGTTAAAAGTGTGTAGTTAAGTGAGGAAAAAATGTTTCATTCTATGATCAAGGAGAGTGTGCGGGTGAGGACTTGGGGGTCAGTAGAAGTACCGCACCAAGTTGCCGCTCAATCTACACATTCGTCAGGAATTTTAGGTAAAATATCTGAACCTGTAGGATAAATCCGGGACGATTGTGTTAATTCCATTCTGCTGAAATATTTTCTTTGCATAACGAAAGGATTGTGCGTTTTAGTCTCCGCTCTGATGGGAAAATAAAATATCCAGGTTTATAAAGACTACCCACGTTTCTGTTAAATCTCACCAATACAATGGGAGGAATAGACCAATTTAGGGACGTTATGTTTTGCCTGGCAATATCCGACTGTGTTCATGATTTAAAACAAAATCAGCTTTAAATCAGTAAGCAAAATATAGACAGTGAATAAAGAGGAGATTTTGAAAAAGAAAACGATAGAAATGGCAGTAGAAAGGGAGCCGGGAAATAAACATAATATTAACAAAGTGAACGAGTCACAAGTGTAGAAACGGATTGAATAAATGTGCAATTAAAAGAGATTGCGTTCAGAGAGTTTCTAATAAGGCGGGGTATTTAAAGAATATATCCCGGATTCGAGATGTTTGTTTTGTTTTGTTTAATTCACGTGCTTCCTAATTCCTCCCCGGTCTGACTCCAAACCTGAACAAAAGTTGTGTTTGTAGGAAGTGAGAGTCGGCTAAGCCTCGCGTTAGCATATCCACCCGGACTGCTCACTGTGCCAGAACACCGCGCCTTTGTTTTATTTTGTGTATAGCACTCTGTTTAAATTCTATTGAAAACGCCTTGTCTTTAAACCCGTTAAAATGTGTTGGAGAGGGGGGGAGAGAGAAAAACTCTACAGAGAATATTTAAAAACCTTTAAAACGACCCAATCGAGCGCAGACAAAAGAGACGAGTGTCGGCTTAAACAGACCTCGTAAATGTCTCAACTCCTTCAATAAGCCCTCACTGATTATTTACACCCTCCGTGTTGCTAATTCAGTAGAAAAGCAAAACCAACTTAATTTTGGCCTCTAAAATAAAGGCAGAGTGGCCTTTTTAAAAAGTGTCCCCTCCCCTTCCTTTCGAGATAAATAAAACAGGGCAGGTTCATTCTGATTCATCGCCCACAAAATGCCAGCAAGAAGCAGCATTAACACTGCAGATGCCCCCTGGAAGCGCCATGTATATATTAGTGCTTTTGTAAATGGCGATAAACATTGAAGGGGTGGAATTGGCCAATCCATCAAATTGTCTCGAAATTGTTTAGAAAATTCATAAACCATATGGTGTCCAAGCGGTTTCGCTGCTTTTAGCCGAGGAGGCAACACTTGGTGCGGCTCTAGTCTGCTTAGACCGGAGCAGCAGGGGACTTTGTATAGGCCATTGTCAACTGACACATCAACACTGTGAAATCATTTGTCCCAAGTTGCTATGCGTTCCGCTAACATTAACCGAGCCATACACTCTCAAAGACTCACTGCCCGCAAAAAATGGCCCAAAAACGGGAAAAAATTGGCATCTTTTTTTCTCTCGCTCTCAGAGAAAAAAAACAGATTTTGAGTTCTCACATAAATTTCACTTTTGTTCGGTGTTCGAACAGCCAGGATATCTCTGTTTACAAGTCTCTCATACCTCGCCCCCACCCCCCCACCCCTCCTTAGTATTTATTGGATTGGCCTGTGTGCATCTGTGTGCAATATTACCGACCCTTGTACCATACGGAAACCACATTTGTCACACATTACACTCACACATTGGTCCTTAACACGTATTTTTTAAAGTAAGCCCGTTAATCTTCGTTTAGAACACAACACTGGGCGAATAATCGTAACGGTTTCCAAAACCTTATGATCACATTTTAACGTTTTGCTGCTTAAAAAAAATAATTAATTTCACTCTCTTCCCTTTTGCTCCCCTCTTCATTTCGTGATTGGAGTCGGTTTAAATCTGATCAGAATCCAGACTTAAAACGGTTTGATATCCTTGTACAATTTCTTTTTTTAAAAAAATACAACTACAATTGTTAACATATCAGACAGATCCGAATCACTTCTAAGAGCTGGGTAATCTAAGGTCGGAGTTAAGTCTGATACATTATCATTGTGTTTCAAATCTGCAAACACGCGTTTCTCAGTCAATGTGTTACAAAGGCGGGTCTATTGGGATGTAAATGATTTGAGTTTTTGAAAAGGTTTAACATGACTGAGGGGGTCCATTAGATCTCACACGCGTAGCTTTAGTAAATTAGCGAGCGCTAGGCTGGTATCTCTCGGCTGGAGATCGAAATTTCCACTCTCAGTGCCGGCAACCAGTAGTCCTAATCTCCCCGGCTTGTTTGTTAATAAACAAAATAGTATTTACACCATATTTTTAAAAAATCAAATCCCGCCAGCATCTCTAAAAGAAAGCACACGCACAACAAAACCAAACTGCGGATATTTAAAAATATCCAAAGCCCCGTCCATTTAAAAATTAACCTTCAAGAGAAACGCGACGGAATTTCATCTTTTGTTAAAAAAAAGTTCCTTCCCCCCAAAAATAAATTCACAAACCACTGTGAGGAATCTCAAAAATAGGTTTTAATAGGATATATTGAGGAGGCAGAATTTCTCAGAGCACTGTATAATAAATCGTCTGGAGAATGTATAGACAAAAAAAGGAAATATCTAGAAAGTTACAAGGAAGTCCAGTCTTTTTGATCTCTTAAAAAATAATAGCGTCGTGCAGATTTGCGACATGCAGTTCCAAAGGGTGTGGGGGGGGGGGGGGGGGGGGTTGGGGAGAGGTGATGGGGAAACCGGCCTATACCCTTTCACTAAAACCAAGGAGAAAAGATTAAAAGGAAGAAAAGGCATTCTTATAAATCCCATCTTGAAACTGCTGCACAGCAACAGGGGCGTAAGGGGGGTGGTGGGGGGGGGGGAGGGGGACTCAAGGACCACATTTTCAAAAACCAGCAAAAAAAAACCACCCAGTCCATTCTCACTCCAGAACGAATTGAGCTGAATTTATCATTTCTACAAATTCTGGACTAGCTGAGGTGGGGAGCCCAATTGGTGAATTTCTGTATCCTTCTCTTAGCGTGGAGGGTTAATTATTGCTTTTGTTAAAAAAAACAATTCTGGGATTATTCTACCTCGCATCGAGCCCGTATCTAAGTAGAGAATGAGAGAGAGCATTTACTGGTTCAATCCCCGAACATGCTTTGATTTGAATGATGGAGAAAGTCTTTTTTTATAATAAATTTTGTGCGTTTTTTTTTAGAAAAGGAACAAATGGGGAGAAGAGTGTGTGTGTGTGAGAGAGAGAGAGATGCTAAATAAAAACCAAGGGGGGAAATCAGTCATCGACATCAATCTCCTCTTCCTCTTCCTCCGAATAGTCCTTTCTGGGTGGGTGTCCCACTGCGAGTGAGGAAGGGGTGATGTGGGCATCTGATGTTTTGGTGTGGGCACTTTTCCGTTCGATAGGGGATTGCGATCTGGACTGACTGCCGATCTCCGCCGCACTTTGCTCTATTTCGCCCAGTTTGGTAATTTTGTCCAGCTCGCTTGGACCGAGATTCTTGGCTGACTCCACGTCCGCTTTCATCTCCTCCAGGTCTCTTTTGAGTTTGGCCCGGCGGTTCTGGAACCAAGTGATGACCTGAGCATTGGTCAGGCCGAGTTGCTGAGCGATCTGATCCCGGTCAGCCGGTGAAAGATATTTCTGATAGAGGAAGCGTTTCTCCAGCTCGTAAATCTGGTGATTGGTGAACGCGGTCCGGGACTTTCTGCGCTTCTTTGGAGTCGACCTTTGGCCAAAGATAGAGAGACCATCTCTCCCTGTTAAAACAGACCCTTTTTAGAACAGAGAAACAGAGGGATTTCAAGATCATTTAAACTCGAAGCAAACCTGTTACAGAGTTTATTTAAAACCAACCCGCCAGCGAGAAATATTCAGCAACACAGACTTCACTCTGACACTCGGCTCCAGGGTCCCACTAGAATCTACTGGCGTGTGTTTTCAACACTCCGAGGCGTAAAATACGTTCAAAATTGCAGCAATTAGGTTAAATTTAATTCCCCGTCTTTCTCCCCCCGCCAAAATCGCGCTCAAATTAAAAATAACCAGCCCAGGGGAATTAAAAACAAACTATTATCTGCAAAGTTGCACAGGAAAAATTGACGACAGAACATAAACAAGACACAGGTTTCTCCATCTCACCCATTTTCGCCCGCTATCATTCTGCCCACTTCCTGTCCCGCATAATTATACAAACGAGGACAATTTCTCTTACTCCATCTACTTGACAAGATAGTAAAATATTTCAACGAAACAACGACTGTGGCCTTTCCGAGGTTGTCCCCCGAGCAGCTTCGTACGATAACTGCTATTTGTGAAACCCAGCTGTCATTTTTTTTTTACAAGTTTCAGAAAACAAAATCAAGCTCACCTTCAGCCGCTTGCAAGACACTGACTTCTAAACCTTTAAAAGTTTTACTCGCTAATTCCTCCAAGGCACAGAGCGGGGAGGTCTGGGTCACAACGCCGGCGCGGTTATTCAAGGGGATGCCCGAAGGTGTGTGCTTGTCTGCCGCAGACAGGAGGTGGTTGTTTCCGCACAAAGTGTAGCCTCTACGCACCGACGGTTTGTTGAGGATATCTTCAATGCTGAAGGGAGTTAGCGGCTTGTTGGAATTAGCCGGAGGCGGTAAGTGGTCAAGAGGACTCCTTCTCCGTTCTTCAACTGAAGAATGTAAGGTGCCAGAGGAGGATTTGGCCTCTTCTTTCGAACTCATTCTTGGCATCAAGAGTTCAGTTCCTCCCCCCCCCCCTCCCCCCCCACCCCCACCCTTCACACACACACACACACACGCACACCCCAACGACAACAGGGAACCCGTAAAAGTTCAAGCTAACTTCGTAGCCGCTGTCTCCAAGGAGTCTGCTTCCCTCTGAAGCCGGTGGAGGCCCGGTTGTCCAGGAGAAGCGGGAGTATGAATAATAAAATTCACCCAAGATACAGGCGCAGTCCCCAGTCCAGTCTCTCCTCCTCCTCCTCTCTCCCCCCTCTCTCTGTCTGTGTGTGTGTCTCTCTCTCTCGCACGCTCCGGCCTGTTCTGTCACATCAAGTATGCAGACAAGCGAATAATATTCTCTTTAGAGTGAGAAAGGAGGGAGAGACGGGGCAATTGACGATTGCTAACAAGTTATTGTTGATTGGGTGGTAATCAATTATATGCAATGCCACTTTCTCTCCCTCTGCTATCTCGCTTTTCTATCCAATGCGGACGAAGCTTAGCTGAAAACACCATTAATTACTAGTCCGAGGGAGTAGGAGGGGCTCTTCTGAATTATAACGTTTTAGACACTTGTCATCCTTATTCCAGTTTGTTTGTTTGTTCATATATATTTATAAATTAATTATGTGTTATGTTAGTACCTGAGATTCTAACTAAATCGCCTTTGATTTGTTATAAACCCGCCAACTAGCAACATTTAGCATTGAAAATGTCCAAAGTTCGTTTTATTTTAAACAACTATTTTAATAATGTTACATCTCAATGGGAGTGGAGCTATGCTCGAAGAGGTAAGATCCAATTTCATTTCTGATCCTTTCGCTAAATGTTGTGATATTTCCGCCGCCTTTCCAATCATATCGTTTCTTTGAACATTTCGAGAGTCTTTGAAGGAGAGAGAGAGAGAGGAACTAAACAACGAAATAATATCGGGAGATTAAAATGTAAATACAGCTCGGATCGTGGAAATCTGATCTCAGTGCAGTCAGTTCAGTCTGATGGAGGGTGGCGGGAGTTGGGGGTTAACAGAATGATAATCAGAAAATATTTGATGAAATGTTTAAAAGGACTCGATTATCCCCCGGTTAATGATCAGGATTACGCCACGCTTTCGCCGGTTCTCACTTCTGATGCAACTGCATAGGGTCCCATTACACATTCAACTCGATTCCCAGACCCATCAATGAGAATGTAGCTGCATTGTAACTAACAAAAATAGGAAAACATTTTTGCAAAGGTCGCTCGAGTTGGAAGGCGGCCTTCCTGAGTAGTTTTAGGAGAAGTCATGGAACTGAAGGTTGCAGGCTGTTCCCTGGGCATTGTGTTTGATCCGGAGCCCACTACGGTACGATAGCGAGGAAGGGGGAGCAACTAATTCGGAGCCGCCAGAACCGAATCCGTTTACCCCGATACAGACTCCGGATCACTGTTTTTGTTATTGCCAGTTAATTTATACAGGCAGAAATGCAAAAATTATTTCTCCTTGATAGGATTTCAAATTAGTCCGCATAAATCATTTTAATTAAAAAAAAACACTCAAATATCGAGAGTTGGGAGGCGGAGCTTAAAGCTGCAATATTCACGGCCGTCTCGCTCTCTCTCTCTCTCTCTCTCTGAACCTCTCTTTAATCTTTAGTCGAAGTTTAATTCGGTACTTTGCGGTTTAATGGGGTGCCCACAGTGACCCCTCCCTCTGGTTTCTGAAATCACCAGCTCCCTCAGTTCCCCCAAACCTTCTGAAATTCTGCAAATGTTTCCTTTCTCTGTTCTGAGGTTGGAGCAGTTCTACAGAAGGTTTTTTGGGGGGAAATTAATGAAATTCCGAGCAGGGTTTAACATAATCCGACTAAACCTGATAGTAACCCATCTTTGAATATTAACCCATAATGTTCTCTGGGTTCCTTCACTGATTCCCGTTTAAAACACCATCTATTAGTCAGACAGTTTTTCAGAGAGATAGCCAACAGCCTCTCCAACATGACCAGTGCAGAATTCTGCTTAATGGATCAGCCTCCATTATTCAGGAACCAATCCATCGTCCCGCACTGATATATTTGGAACTACAACGAAATATTTTCCGCTCTTGCAGATAGCACGCCGCCATTCATTTTATCGCAATCTCCCGTTAAACCTCCTAATAATGAATTATTAGTGTAATTGTGAATGTGTCCATGTCTGAGTGAGCGTGAGTGAAGGAAAGGGGTGTGCTTCTGTGAGTGAGTGTGACTTAGAGAGAGGAGTGAGTGCGTCTGTGAATGTGAATGTGTGTTCCTGAGTTTGAGTTAGAGAAAGGAGTGTGTGACTTCGAATGTGTGTGTGAGAGAGGGTGAGTGTCTGTGAATGAGCGAGTGAGAGAAACGAGTGATTCTGAGTGATTGTGAGTTGGAGAAATGAGTGAGTCCTGTCTCTTTGAGTATGAGTTAGAGAAAGGAGCACATGTTTCTGTGAGTGTGTGACTTAGAGAAAGAAGTGAGTGACTTTGAATGTGCGTGAGAGAGGGGAGTGTCTGTGAGCGAGAGAGCGCGAGAAGGGTGAATGTGTGTCTCAGAGTGGTCTGAGACAGAGGTGAGTTTATCACGTGGGGAGCCTGTGTCTGTGAGTGTGAAAGAGAGAGATTAGTATGTGTCTGTGAGTGTAAGCGAGATAGAAAGGGGTAAGTGTGTGTTCATGAGTGTGTCAACGAGGGAGAGGGATAGGTGAGTGTGCCTGTGAGTGTATGAGTGAGAGAGAGGGATGTACGTCTGTGAGAGAAGGGTGGGTGTGTGAGTCAGAAAAGGAGGTGACTGTGTCTCTGAGTGTGGCAGAGGGTGAGATACGTGTGTGTCTCTGAGAGAACTTATAGAGAGGGTGAGTATATGTTTCTGAGTGTTAGAGAGGACTGGGTGCGCCTGAGTGAGTGTGAGTGAGAGGGTGAGTGTGCTTATGAGTGAGTATAAGAGTGGATATCTGTCTGTGTGACTGAGTGTGAGAGACACACAAGGGCGAATATAGGTCTATCTATGAGTCTGTGAGAAAGGTGAATGAGTGACTCTGAATGTGCGTGCTTTTTCATTTCATTCACTCGTCGCTGGCTCGGTCAGAATTTATTGCCCATCCCTAATTACCCAGAGGACAGTTAAGAGTCAATCACATTGCTGTGGGTCTGGAGTCACATGTAGACCAGAACAGGTAAGGATGGCAGTTTCCTTCCCTAAATGGGGTTTTCCTGACAATCGACAATGGATTCATGGTCATCATGAGACTTCTAATTCCAGATTTTTATTGAATTCAAATTCCACCAAATGCCATGAACGTTAGCTGAGTTTATCGATTAATAGTCTAGTGATTATATCACGAGGCCATTGCCTACCGCTTCCCCCCCCCCCCGCCCCCCCATGAGAGAGAAGGTGTGAGTGTCTCTGAGCGTGAGAGAGAGGGTGAGTGTGTGAGAGAGAGAGGGTGAGTGTGTCTTTGAGTGTGTGAGAGAGGGGGAGAGTGTGTCTGATTGCGTGTGTGTGTGAGAGAGAGGGAATGTGTGTCTGTGTGTGTTGGCAAGAGGGTGAGTCAGTACCTCTGAGTGAGTGTGTATGAGGTTGAGTGTGTGTGTGTCTGAATGAGTGTGTTTGAGCGTGTGTCTGGATGAGTGTATTTCCGTATAGGGCGCTGCACTGAGGAACAGAGAGATATTAACGCCCATTGGGAGGGGGTTATGGTGATGACATTTTGAATTGACCGCATGCACGAAGCGGCCTATTTGAAACAATTGACTCCATTACTATCGAATATCAACGGAACCAGGGCGAATTTTAGCCCTTTCCATATTTCAGGAAGTCTTTCCTTGTTGACAATTGCATCCCTGAATTTCCTGCCACAAATTCCTGTGAATAAAACGGTTGCGTTCACACAACCCGCTCGACTCTCAATGAAGATTTGAAACCCTGACAGAGAATGGGAGAAGGAATGATTCCAAAACCCCTCCGCTAACGATTGACTGGCACTGGACTAGATTTAAAAAAAACTCCGAATGAGGTAGGGCCCAAGGCTGGAAAAAGTTTGTTGCAAACTGCAACTATCGGCCCCAAACCAACCAATCCCCTGCGAGCGTTTAACATGCACTAATCTTTATTGACAAATGATCTGTTAGCGTACAGAATGTGAGAATATCGAGCGGTAACGCCACGTTTCTCAGTGCTTTACGTTAAAGCTGCTCTGAGCTTGTCCGATTAGCGGACACAAATCCAGTCTTTATTCTGGGACCATTAGATTTCTTCAGACCATTGTCGAAAATAACGATGAACCGGACCCATGTCTTTTCCATTTCTCCTGAACCACTTACACTGCTCACTAATTCACACATTGCACACAACCCCCTTCTCCTTGTTTTTACAAACGCTTGACTCCGGGCCCCATTGAGTCTGGTGGCTTCAGAATAAACATGGGTAAGGGTGACCACATACCGCCCTCCCTCGTCTGATGAACGGATGCTCCTCCGTGTCGAACAACACTTAGAGGAAGCGTGGCAAGGCCACAAAATGCGCTCTGGGTGGGGGATTACAATGATCACCACCAGGACTGGCCCGGCAGCAGTGCTACTGATCAAACCAGTCGGGTCCTAAAGGATATTGCTGCTAGGTTGGGACTGTGGCAGGTGGTGAGGAATCCAAGAGGGAAAAACAGAAGACCTCATGCTTACCAATCTGCCAGCTGCAGATGCATCTGTCCATGACAGTATCAGTAAGAGCGACAAGTCTTTGCAGACATGAGGTTCTGACTTCACATTGAGAATAACTCCCATTGTGTTGTGTGGCACTACCACTGTGTTCAATGAGACTGACTTCAAATAGGTCTAGCATCTAAGACTGGGCATCCATGAGGCACTGTGGGCCATCAACAGCAGCAGAATTGTACTCCAGCACAATCTATGACCTCATGGCACGGCATATCCCCCACTCAGCCATTGCCATCAAGTCAAGAATCAACCCTGGTTCAATGGCAAGTGAAGGAGGGCATGCCAGAAGCAGCACTAAACACATCTAAAAGAGATGTGTCAACTTAGTGATGCTACCAAACAGGGCTACCTACATGTCATGCGGCACAAGCAGCAAGTGATAGACAGGTCTAAGCAATCCCATAGCCAACTTATCAGGTCTAAGCTATGCAGTCAGGCTACATCCAGTCATGAACAGTGGTAGACAGCTAAATAGCTCACTGGAGATGGAGGGTCCACAAATATCCTGATCCTCAATGATGGAAGAGCCCGATAAATCAGTGCAAAATATAAGGCTGAAGCATTTGCAGCAATCTTCAGCCAGAACTGACAAGTGAATTACAGCCATCTTGGACTCCTCCAGCATTACAGTTACCAGGCTTCAGCTAATTTGATTCACTCCAATGGTCTCAAAGAAACGAACATAGGCACTGGATACTGCAAAGTCTATGGGCCATGACAACATTCTGGAAATAGTACAGAAAAGTTTTGCTCCAGAATTTATCTCTCCCCTAGCCAACTTCTTCCAGTACAATGCTGGTATCTATCTGACAATGTAGAAACTTGCCCTGGTATATCCTGTACACAAAAAGCAGTTCAAATCCAACATGGCCAATTACCACCTATCAGTTGACTCTAAATCATCAGTAAAATGATGGAAGGAGTAATAGAGAGGGCTATCAAGTAGAAGCTGCTCAACAATAATCAGTGATGCCCAATTGGGTTTGTTAGGGATAATCAGCTCCTGAACTCATTACAGTTTTGATTCTAACATGGACAAAAGAGCTGAGTTCTGGAGGTGAGGTGAAAGTGACAACCTTTGACATCAAGGTTGCATTTGACCAAGTGCAGCAAAACTGGAATTAATGGGTATCATGGGACAACCTGTCCACTGTCTGGGGTCATATCTGGCAAATAAGAAGATGGTTGTGGTGTTGGAGGGTCAGCCATCTCAGCTCCAGGACATCCCTGCAGGATTTCCTCAGGTTAGTGTCCTAAGCCCAACCATTTTCAACTGCTTCATTAATGACCTTCCCTTAATCATAAGGTCAGAAGTGGAGATGTCCACTGATGATTGCACAATGTTCAGTACCATTTGCAACTCCTCAGGTGCTGAAGGAATCCATGTTCAAAAGCGCGAACATCTGGACAATATCCAGGCTTGGGTTGTCAAGTGGCAAGTAACATGCATTTAAAAACGGTCAGGCAATGGCCATCTCCAATGAAAGAGAATCTAACCACTGCCCCTTGACATTCAAGGGTGTTACCACATTGAATCCTCCACTATCAACATCCTGGGGTTATCATTGACCAGAAATACAACAGGCCTCATCATATAATCACAATATCTACAAGAGCAGGTCAGAGGCTGGGGACACTGTGGGGAATAGTTCACCTCCTGATTCCCTAAGGGCTGTCCACCATTTACAAGGCACAAGTCAGGAGTATGATGGACTACTCCTCACTTCCCTGGGTGAGTGAGTTGGATGGCACGGTGGCTCAGTGTTGAGCACTGGGACCTGCAGCGCCAGGAACCCGGGTTCGAATCCACCTTGGGCAACTTGCGTGGAATTTGCACCTTCTCCGGTTTCCTCACACCGTCCGAAGATGTGCAGGTCAGGTGAATTGACCATGCTAAACTACCCATAGTGATAGGTGCATGAGTAAAGGAATGGGTCTGGGTGGGTTACTCTTCGCAGGGTCGGTGTGGACTTGTTGGGCCGAAGGGCCTGTTTCTGCACTGTAAGGAATCTTAAAAAAACACTGAAGAAGCTGGACACCATCCAGGACAAGGCAGCCCACTTGATGTGCGCCACATCCACAAACACTCACTCCTTACACCATTCAGTAGCTGCAGTGTGTACTATCTATAAGATACACCACAACATTTCACCAAAGATCCTCAGATAGCACCTTTCAGACCCATGACCATTTCCATCGAAAAGGATATAAGAACACCACCTGCTGCAAGTTCCCCTCCAAGGCACTCACCATCCTGACTTAAAATGTATTGCCACTATAGTTGGGTCAAAACCCTGGGATTCCCTCCTAATGGCCTTGTGGGTTAACCTACAGTATAGGGTCTGCAGCGATTGAAGATGACAGCTCATCAGTACCTTCTCAAGGGCAGTAGATGCTGGCAGTAGATGCAGGCCCCAATAGGGAATTTAAAAAAAACCTTCACTCCAGAGCCTCAATATCCGTGAGAGACCAAGTTTATTCTTTCTACCCCTTTTGATTACGCCTCTCATTCCCTCTCTTTTCATTCTCATTCTCAATCTCAATCCCTTTTATCATTCCCCTTTCTCTCACTCCAATCTTTCACTCTCACTCCCCCCACTTCAATCTCTTACTCTCACGTCCCCTCTCACACTCCTCATCCCCCTTTCTCACTCCCCGCTCTCCTCCCTCACTCTCACCCCCTTTCTCATTCCTCTTTCTCACTCTCACTTCTCCTCCGTCACTTCCACTTATTCTTTCCAATATCTCCTCCCCAGTCCTCTCGCATCACATCAAAATTTCAAGACGGGTGGAGGGAGATAGGGACATGACATACATATGGGAAGGTCTAAATTCCGGCGTTTGGTTTAACTTTTATTCAACTTCTCTTCATTTCTCACCCACTGCCTTCTCCCCCACTCTGTTATATCATCTGCTCCATCACATTCTTCCTCTCTCCTCCGCCTTTGCTCGTCCTATCTCTACCCTTGCCCGGTCAAAGAGACGGGTCTAAATTCATTCAGAACTCTAACTGAGAAAAGCCACACTAAATTCTGAAACAATTTGCAACATGTACAGAAGGAAAGGGTGGTTGCGGAGTGCCGGAAACCTCGAGCTCACACACAAATAAAATCTATTTGAAACAGCCAGATAACGAGAGGACAACTTCACACCAAAGATCATCAAATCCAGCCCAGTTTCCAATTCTCGTCTCTCCAAACATAAAATCCAGAATATTTGTGTCTTTCTTTTACACCAGGAAATTGGTTCTAGACCTGAATTTGACAATACAACTGCCCAAACCTCTGGGCTCATCGTCTGAGTCACAGTTTAATTCCCCCCAAGCCACCTGCAAAGGTTTGCTGTCATTTCTGAGCATGCGCGAGGTGATGAGTGTAGTTGGAGGAATCCTGGGTGTGGCCGATTCCAGCTCAGACACCATCTCTACAGCGAGTTAAATTTGCAAAGTTTCAATTGTTAATGTTTTAAAGCAAATCGTGTACGAGTGGGCTGCTGAGGCCAGCATTTATTGCTCTTGATCTAATTGGTTTTCAGCGAGCAGTTAAGAGTCAACCACATTGTTGTCGATTCATAGACACATGTAGGTCAGACCAGGCAAATACAGCAGATTGCCTTACCTGAAGCATATTAGTGAACCAGATGGGTATATATCCAATTTACGTTAAAACTGATAACTGATTGCATATCTTTTATGGAAACACGCTGTAGATTAACATTTAAAAGTATAATCATTTGCCCTTCAACATTCTGTATTTTCTGCTGACTGACTCTGCTGCCAGTCATGATAGTTATTTCCTCATTTACGCATCAATCATAATTTTGAACATCTCCATGAATAACCCACTTCGTCATCCACATCAGCAAACTACTGCAGATGGTGGAAATTTGAAATAAAAATAGAAAGTCCTGGAGAAACTCAGCAGTTCTAGCAACATCTGGAGAGGAAGATAGAGTTAATATTTCAAGGCTGATATGATTCTTTTTCAGAGCTTAAATTTCCCTGCTCTAAGGAGAATAATCCTGGGTTTCTCCACTGAAGCCCCTCATCCAAGTAAATATCCAGCATTCCCCTCCAAGGTATTAACATCCTTCTGATTGTGTGTTGGGCAGAATTATACCCAAAAACTCGGGCTTTTAAAGACTTAAGGTAATTTCTGGAAAGTTGGTAGCTGTACAGTTGCATTGTCATCTCTGTCATGTATATCTGAAAAATGAAGTTCGGTCGAAGATCTCACTGAATGGTAGTGTATTAGGCTCTGGAGGTTAAATGGCCCCCTGCTGTTCTGATATTAAACTTGCAGTGGGTAAACCTAAGTGTAATTTAGAAACTCAGAGAACCACAGGCAATTATTTCTATTTTAGCAACCTTAGTGCCAAATGTTGCTCTACTTTCTGAAGTATATGCCTCATAACTCCTTTTCCTTTTGTATTCCATTTTGCTCGATTTATATGTAATAATGGATAGCTAGAGCATAATCGAGGATATTGGTGGTTTATATTTAGGATAAATGATCCCTAAGAGTTACACACTGGTTCTAATAGAAAGGTTTGGCAGGGGGAATTATGTATAGAATAACATATTTCCATGAATGAGCTACATCCTGGAATCTAATCGAGGAGTTCATGGTGGTTTATATATAGAATAACAGATACATAGGAGTGAGTTACAGGCTGGAATCTAATCGAGGGGTTTGGGGTTTATGCATGTATATACATATATGTATATATCTAAGAATAACAGATACCTGGTTTTGAGTTACAGACTGGAATATAACTGAAGGGTTCAGATGATCGATACATAGGCTATTAAATACATGGGGGTGAATTACAAACTGAAATTTAACCAAGGGGTTGGGGATTTATAATATAAATAATAGTAACCCAGAAGTGGATTACAGGTGAAATCTAATTGAGAAGTTCAGAGGCCATTAAAATGGCTGGGAGTGAGTTGTGGGCTGAATTCTAATTGAGCAACTGGGGGCTTTTATGCTTAAACTAACAGATTGGAGTGAGTAACAGACTGGAGTCTAATTGAGGGGTTTGAGTTGTTCATGTACAGAACAACAAATACTTGGGATTGGAAGCTAATTGAGGGGTTCAAGCCGGTTTCAACAAAGTGTAGCAGATACACAGGAATAAGTTGTAAACTGAAATTTAATCAATGGATTGGGAGATAACAATTACCCAGGAGTGAGTTACAGACTAATTAAGGGATTTAGGTGCTTTCTATATAGAATAACAGACACACTGGTGTGAGTTGCAGAGTGGGATATAATCGAGGAGTTCAGCTTGTTGTGGGCAGCCACAATCCACTGTTGTGCTAGGGGTGTATAAAGAGCAAGTAATACTATGAACTGAGTGATGGGGTTCCATCCAGTCAAAGAGCTTGAAGCTTGTCCAGGCTGGATAGTCAGATGTCAGATTCCTTGTACTTCCTTCATAATTTACATTTCATACTGGGATACCCTTGGACTCCATGGGAATATTGGGTCAAACTCAGGTTAAGCAGTCTGTGCGTTGTGTACCCTTTCCTGTAGGGGAACAAGACAGTGCCCACTACTGACTGTTAAATGTTGGCACTGTTCGAGTGGTCAATTTACACATTTACTTCCAAAGCTGAAGGTTAATTCTCATTGTAATATGAATTGGCTGTGTCAGCTCTTCAGATGGTCTTTTCAGGAGGTTGAGATGCAGATGTCCATGAGACTACAGCTTGAAAATTATCCGAACTCCAAATAAATTAACATGCGTTGATACTAATGAACTTTATTCTATATCTGTACCCGTCCTGGGAGTGTTTGATGGGAACAGTGTAAAGGAAGCTTTACTTTATATCTAATCCCCTGCTTCATTTGTTCTGGGAGTGTTTGATGGGGATAGTGTAGACGAAGCTTTACTCTGCAGTTAACCCTATGCTGTACCAGTCCTGGAGGTGTTTGATAGAGTATTTTACTGTACATGTGCTTTACCTGTACATGTGCTTTACCTGTCCCAGGAATGTTTGATGGGGACAGTAGAGACAGCTTTACTCTGTATCTAACCCTGCTATATCTGCCTAGAAACGTTTGATAGGGATGGTGTAGAGAGAGTTTAAAAATAATTTCCTGTTTTGATTTCCCTTGCAGTTTGTAACTGATCATGTTCTCGAAGAACAGGAAGGAGTTGGTGTTTAGATAGATCCCCTGGGACTCTGCAGAAGGGAAGTTGTTTGAGGGTAAGACTGAACCTGTATTCATACCACTTTTCACGTCCTATAGCGCGCTATAGCAGGTTGAAACCGCGAGAAGAAAATCATTGAGCAACTTGGAGGTGACTGTTCACTGGAGATGGGAAATAGATGGCAAAAAATAATCTTGCAGCAAAACAGAAAGTGTCATAATGCAAGTCTGGTTCCAGACCTGAGAAGGATGCGGGCAGGTTCAGCTGTGAGGACATCAGATTCTGAAATCGATAACTGTAGACAGAAAGGCTGCTGGAGGGAGCGGTTGAGAATTAGCAGATGTATAGAAAGAGAGAATGGAAGGGGAAAAGTAGGGTAAGGACGTCATCCAGATGGGTAATGGCAGAGTGAGTTTGAGAAGAGTAAATTCTACTCAATGAGCCTGAGACTGCGCGAACTATACCTTTGTTTTTTCCTTGAACGGTGAGGAGTATCTCTCTGCCCTGGGACGATCGTGAGGTGTTGCGGGGCGGGGGGAGGGGTATGAGGGAGGGGGTGGGGTGGGGTGGGGTGGTGTTGGGGTGTGCCCTGGTCGGTTTTTAGAATTTCCTGATAGTCAGAAAATAAGCATCTGAAAGCCGCGAGCTTTTAATCCGCATCGAGGCGCTGCATGAAGCCCTTCAGAAAACACGTTGTTTAAAGCCTCAGTGAAAACGGAGGGGGGAGGATTAAACCCAGGGTCAACACTGGGACCCGGACCAATGGAGGGGGGAGGGGGGAAGGATTAAACACAGGGGCAACACTGGGACCCGGACCAATGGAGGGGGGAGGGGGGATTAAACACAGGGGCAACACTGGGACCCGGACCAATGGAGGGGGGAGGGGGGAAGGATTAAACACAGGGGCAACACTGGGACCCGGACCAATGGAGGGGGGGGGGAGGATTAAACCCAGGGGCAACACTGGGACCCGGACCAATGGAGGGGGGAGGGGGGACGATTAAACACAGGGGCAACACTGGGACCCGGACCAATGGAGGGGGGAGGGGGGAAGGATTAAACACAGGGGCAACACTGGGACCCGGACCAATGGAGGGGGGAGGGGGGATTAAACACAGGGGCAACACTGGGACCCGGACAAATGGAGGGGGGAGGGGGGAGGATTAAACCCAGGGGCAACACTGGGACCCGGACCATTGGGGGGGAAGGAAGATTAAACACAGGGGCAACACTGGGACCCGGACCATTGGGGGGGAAGGAAGATTAAACACAGGGGCAACACTGGGACCCGGACCAATGGAGGGGGGAGGGGGGGGGAGAATTAAACCCAGGGGCAACACTGGGACCCGGACCAATGGAGGGGGGAGGGGGGAAGGATTAAACACAGGGGCAACACTGGGACCCGGACCAATGGAGGGGGGAGGGAGGATTAAACACAGGGGCAACACTGGGACCCGGACCAATGGAGGGGGGAGGGAGGATTAAACACAGGGGCAACACTGGGACCCGGACAAATGGAGGGGGGAGGGAGGATTAAACACAGGGGCAACACTGGGACCCGGACCAATGGAGGGGGGATTAAACACAGGGGCAACACTGGGACCCGGACAAATGGAGGGGGGAGGGGGGAGGATTAAACCCAGGGGCAACACTGGGACCCGGACCATTGGGGGGGAAGGAAGATTAAACACAGGGGCAACACTGGGACCCGGACCAATGGAGGGGGGAGGGGGGGAGAATTAAACCCAGGGGCAACACTGGGACCCGGACCAATGGAGGGAGGGGGGAGGATTAAACACAGGGGCAACACTGGGACCCGGACCAATGGGGGGGGGGAAGATTAAACCCAGGGGCAACACTGGGACCCGGACCAATGGAGGGAGGGGGGAGAATTAAACCCAGGGGCAACACTGAGACCCGGACCAATGGGGGGGGGGAGGATTAAACACAGGGGCAACACTGGGACCCGGACCAATGGAGGGGGTGGGGGGGGGGGGAGGATTAAACACAGGGGCAACACTGGGACCCGGACCAATGGGGGGGGGGGAGATTAAACACAGGGGCAACACTGGGACCCGGACCAATGGGGGTGGGGGGTGGGGGAGGATTAAACCCAGGGGCAACACTGGGACCCGGACCAATGGAGGGGGGGGGGAGGATTAAACACAGGGGCAACACTGGGACCCGGACCAATGGAGGGGGGGGGGGAGGATTAAACACAGGGGCAACACTGGGACCCGGACCAATGGAGGGGGGAAGATTAAACACAGGGGCAACACTGGGACCCGGACCAATGGAGGGGGGAAGATTAAACACAGGGGCAACACTGGGACCCGGACCAATGGAGGGGGGAAGATTAAACACAGGGGCAACACTGGGACCTTGATCAATGGAGGGGGGGAGGGAGGATTAAACCCAGGGGCAACACTGGGACCCGGACCAATGGAGGGGGGAGGGGGGAGGATTAAACACAGGGGCAACACTGGGACCCGGACCAATGGAGGGGGGAGGGGGGAGGATTAAACACAGAGGCAACACTGGGACCTGGACCAATGGAGGGGGTGTGGGGGGAAGATTAAACACAGGGGCAACACTGGGACCCGGACCAATGGAGGGGGGTGGGGGGGGGGGAGGATTAAACACAGGGGCAACACTGGGACCCGGACCAATGGAGGGGGGGTGGGGGGGGGGAGGATTAAACACAGGGGCAACACTGGGACCCGGACCAATGGAGGGGGTGTGGGGGGAAGATTAAACACAGGGGCAACACTGGGACCCGGACCAATGGAGGGGGGTGGGGGGGGGGGGAGGATTAAACACAGGGGCAACACTGGGACCCGGACCAATGGAGGGGGGTGGGGGGGGGGAGGATTAAACACAGGGGCAACACTGGGACCCGGACCAATGGAGGGGGGTGGGGGGGGGGGGGGAGGATTAAACACAGGGACAACACTGGGACCCGGACCAATGGAGGGGGGTGGGGGGGGGGGAGGATTAAACACAGGGACAACACTGGGACCCGGACCAATGGAGGGGGGTGGGGGGGGGGGGGAGGATTAAACACAGGGGCAACACTGGGACCCGGACCAATGGAGGGGGGTGGGGGGGGGGGGGGGAGGATTAAACACAGGGACAACACTGGGACCCGGACCAATGGAGGGGGGTGGGGGGGGGGGGGGCGAGGATTAAACACAGGGACAACACTGGGACCCGGACACTTGGCGACTGGCCGCTTCCCCAGTAACAACATCGCGATCCCAGAAAGTGTTCGGCATTTTTAAAAAAATGAGAATTATCCCCCAAACAACTCGAGTTCATATTGATTGCGATCCGTTTAAGCTTCAGTGTGTTTGGACAAAAATCAGAAGGAAATTCAGCCCAGGTCTCACTCCCCTGAATTGTCAAACGGCGCTGATAGTTGCGGTGTTTTCACAGTCCGAAGTGCACAACAAATACTAAGTATTTTCACAGTCAACACTAGTTTATTAAGAAACTAACTGGTGCAAACGGAAGAAATTGTTAAACAACTCCGAGACTGTTTTGACAGTAATTTTGACTGATGAGGAGAGAAATTTTAAAAAAAGATGTATCAGGTTTTTTTTGTATCCAGAGGATGGTTCGAGTGTAGAATGAACTTGCTGAGGAAATGTCGGTACATACATAATGTTTAAAAGACACTTGGGTGGAGACATGAATAGGAAAGGTTTAGAGGGATATGGGTCAGGAGCAGGCAGGTTATGTTTGGGATTATGGTCGGCATGGACTAGTTAGACCGAAAGGCCTGTTTCTGTGCTGTTTCAGTCTCTGACTATGGCTCGCAGGACGCCCTGGTTAAAATCCCCATTTTTGACGATAAAGGTATTTTCTGTATGGCCACGGTCACCCTTCTTAAACAATCAACGGCCATTAATGGGCAGAATAGAACGGTGGTAAAAACAATGACTGCAGATGCTGGAAACCAGATTCTGGATTAGTGGTGCTGGAAGAGCACAGCAGTTCAGGCAGCATCCAAGGAGCTTCGAAATCGACGTTTCGGGCAAAAGCCCTTCATCAGGAATGCCCGAAACGTCGATTCCGAAGCTACTTGGATGCTGCCTGAACTGCTGTGCTCTTCCAGCACCAATAATCCAGAATAGAATGGAGTCAATTCAGCTCCATTCCATTACTGCTGAAGAATTTTACAAATTATTATTATGCAAATGAAAATTCGCGGGAAATCGAAGCGATCCCGAAACAAGAAATTGCAACTGATCCCAAAGTAACAGCCCTAGCAGAACCTCCACTTAGCAATTTCACACGTAGCAATTTCTTGCTAATGCTATCTGCAAATAAACAAACATTGCGAATATCAATGCATTTAACCTGCAATTGCCTCTAATAAATTAATATTGATGCAATTTAGATAAAACGTACCGTTCTAAATTCACAAAAACTCCATCCTAGCCCTACATTACTAAACCTACGAGACATCGAAAGTATTTTATTCGCAGGAAAATACTGCGGTCCTGCGAAGCGGTATAGAAATGTAAATGTATTTTTCTTTCTCCCATTCCCCCATAAATAAAATTCGCATAACCAACAAATGCACAAATATACAGACAAGCCTCAAAACACATGTATAAACAGGGACAGCGTTATCAGGACATTTTAGGAGTATAGTTACAGTTTAAGTGAGATAGGTGGAACCCGCAGTGATGTCTACAGCAGAATCCTGTAAATAAAGATGCGCACATTTCAGTGGTCTGTTTAATTACTCAATGATGCAGCATACATTAATCTAAACTGCAGAGCAGTATCTAAATAATACAGAAATATCCAGACAGAAGGTACAATAAGCTGTAATTACCCAGATACAGTAAAGAAATGCGGATAGAAACGGCAGGACTTAATTCTAGATAAATGCATGTTCACTAATTATCCTGTGTATTCTACACCGGTCCTACATCGAATTCATAGCTCAACGACAAGTCTCCAGACCACGCCAGAGTTTATTTTCGGTTTCTTTTTTAAAAATGTTCATGGGACCTGGGTATCGCTGGCGAGGCAAATAATTTGTTTTACAAATTTGTTTTAATTTGCTTTTCCCACTGGCCAGAGGGTAGCTAAGAGGACAACATGGAGACTCAGTGGTTAGCACTGCTACCTCACCGCGCCAGGGAACCGGGGTCAATCGCACCCTCGGTGTCTGTGTGGAGTTTGCGCATTCTCCCCGTGTCTAGGTGGATTCCTGCCCCCCCACCCCCACACAGTCCAAAGATGGGTGTGGGTTGGCCATGCTAAATTGCCCACAGCGCCCGGGGATGTGCAGGCTAGCTGGGTTAGCCATGGGAAATGCGGGATTACAGGGGTAGGGGAATGGGTCTGAGTGGAATGCTCATCCGAGGGTCGGCGTGGACTCGATGGGCCGAATGGCCTCCTTTCACACTGTAGGGATTCTGTGAAGAGTCAGGCACACTGCCGTGGGCCTGGAATCACATATGGATCAGACTGGCTAAGGAGGGCAGATTTTCTTCTCTAAAGGGCATTGCTAAACCAGATGGGTTTTAACCCGCAATCTACTCTTTATTACACGTTTTCTTATTTAGGTGATGGAGGAGCAGCGCTCCGAAAGCTTGTGCTTCCAAATAAACCTGTTGGATTATAACCTGGCGTTGTGTGATTTTTAACTAAATGAGAGACTCAGACTTTTCCCATTTTTTGCTGTTGTAAGAAATCTTGAAAAAGAACAATCAGTCCATAAATCAAATGAATCGTTTGCAGCAGATCTTCAGCGGGTCTGGTGTTAGATAGTCCCAGTCCCAGACAGGGCCAAATCCTCAATGCAGCTTTCCTCCTGGAAGGTGTAAATTCATGCTGGGGCCGACTTTAGCTCAGGTGTGAATTCTCAGTCATGTCATTGTGAGACACAGCGTTCGGGGGTGATGGGGGAAGGAGCTGTCTGCTAGATGCCACACCGCATTTCAGATGTCACGGGGGCAGGTGTGTCCCAGGAGATAGCTTAGAGGCAGGCTCCGAGGGAAGCGCCAGGTGATAAATATTCTGTGGGAGCAGGGTATGGTCTGGAAATGCTCCAAGTGCGTTTAGGTATCGCCCCTTTGGCTGCCGAGATGCTGCGAAAATGGGAGTGCGTTAGGAAGTTGTGTTTGAATATCTGAGTCCGTGAGAGCGGTGGCAGACTCACCAGAGCTGCTAAAGGTCACACGGCACCAAGTGTTCGTCTAACGGCTTTATTTGAAGTCACAAGCTTTCGGAGCGCTGCCCCTTTGTCAGGTTCACCTTGAGGTTGGACTATAAACTGGTGTCGTGTGACCTTTGACCTTGCCCATTCCAGTCCAACACCGGCACCTTCACGCCACAGCAACTCCCTGGCCAGACTCCAGTGCTTTCCAAAGCTCGCTGTCCTGTGCGAACATTTGGTTTGGAAAGAATGAGAAGATTTCATTGCATAATCTTAGGGGCCAAAACTGAGGCAACTCGAGAGAAAGGTCAAAACATTCGGGAATATGACTAAGGGAGAGAAACTTCTGCAACACTGGAAGCTTTGTGATCCTGGAGTGTGTTGACCTGGGGACCAAGTATGATCCTCGCATTGCAATGTATGGTTTGGATTTCCAAGTGGTCATCATAGGATCCCTGCAATGGGGAAGCAGGCCATTCGGCCCGTTGAGTCCACACCAGCTTTCCGAAGAGCATCCCACCCAGACCCACCCCCTACCTATCCATGTAACCCTGCACTTACCATGGTCAATCTACCGTAATCTACACATCCATAGACACAATGGGCAATTTAGCATGGCCAATCCACCCTAATTTGCACATTTTTGGACTGTGGGATGAAACTGGAGCACCCGGAGGAAATCCACGCAGACACCGGGAGTGTGTGCAAACTCCACACAGACAGTCGGCCGAGGCTGGAATCGAACCCGGGTCCCTGGCGCTGTTCACGAGACCCCCTGGTTTGAAGCATTTCTGATAAATCGATGAAAAAGGGGGCATTTGGGTTCATGATTTCCAAAGTAGAATCGATGAGGTGGTTTCAGCAAAAATATGATGACATCCTTCTGCCTGGGAAATAAGTTGAAGACCACATAAAAAAGCAAGAAACCCACTTTGCAAGAGTGAAGACAAAACTCCAGCGTTCCTGCTTGAGTCGGCCATTGCAATTTCATCGAAATTCTCGCCTAGTCTAAAACCTCTTCTCTTGCGATCCATTGTCCCGGACACTGGGCAGCGGAAGGTGTGGCTCTCAGCTTTGAGAACAGGGAGAGAGCAGGGAGGATGGGTCCAGGCACTTGAGGAATTCTCGTAGCGCCTGATTTACAAACGCTTCATCTGAGCTCAGATTACACTGGCTCAGACCAATTGCAGGACCCAGCTCGGCCCTCCAGGCAGAGCAGACCTGGACCCCGGGCAGAAAATCACACCTAACCTTCACTGAAGACATGATTTGGAGATGCCCGTTGTTGTACTAGGGTGTACAAAGTTAAAAATCACACAACACCAGGTTATAGTCCAACAGGTTTAATTGGAATCAAACTAGCTTTCGGATCGACGCTCTTTCGATGCACAATCACCTGATGAAGGAGCGATGCTCCGAAAGCTAGTGTGCTTCCAATTAAACCTGTTGGACTACAACCTGGTGTTGTGTGATTTTTAACTTCATCACATCAGATTCTTCAGAAACATTCCATCCTATTTGCGGGAAAATGAGAAGGTAGCCATGTATTCTCACCTGAACGGGAAAAAAGCTGCTAATCGCACAAGTAACCAATGACCAGACCACAACTGGTTCCCTGAAGGAAGGATGTGAGCCCAGGAGAGAGGAGCTGTCCTCCTCTTCCTCAAAGTAGTGTTATGGGAATACTTCGATTGCCTGGCAGTCTCGCAATATCTCAACTAAAAACAGTACCTCACTCCCGACCCTCTGACAGTGCAGCACTCCCTCAGAACTGACCCTCCAACAGTGTGGCACTCCCTCAGTACTGACCCTCTGACAGTGCAGCACTCCTTCAGTACTGGCCCTCTAACACTGCAGCACTGCCTCAGTGCTGATCCTCCAACAGTGCGGCATTCCCTCATTACTGACCCTCTGACAGTGCGGCACTCCCTCAGTACTGACCCTCTGACAGGGTGGCATGTCTCAGTACTGACCTTCTGACAGTGCAACACTCCCTCTGAATTGACCCTCCAACAGTGTAGCACTCCCTCAGTACTGACCCTCCAACAGTGCAGCACTCCCTCAGTACTGACCTTCTGACAGTGCAGCACTCCCTCAGTACTGACCCTCTGACAGTGCAGCACTCCCTCAGTACTGGCCCTCTAACAGTGCAGCACTGCCTCAGTGCTGATTCTCCAACAGTGCGGCATTCCCTCGTTACTGACCCTCTGACAGTGCGGCACTCCCTCAGTACTGACCCTCTGACAGGGTGGCACTCTCTCAGTACTGACCCTCTGACAGTGCAACACTCCCTCTGAATTGACCCTCCAACAATGTAGCACTCCCTCAGTACTGACCCTCCAACAGTGCAGCACTCCATCAGAACTGACCCTCCCACAGTGCAGCACTCCCTCAGTGCTGATCCTCTGACGGTGCAGCATTCCCTCAAAAATGACCCTCCGACAGTGCAGCATTCCCTCATTCCTGACCCTCTGACAGTGTGGAACTGTCTCAGTACTGACCCTCTGACAGTGGGGCACTCCCTCAGTACTGATGCTGTGACAGTGCCGCACTCCCTCAGTACTGACTCTCTGACAATACAGCACTCCCTCAGTACTGACCCTCTGACAGTGCAGTACGCCCTCAATACTGACGCTCTGACAGTGCAATACTACACTGGATTATTGTTTCAAGGTCTTCAGATTGGACTTGACTGCGTGACCATTAGTTTTGGAACTAAGAGTGACATTTACTGAGACAGACAGACATTTTCCTTCAATTATATCCTGATTTATCCAGTTTTTCAAGATGATTCCCACCAGGAGCCTGACTGAGGAATGTAAAATTGACTGAGATCTGGATTGACAGGATCTCCCTTGAAG
Source organism: Chiloscyllium punctatum (assembly GCF_047496795.1). Taxonomy (NCBI): domain Eukaryota; kingdom Metazoa; phylum Chordata; class Chondrichthyes; order Orectolobiformes; family Hemiscylliidae; genus Chiloscyllium; species Chiloscyllium punctatum. The sequence goes on along the minus strand of NC_092776.1, from coordinate 15,586,643 downwards.
GTCCAAATTTCCATTTCACCCTTGAACACACTTGTTTGAAACTAAAATTAGGAATTGGAGACTGTGGATACAGGAACCCCACCCCTCCAACCGCAACAAGGACAGAATCCTCCTGGTCCTCACCTTCCACCCCACCAACCTCCGCATAAATCGCATCATCCGCCAACATTTCCGCCATCTACAAATAAACCCCACCAGCAGGCATATATTTCCCTCCCCACCTCTATCCACGCAAAGACCGTTCCCTCCGTGGCTACCTGGTCAAGTCCATGCCACCTTCCCCTCCTGGCACCTTCCCCTGTCACCGCAGGAATTTCAAAACCTGTGCCCACACTTCCCCGTGACCTCCATCCAAAGCCCCAAAGTAGCCTTCCACATCCATCAAAGTTTCACTTGCACATCTACCCATGTCATTTATTGTATCCATTACTCCCAATGTGGTTTCCTCTACATTGAGGAGACTGGACGCCTTCTCACAGTGTGCTTTAGAGAAATCTCCAGGACACCCACACCAATCAACCCCATCACCATGTGGCACAAAATTTCAACTCCCCCTCCCACTCTACCAATCACATGCAGGTCCTGGGCCTTCTCCATCACCACTCCCTCACCACCTGACGATTGGAGGAAGAACACCTTATCTTCCGCCTCGGGACCCTTCAACCTCAGAGCATCAACGTGGACTTCACCAGTTTCCTCATTTCCCCTCACTCCACCTTATCCCAGTTCCAACCTTCCAGCTCAGCACTGTCCTCCTGACCTGTCCTACCTGTCAATTTTACTTCCCACCTATCCGCTCCACCCTCCTCTCCGACCTGTTACCTTTATCCCCACCTCCATCCACCTATTGCACTCTTAGCTGCCTTCTCCCCAGCCCCACCCCCCTCCCATTCATCTCTCCACCCCTGAGCCTCTCAGCCTCATTCCTGATGAAGGGCTCTGGCCCGAAATGTCAATTCTCCTGCTCCTCAGATGCTGCCTGACGTGCTGTGCTTTTCCAGCAACACACCCTCGACTCTGATCTCCATCATCTGCAGACCTCACTTTCTCCGTGCAGGAAATATCAGTCTGTCAGCCTAAATAAGAGGTGATTTCTGAAGAAGTAATATGACCAGTGAACTGAGGAGAGCCAGTCTCTGGGCAAGGCAAGTGGTCTTCAGTGAGGCCAGGTATGAATGGCAGCATAGTGTGTACCCTGTAATGCTGTCACCTTGGCACAGGTAACAACTAGTCCATTCTAGTGAGGTGAGCCCTCAGGGAGAGAGTTGCAATGATCCTGGATCTGTAACGGTAGCTGTGCTCACAGAGCCTTGAGACCGTGACTTAGTAGGTTTAGGGTTTTGTTCAAACTAACGTTCATCGTGATCTATCTCAAAAAGATTTATTAGGTGTTACAAAGCCACCATTGCCATTTTTCTCTGCTGAATTAAATTCTTTAACATTAACACTTCAATAACATTGCTTGGCATTACAGAATGTAAACATTGCTGAAAAGAGACTCGAAGCTGAAGCTTCTCATCAGGATAGGACAGAAGAAACCAGACTTGGAAAGGGAACACCAATTTACACAGATTGAGAGAAGCATGCTTATTGGTTGGATCACGGTTGGCATGGAGATGAAGCAGGAACTGTTAAGTGTTAACCTTAAATAGCTGAAAATTAACTCAGACCAGGTAGGTAGATTCTGATTGGTCTGTGTGTTGCCATGGGGAATAGCAGGGATTTGCAGTCTCCATGCCCTTTTTCTCAATGACAAAGGTGCAATGCATGGAGAAATTTCTTTTGACACATGGAATAGGCTTTTGTGTTAACTGCAAACTTGAACAATTATCTTAAATTGGTTTTTGGTGTAATTGTTAGCACAGTATTTAGTAAATATTTTCCAAAAACAGAATCACATCTAATGTTGGATCCGGATTTGCAAGTATAGGTTGGATGAATGTGATCAGCATGTTGCCCACTGTGACTGTTCAAAGGATCATGTTATTTGATATGCCATCCAATGCAGTGTATAGTCTACACATCTGGCATCACACTGGCACTCAAACTATTATACCTCACTACTCATTTGTGTAGCAGACAAAACTTTCACACTGACCAATCAGATACTACATGCATGGTCTGCGTTTTTTCAGTTAAGTTTGACATTTAACAGCGTCTTCTACATTGCCATACCAACCATCATCCTACCAGTCAGTACTTTCTTCTTGTGCCATATTGGCTGGTGTTCCCTTTTGATGTTTAGATTCTTTTGTGTCAGTCTTACAAGTCCAAGATGAAAAACTTTGACTTCATGTCTTTTTTTTAGCAAAGTTTAATACTTCACAAGTTGTGCAAATGCTTTTCTAAGTCTTGTCATTTGTTTAATTGTTATTAGCAAAGCATTGTAAATTTATTTGCCATCTGGGTGGCATAGTGGCTCAGTGTTTAGCACTGCTGCTTCTCAGTGCCAGGGTCCCAGGTTTGATTTCAGGTTTGATTCCTCAGGCAACAGTCTGTGTGGAGTTTGCACATTCCCCCTGTGTCTGCATGGGTTTCTGCTGGGTGCTCCAGTTTTCTCCCACCATCCAAAGATATGCTGGCTAGCAACCATCCCAACACACACAAACAAAGCTGTATCAGAACAACGAGCCACCACACACTGCAGCACAGGCGAACTTCAGAAAACAGAGGAGAACCACCTAAACAACGTATTCAAGAAGAACGGATACTCAAAATACAGTGCGCAGATTCCTCAAAAGCAAACCACGACAAGCAGACCAAACACAGCCAGAAACCCTAACCACCTTACCATACATTAAAGAAGTTTCAGAAATGACAGCCAGACTACTAAGACTCCTCGGAATCCTAGTAGCACACAAACCCACCAACACTCTCAAACAAAAACTAACAAACTTAAAAGACCCAGTACAACCCATGGACAAAACCAATGTCATCTACAAAATTCCATGCAAGGACTGCCACAAACACTACGTAGGACAAACAGGAAGAAAGTTAACCACCAGGATACATGAACACCAGCTAGCCACAAAAAGACACAACCATCTCTCCCTCGTAGCCCTACACACGGATGAAAAAAACCCACCATTTTGACTGGGACAACACATCTATCCTGGGACAGGCTAAGCAAAGACATGCCAGAGAATTCCTAGAGGCCTGGCACTCCAACCACAACGCCATAAACAAACACATAGATTTAGATGCCATCTATCAACCCCTCAGAAAACAAACAGGAAATGACATCACCACATACCCCAGGAACCCCATCCAGGAGAAAGATATAAATAGAAAGCAGGAGACAACAGCTTCGCTTCACTTGGAGGTCGCCACTGATGATGTTACCTAGCCAGGTAATGAAACATCTGGATATCAAACCTACAGCTCAGCGAGCAAACCTACACCCTAAACCTCAACCTGAGCTACAAACTTTCACAAACCTTGCAAAAAATATGCTGGTTAGGTGGACTGGTCCTGCTGAATTGCCCAGAATGGCCAAACATACGAAGGCTAGGTAGATTGGCCATGGGAAATGCAGGGTTACAGGAATGGCGAGGGTCTGGGTGTGATGTTGCTCAGAGAGTTGATGTGGACTTGATGGCTCAAATGGCCTGCTTGCACACTGTAGGGATTCTATGTTTCTTATGATAGAATACAGTAATGTATTGGTTCACCCTCTTGAACTGTTGCAAACCATGTCCCACAGTTAGGAGTTAGTTACAAAATTTTGGCCAGTTTGTGTCTCTTTCATCTCTTTGCACTCAATTTCTCCCATTGTTCATTTTAGATTTTCTTTGATGTTGATGATTTTATTTATTGTCACGTGTACCTAAGTACAATGAAAAGCTTTGCCTGTGAGCAGTACATGCTGATCATAGTAAGCAAGGACATACTGATCATAGGGTGCTTAGACAGAATGAGGTACCAGGTTACACTGCACAGGAGGTGCGCGAAACAAGAGCAACATTAACAACATCAACATTATTTGAAGTTAGAGTCCATTCATCAGTCTAATAATGGCAGGGAAGAAGCTTTTCTTGAAGCTGGTGTGTGTGTGTGTGTGTGTGTGTGTGTGTGTGTGTGTGTGTGTGTGTTCAAGCTTCTGTATCTCCTGCCACAAATATGACATATTCTCTTTTTATCTCTTTATTAGTCACCCTTTTTTTATTCCTATTTCTCTCTCTTTCTCACTCCCTCTCTTTCCCAGAAATAATAATTCACATCTTCAGTGCAGACCCCTGAACTTATTCAATTATTTCCTACTTACTTAAATGTGTAGAAGTGAAAAGATGTGTGAAGGTTAGAGGAGTTCAAAGAGAAGCTCTAAACCTTTACAGCAATGCATAACATTTAGAAGAATACTTCCTACATTGTGATACTGACTGCATTCCACAGATATTGTACATTTCTTTGTCCCATAGAGAACTGGGACATTTAAAAAATGATACATACCTGCTGAGATCCGATTTCTCACAGAAATATAAAATGCAATTTCATGAGATCCCCAGAATGGTCTGGTCTAATATCCATTCACATCCCAATGCGTCGTTGTGCACTTCATATTAGAGAGAGATGATCTGATGTTCAACAGAAGATTAATCAAGTTACTGAAGTGTCACTAACCCAGGCACATGCTGGAATTTTTCAGCTAACGTTTACGTTTTAAAAGTAACTTCCCTGATTCTCATTATAAGTGATGTTTACGCATGTACGATATTCTGTATATTAAATATACAATCTTACAATTATTAGATTTGGCATACAGTGTTACACTGAGTAAGGTGGTGTGTCATATCATATATACACTGTTGCATCCAGTGACTGTGTTATTATGTAATATATACAGTATTACTCTAGGCAACGTGGTGTGTTATCACATAATATATAGTGTCATACCCACTAAAACTTATGTAATACCGAATTGTTTAATTCAGGTTTATTCATGATTTATACCAGGTCGCTCATCCTTAACAGAAAAATAACTACTTATTTTAATCAAATTGTTTTAGCCAATAGCAAGAAAGAAACACCAATTGTTAACTCATTACACAATAGCTTCAACGCTGTACCGTTCTCAAAAATTCCCTTACACATACAAACTGCCACACAAAGTGACAAGACGCAAGTGTTGTGTTTGGGGAAGGGAATAAGAGAAGTCAGAGCAGCACAGTTCTGGCAGCTGTCTCAATCACAGACATCAATGCACTGTTTTCTTTCAATTCTTTTCTATTCTTTGTGAATGACATGAAGTTGTAGTTACATGGATTCTCAGTCTTTCATTCGTTAGTTATGGATGCATTCTTTCTGTGCCTCAGAATTTTATCTCCTTTTTCTTTTCACCAAGAGTATTTGCAGAGAGTGAACAGTTCACAGGGAAATGGTTAAAAAATCAGCCTGGGGATTTTCTGTTATTTCTCCACAAAGGAGGAAAAGAGACAGATTCAGGTGTTTTCTCTTTGTTGGCCAGACACTTATGTTTTATTGTCGAAGCACAAGACGATTGACAGCTGCCTAGGGACCAATCAATAAGGTGTCACTGTGCTGAGTTCTCCTGAACCCACAGCAAATTGACTGAAAAAGCAACCTACCCCTAAAACTTGAGTGAGGCAACATTGTAGATACAATGCACAATGTACCCCAGTAGCTCATTTTTTCAAATCCTTAGGCTTACCTTTACACGAGTGTCCTTGGTTTACAATCCAAAACTAACACCCAATAACAGGGTGTCATTATATAATACATAGTTTCACACCAAGTAAAATTGTGTGCTATATGCTATATGCAGTGTAACACCCACTAAGTGTTGTTATGTTATGCATGCAAACTTATTTCCAATACCATACAATGATTAATAATATGTATGCGCTTTACCAGAAACACTGCGTGTTATTACTTTATTGATGCAAAGCTCGAGGGCTACACGGCCTGAGGCTACATGGTAGAGCTCTGGAATAGGAAGGGTGCAATTGCTTTGATAGGGTTGTACTACAGGCCTCCCAACAGCCAGTGGGAGATAAAGGAATAGATAGACAGATAATGGAAAAATGTGAAAACAACAGTGTTGACACGGTGGGTGATTTTAACTTCCCATAAAGGGACTGAGACTCCCTTAGTGACAGGAGCTTGGACAAGAAAAATTTGTTAGGTGCATCCAAAAGGGTTTCTTGATCAATATGCAAACAGTCCAAGCAGGGAAAGGACCATATTAGACTTGGTATTGGGAATTAAGTTGGACAGGTTATTGAAGTTTCAGTGGAGGACCATTTTGGGAACAGTGACCATAATTCTGCAAGCTTGAAGTTATTTATTGATAAGGATAAGAGCAGTTTGTGGGTGAAAGGACTAAGCTGGGGGAGGCTAACTAAAACAATATTAGGCAGGAACTGGGGAATGTAGACTGGGGGTGGCTGTTTGAGGGTAAATCCACAGCTGTCATGTGGAAATTTTTTAAAGGCCAGTTGATTAGAATTCATGACCAACATGTTGTTATGAATATGAAGGATAAAGATGGAAAGATTCAGAAACCTTGGATGACAAGAGAAATTGTGAACTTAGTCAAAACTATAATGAAGACATATATCAGACTTAGGAAATTGAAGATAGAAAGCGCCCTTGAGGAATATAAAGAAAGCAGGAAGAATTTAAACAAGGAATTAGGAGGGCTAAAATGAGCCATGAAATGATCTTGGCAAAATTAGAAAATCCCAAATCTTTTCATTTGTATATGAGGAGCAAGCTAGTAGCTATGGAAAGAGTGGATTCGCTCAAGGACAAAGGTGGAAATCTATGTGTGGAGCCGAAAGATGTGAGTGAAGTCCTTAAAGAATACTTCGCATTAGTATTCACGAAGGAGTAGGTTGATGTGACTTTAGAGTGTGATATTCTATGGCATGCCAATATAAAAAAAGAGGTGTTGGGTGTTGTAAAAAGCAATAAGGTAGACAAGTCCCAGGACTTGATGGGACCTGTCCCAAAATGTTGAGGGAGGTGAAGGAGGAAATCATTGTGGCCTTGTATGGATTTTTTGTATTCTATTTAGTCATAGGCAAGATCCCAAAGGATTGGAGAATAGCCAATGCTGTTTCTTTGTTTAAGAAGAAACTGAGATAATCCAGAGTTAGAGATGCTGGTATTGGTTTGGGGTGTACAAAGTTAAAAATCGTACAACATCAGGTTATAGTCCAACAGGTTTAATGATGAACCTCCTGATGAAGGAGCAGCACTCCAAAAATTAACGCTTCCAATTAAACCTGTTGGACTATAACCTGGTGTTGTGAAATAATCCAGGATATTATAGTTTGGTGAGCCTTATGTCAGTGATAGGGAAATTGTTGGATAAGACTCTTAGGGACAGAATTTATGCACATTTGGAAACATATGGACCTACTAGTGACAGGTAGAGTAGTAGATATTGTAGCTGTTGAACTTTAGTGAGGCTTTTTACTTGGTCCCTCATGGCTGGCTGATACTGAAGGTGAACTCACAGGGGATCTGTGGTGAGCTGGGAAGATGGAGACTGGATTGGCTTGAAGACAGAGAGTAGCTGTGGAAGCATATATTTTCTGACTGGAGATTTGTGACCAGTGGTGTTCTGCAGGGATCAGTGCTGGGACCCCTGTTGTTTGCAATATATACAAATGATTTGGAGAAGAATGCAGGTGGTCTGCTTGGTAAGTTTGTGGATGACACAAAAATTGAGGGGCTGCAGATATTGAAAAAATATTGCCAGAGAATACAGCAGAATATAGATAGGCTGGAGACTTGGGCAGAGAAATGGCAGATGGAATTTAATCAGGACAAATGAGAGATGGTGCATTTTGGAAGGTCTGAATGTTGGAATGCAGAATGGAAGTATACCGTAAAAGACAGAATTCTTAGAAACATTAATATACAGAGGGATTTAGATATATGGGTCCACAGTTCCCTGAAAGTGACACTGCTAGTGGATAAGGTGGTCAAGTATCAGATAGCATGCTTGTCTTCATTGGTTGGGAATAGCATGTAAAATTTGGCAAGTCATGTTGCAGTTGTACAGAACTTTAGTTAGACCACATTTGGAATGTTGTGTACAGGTCTGGTCACCACACTACCAGAAGATGGAGGATTTGGAGAGGGTGCACAAAAGGTTTACTTGGATGTTGCCTGGTTCAGAGGGTATTGGTTCTGAGGAGAGATTGGACAAGGTTGGTTTGATTTCACTTGAATTTCGGAGGCTGAGTGGTTTATAAAATTATGAGAGGCATGAATAGTCAGAATCCTTTTCCCAGCATAGAAGGGATATAGGTTGAAAGTAAAAGGGGGCATGTTTAAAGGAGATGTGAGAGACAAGCTTTTAATGCAGAGTGTGGTAAGTTCCTGGAATACACTGCCAGAGGAGGTGGTAGAAGCAGATACAGTAACAATGTTTAAGATGCACTTTGACAGATGTCATGTGTCAGTGCAGGCTTAGTGGGCTGAATGGCCTGTTCTTGTGGTGTACTGCTCTTTGTTCTCTGATTCTCATACAGGGAATGTAGTTACTACCTTGAGTGACACATGACATCCTCATGGGACAACACCAAGCCAGTCCTGAGAACAAACTAATAGTTTAAGTCAGTGTCCTCAGTACCTTGCCAATAGCTGTGAAAAATGGTGTGTTACAGCTACCAAGAAAGAAGGCTCAATAATATCCTTCTTCATTATCTGGGATGCATTATGGGTATATCCTGGCAACACAAAATCATGAATGTGGCAATCCCTTCAAAGGTAGAGGTGATCTAACAGAGTCAGCTTCAGTGGATTGGGCACATTTGCAGAATGAAAGATGGTTGCATACCCAAGCTTTGACAAGGTAGCTGGAACCTGATGACACATAAGAAGCCCAAATATGCTTGCAAATGGGGCATTAAGTCCACAAATATTGACTATCATTCTTATAGTCATAGAGATTTACGGCATGGAAACAGGCTCTTTGGTCTAACTTACCTAAGCCGCCCAGTTTTCACAATTAAACAAGTCACATTTGTCTGTATTTGGTCCATATCCCTCCATATCTGTTCCATCCATGTACCTGTCTAAATGTTCCTTAAATGATGAAATTGTATTCACTTCCACCACTACCTCTGGCAGCCCATTCCAGGCACTCACCACCCTCTGTGTGAAACAAATTGCCCCTCTGCACCCTTTCGTATCTCTCCCCTCTTGCCTCAAACCTATTCTCTCTAGTTTTAGACTCCCCTACAATGGGGAAAAGCTGTTGGCTACCTGCCTTATCTATGCCTCTCAGGATTTTATAGACTTCTGTAAGGTCACCCCTTAGTCTCCTATGCTCCAGGGAAAAAAGTCCCAGCCTATCCAACCTCTCCTTATAACTTAAAACTTCCAGTCTAGGTAGCATCCTAGTAAATCTTTTCTGCACTCAGGTTAATAGTTTAATAATATCATTTCGATCGACCAGAGCTGCACTCAGTACTCCAAATGTGGCCTTACCAATGTCTTGTACAGCTGCAGGAAGGCCTCTCAACCCCTATACTCAGTGCTCTGATCAATGAAAGCAAGCGTGCCAAAAGTCTTCTTCACCATCCTGTTTACTTTTAAGATGCTATGAACCTGTACCTTTGTTTTATAACACTCCACAGGGCCCTACTATTGACTGTGTGACTTAGGAGTCATAAACTGCTGAAAGAGGAAAATGGTGATTCCTTGTGTGGCTGGACTGTATTCACCTGAGTGGCTATGATAGCTTGGCAAAAGGCGCTTACGGAGAAAAGCAACAACATCACTTGGCAGCTCCATCTGTGATGCTTGTGGCAGAAACTGCCTTATAAGGGTTGCTCTTCATGGCCATCAGCAGAGGTGTACCAAATGAAGACTGGCCTCCTCCATTTACCACATGTCAATCCTCTCTCTCAGGTGGAAATATGCCCAAGCCATTAGAGTTATACCAGTAACATGCAGTCTGTTATATAATAATAGTTACAGTCTTATACACTTGATGTTTTGTTATATAACAGGTAAGAAGTATTGCTAAAAAATATACACATTTTGTCAAAGGTTTTCATTTTGCATCATCAGGACAATTCAGAAGAATACCCAACTCAAGGGGAAAACCTAGATTTAAAATGTATGAGAGGAGAGTGTTGATTGGTTGGCATGTGGCCTCTGATTGGTATAGGGATTGTGGTCTCCCTGTTATCGATCTTACTCTTTTTTTTCAACAACACTCAAGATCTGTGCTACCAAATGACTCTTTAAGTCTAATGCCCTTACTCCCAATGATCTTATTCTGAATATACAAATTGGGAGAAACAGAAGGCTCTTTGGCTCATCAGGCCTGCTGTATAATTCAAGACAATCATAGCTGATCTGATTGTGGTCTCAACTCTTTCCATTCCAGCTTCCCCTAAAATCTATTTACTCCCTTGTTAGTCAAGAAACCATCGAGCTTTACCTTAAGAGTATTCAATGACACCCACCTCCATGGAACAGAGATTGACAAACTCAAAGAATTCTCAATCTTAATCTCTTAGTTTTACACTGTGCTGCTTAGTTCTGGTTGTCATAGTGGGATTACAAGGCTATCTTATTATTGAGGAGTGTCTGATCGATTACATTATCTAAATCCCATTTTCGGGGGATGAGACCTTTCCCCCCAGTTTTGTTGAGGGTGGGTTTGGCAAGTCCATATCTGAAAGGAGGGTGAACCCAAGGAAGTAGGAGGGATTCTAACAGTCTGCTTTCTTCCTATAGTTCTATTCAGTCGGTTGTACTTGAATGCCTAAGCAATTTTTGTTTTTGTTCCCATTGAGAAAACGCCTCTTCATTGTAATCACTGACAAAATGTATTTTAATGAGCTCCTGTGCTGCGAACAGCAGTTATTAATATGTGAAGCTGCTCTTTGTATTTGGAGGGCAGCATCAAGCAGTGACCTGGATTGATGATGGAAAGTTACTAACCGTATCTCTTCAAAGTAGCAAACAGCCACAGTCAGCAAGTGTTAAACATTTGCTCTGAAACTTACTTTGTTTCACTGAGTAAGTGAAAATAGAACTGTGAGTTTGCTTTGGGATGTGGATAATGTTGGAACAATAGCTTTTGTGCATTGAATATAAGCAGAGAATGCACTAGGGATTCCTCCTTTAATCAAATATTGTAATAAAAGTTAATGTCTCCAGTGGAGTACAAAGGTGTAAGGAGAGCCAGTGCTATACGTTAATGGATACCTGTTAGGATTGATCCTTCCACTTTAGTCAATCTTATTACTGCACAGAAATATAAAACATAAATATGTAAAGTGAGGGAATAACCTGAAGTATCCCACTGTGAACTGCTGTCAGATCCTGAGTTTGGTAATTCAATCAAGTTCTCTAACAAAGTTCTAAACCCACAAAAGGAACTTGCACCTTTAGTCATTGATCAATCCTTACAGGATCTTAGGTACAGGAGGAGGCCATTCAGTTTACTATTTAAGGTCGTCATTGCTATTGCATAGTTTGGTTCTGTAATCCTTAATACCCTTGCCTAACAAAAATCTCAGGTTTTGAAATTTTACATTGAACCTCCCACCTCAACAATTTTTTTGTGGTTTGCGGAAAGCTTTTGTGATTTCTACTCCACTTTGTGTGAAGAAATGCCTCCCAACTCCTAAATAGTCTGCTTGAATTTTAAGTTCTTCCCCTTGTTTACCATCCTCCCCCCCCACACACCTCCTGCCCCACACCAGGAACCCTCTCTGCCTCACCACCACCAGCAGAAGAGATAGTTTCTCTGTATTGACACCATTAAATCTTTCAATCATCTGGAAACATCAATTAGGTCACTCCTTAATCTTTTATTTTCAAAGGAATACAAGACCAATTTGTCAAACCTATCTTCACAGTATAATCCTTTCAGCTCCAGTGTAATGGCAGCAAGTTAATCCTGTCCCCATTCTGAGGCCAGTGTACCTTTAATGCATTGGAGTATCAGAACAGTATCTGAACAGATCTTTCTATAAACTGATACACGGTTTCTATTCCTTTTTTTCTCCAGGATCCTTGTGATATTGAGTCCACCTTTTTCATATTTTTGTACCTGTTTCAGTAATTTCTGTACTCAAACTCCTCTATCGCTCTGTTCTTCCAGAGTTCCTTGTTTCTCTCCTTTTAAATTGTCATTGATTTATATTCCTTAAGTTCAAAGTGAATAACCTCACACTTACCCAAATTGTCACTTCTTTGTGTATGTAATATTGTGTATTGAAGAACTTCTGCACCAGCAAATAAAAGGTTAGAATTTAAATTATGTACAAAATTGCATATGCTCATATTTTCTGCAATTTCATACAGAACTCCACAGTTGCTCAAATCTATTGTGCAAGTTTCCTACGATTTGGAAAAATCCTCAAAATTGTATTCCATTTCTCTTAGGTGCACAAGCACTAGTCAGTTCGCATTAAAAGCATTTTTATACTAAATGTTAATTTATTAAGAAGCCAGCTGGTGTACACCAATGAAATTATTAAATGATTCCGTTTTTAAAAAAGACATTTCCAGTGATTTAAAATCAGATTATTTGCAAATGGAGAACTGAAAACATTCATTAAATCATTTATTTTTGGTGATGAAGTTATTTTCAACAGTAATATTCACCACAGCAGATCAACACACTTGAATACATCAAGAAATAATTGATATAGAAAAAATGCAAACAACTCCATTCCGATCTGCTGTCCAATCCCATTGGTTCATGAAGAATTTGAATAGCTTGTGATTTTGTAAATACAGTAAATAGCAACCTGACTGGCATGATTTCAAGTATGTTTTGGTCTCAGTTTCTTAATGTTGTCAGAAGTGGAGAGTCCACACCACAATAATCACTAATGAATCCAGTAGTAAATTGAGAAGAAGCCTCTTTCTGCAGAGTGGCGAGAATGTGGAACTCACTCCCCCAGAGAGTAGTTGAGGTGAATAGGACAAAGACATAAAAGAGGAAACTGGGTAAACACATAATGGGGAAAGGAAGAGAAGGAAGTACAGTTCTGATCGAATTGGATAGAGTAGGATATGTGCTACAATGAATTCTATCTAATATGTATCCTTTGTTATAAAGTGCTTGCTTGTGTTTGGTTTGTGAATTTGTTGTAGAAGATAATGATTCTGAAAGTGTTAATGCTGTAGACTGCATTAAGCTCTTCTCAATCTGATATTCTCATTGAGATTCAAGTGGAGAAAGTAGCAGAGCTCTGGTTCTAGAAGGGGAACAGACCAAGCATCAAGACTTTCTCAAAGCCTCAATAACAATGGGCTGGGTATTACATGGGACGTTTATGATGGTGGGAAGTGGCATGTATCAGAGGGAGGGTCAAGATTAGAGTGGTGCTGGAAAAGCACAGCAGGTCAGGCAGCATCCGAGGAGCAGGAAAATTGACATGTCGGGCAAAAGCCCTTCATCAGGAAAGGGAGGGTGCCCAGTCCTCCACCATCAGAATATAGAGTGTGCCAAAATCAGCAGCTCACCCACCACAAGTAAATAAACACCTAAGGAGTGACTGACCTCAACAGTACCCTGTCCAAGCGGTAGTACAATGGGTAGGGGTGTGGGGGGGGGGGTGTTGGTGGGGGACGTGGGAAGAACTGGGAAGCCCTGGGAAGCAGGGAACACAGTCCTATTTTTGGAAGGTGCCCTTTGCCCACTGGGGTTGGGGCGGGGTGGGGGGGGGGTGGTGGGGAGTTGCATGCTGTCAGAATACAGTACCCCCTTCCTTCCTACATGCATGTATTTTTAAAACCTACCCATGACTCACCTCACCCATCCCATCCCTAACAAACAAACCCTTCCCTGCCCAATATCCCTCTATTCATTCAGGCTCATCTTCCTGCAGTTTCAGCATGGAATCTCCATTATGGAGCTCGGAGACTATTGGAGCTTCTGTGGGCAAACCTCCTACCCCAAGGGATGGACCCTACATTAATTTAGCCAACTGCAGTGCATTATGACAGCGACGCAGTCTTATCCTCTGTTAACTCACTGCCAACATGCCTTTTAGAGCCGGTGAGCTTCTCCCCCATTCCCCTATAATATTCTGCCCAATGTCTATCACATCAATGGAACTTAGTACTTTTACTTAAGACAAAAAGCCTCTTCTTGTTGGACTACCTGCCGATTTTCATCCAAACACACCTACAAAGCAGATTTTATAGGTCCCAACCAAAAACGGAGGATGAATGGCTTAATCCACAGGTTGTATCTCATCATCAAGTTCACTGATGATATGTAGTGGGTGTCATCAGCAGGACGATGAGTCAGCATACATTAGAGGAGGTGCAGCAGCTAACAGACTGGTGCAGAGCCAGCAACCTGTCTCTGTACGTAGACAAGACCGAAAGAGATGGTTGTTAACTTCAGGATGACATGGAGCGACCACTCTCCGCTGGACATCCCATGGAGATCGTGAAGAGCACCAAATTTCTTGGTGTACACCTGGCGGAGAATTTCACCTGGACCCTCAACACCAGCTCCATAGCCATGAAAGACCAGCAGCGTCTCTACTTTCTGCGCAGCTAAGGAAAGCCCACTTCCCACCTCCCATCCCCCATCCTCACCACATTCTACAGGGGGTTTATTGAGAGTACCCTGAGCTGCTCCATCACTGCCTGGTTCAGGAATCGCAGCGTCTTAGATCATAAAGCCCTACAATGGATAGTGAGGACAATCGAGAAGATCATCGGGGTCTCTCTACCCTCCGTTACAGACATTTACACCACATGCTGCACCCAAAAGGCTAAGAGCATTGTGGAAGACCTCACACACCCCTCACTCAAACCCTTCTCCCTCCTGCCACCTGGCAGGAGATACCGGAGCATTTGGTCTCTCACGGCCAGACTGTACAACAGTATCTTCACCCAAGCCATAGGGCTCCTTGACACCATATAGCCAGACTCTTTCCCAGCTGCTAGAAAAATGTCTATTATTTATTATTCTTCTGTTACACTGTAACTTGTGTGCTTTGCACTTCTTCTGCACTTTATGCTGTGTGCGATTGTATAGTTTGTGCTGTGCGTTTAATACCCTCAGTCCTGGAGGAACGCTGTCTCGTTTTTTACTGCATCAGTTGGTAGAAATGACAAAAAAAGCTCCTCTACAACTCATGCAAATGAGGAAGAAGAGTTTTTGTTGCTAATCTTAATCTTTAATCTTTTAATTTCTGCTCCTATGGCTTATGGTACAAGTTGATATTATGGCGGCTGAGACTTTAGCAGCTTATACAATATGGTGTCAGTGGCACTTTCCTCAGGTTTTGACTTAACCACACCATTGCAATATGGTTGGGCTACACCAAAAATATTGCCCGTCTTTAAACTCCCTCCCTAACAGCACTTTGTCAAGAGGATAGCCTTCCACAGCCTCTTCATGGGCAACCAGGGGAGTGGGCTGGAACTGCAGCTCCTCTCACTGAGGCTTATGTTTCAGAAATTAATTTTTAAAAGTTGTTCCAAATGTATCACGAGTCATTGTGGAGTGGCAAATAAAGCAGGTCCCGTATCGTTTAACTTCCTTTGTTTGGGATTGAATGCCTAGTTGAGTTTTGCAACAAATCAGCACACTTCATTATTTGCTGCTAGCTCATAGATTGCCACATTTTCTGAATCTAATTTTACAATTTGATGAGATTTAAACTCTGGTTTACCAGTCCAGAACTATAATGACTAATCCAATGAATTCTGCTTTTATATAAGTCACATTGCCTACCATTATTGTAAGGCTCTTCATTGTCACACTTCATGTGAGTACTCGTTATGCTCTTGTTTCACTGTTCCTGAACTGAGTGTTCCTTGCAGCTGCCTGAAATAAAACAGGAATCATTAGTTGCAACAGGAAAACATTTCGCTCCATGTAGCTATTCCAGCGAAGAGTCAAGTCACAGTTGATCGGTATGCCACATCCATTGACCCACCTTTGCTCCATATCACTTAAGGTTCCTGATACCCTGAACAAAATCAAATCAATTTCAGTTTGAAAATCCATCCTTTTCATCCACCCACTATCACCACCATACCCTATACCTACCTGACTGGAGATTTACTTGGACTGTGGCCACATTCATAGGGCCTCCACTTCACGACTCCTACAGTGTGGGAGTAGGCCATTCGACTCACAGCGTTCCCCACCTTATTCCTGTAACCTTGCACATCCCATGGCAGATCTACCTAATCTACACATCCATGGACAATTAGTATGGCAATACACCTAACCTACACATCTCTTGATGTGGGAGGAAACAGAGTACGGGGGGAAATCCATACAGTCACCCAAGGCTGGAATTGAACCTGGGTCTCTGGTGCTGTGAGGCAGCAATGCTAACCACTAAGCCACCATGCCACCCAAGTTGGACCTTTAGTATTATTAATAGTACTAGGAACCTAGAGTAACAGCAAGTTAAGCTCCTCAAGCTTACCACCTACCAGTTCATTAGAAGACTCTCATTTACAATTCTCATTCTTTTGCACTCTCCTTCATGTGGAGTATGGTCCCTACTATATTATTACAATCATTGAGAAATTGAGTACATTTCAGCATCCACATAAAGTTATTGTGTCACCAGAGACTTATCAAACCATTAGGCCTGCTCCCTCATTTGAGAGAAGCGACTGGTGGTGATTTAACCTGAGGGCCATCAGACCTCAGGTGAGGGAAGAGGTTGAGAAGGAGTGTCCTTTATGGTAACCTCAAACCAGTGATGGGAATTAAACCCACTCTGTTGGCATCACACTGCTCTGTAAACCAACAACCCAGCCAACCGAGCTAAACTGATTCCCCCACATAAAGTGATTGCTTGTTAAAATGACTTCTGATATCTATATGCTAACCTAGTTCAAATATCACAATAAAATCAAATAGAATAGCCCTTTCTATTATGAGCCTATTCTATTATAGCCAGTCCAGTCATAGGTAAAAGCAAAGTGCTATATATACTGGTCTATAAAAACCTGGTCTGGCCGACATGTGACTCCAGATGCACAGGAGTGAGATTAAATTTTAAATGCCCTCTGAAATTGCATTGAGAGACATTCAGTTCAAAGGCAATTAGGGATGGGCAACAAATGCTGGCCTAGCTGGCAATGCCCATATCCTATTGAATAATTTAAAATGTACTGCACTGGAGTGAAAAGTACTACGAATGTGGGGTGGGGGAGTGTGTTTAACCACAGCTTTGTCAATGATGTATTTACTATGTATGCTTCATTTGTGGTGCTGATCTATTTGTCCATGTATGTGGTGTCTCAGTGTGCTGTACGTGCATGTGTATCTGTATGTCTTTTGTGTGTGTTGCATGCATGTCTGTATGTAGTACGTGTTTTGAGAATACTAGCCAGCCAACACCTGGTTCTAGTCTTGAACTACACTCAGACGTGACTTGAGACCCTGCCAGAAACATTTCACAACCAGTGCTTGCTACTTTTAGACTTACTTCGTGTTACTGATTAATCCTTTTTAAATGAGTAGATCAACCAATGTTGGCTCCCAGCCCATAAAATGTCACTTTGCTCTCGCAACTCTGTGGAGCCCAGACTCCATTCGAAAGTTCCATTGCACATGTTGCAGTGACCTCACATTGTATATCTTGTTGTTTCATGATCTGATGTTGATTACTGCCAAGACAAAGCCTAAAATTTTCACCAAATGGCTCTTTCACCTGTTCTACACTATTCGTTAAGGCAATGACAATCTTGTGTCTAACAATCTTCTAAACAATCTTCTATCATTCCTTCTGTTTGCTGGCTTCTTCTTTCTGCCATTTTTGACATTTCTGCCCCTATTATTTCCTCTTCTACATCTCTTCCATTACAATGTTGTCTTTAGGATGCCCAGTGTCCTTCACTGTGCCAAGCAAAGAGCTCTGCAAACTCTTCTTGATCCTGAAACTGCCAGTGAATCCCATCAAACAAGCACTTTCTCCATTCTTACTGAGTTGAAATCCCTGATTTAATTCCTGATCATAACTGAAGAACTTTTCACATCCTTCAGCCTTACACTCCTCCAGGGCTTAACCCTGGCATCAATTACTCACAATTTCTTGATGTATCTAATGTCCTCTCCAAGTTTCAACCTTGTCACTTTCCTCAGTTGAAGCATTGTAACCTGAGTTT